>NC_069499.1:1421311251-1421638751 GCF_027579735.1 Bombina bombina | reverse complement strand
GTCCCTTTAATGAACTAGCTGATAAACCCTTTTCTAAACCTTCTTGTAGAAAAGACAATATCCTAGCGATCCTAACCTTACTCCAGGAGTAACCTTTGGATTCGCACCAGTATAGGTATTTCCGCCATATTTTATGGTAAATCCTTCTGGTAACAGGCTTCCTAGCCTGAATCAGGGTATCAATAACCGACTCAGAAAAACCACGTTTTGATAAAATCAAGCGTTCAATTTCCAAGCAGTCAGCTTCAGAGAAGTTAGATTTTGATGTTTGAATGGACCCTGTATCAGAAGGTCCTGTCTTAGAGGTAGAGACCAAGGCGGACAGAATGACATGTCCACTAGATCTGCATACCAAGTCCTGCGTGGCCAAGCAGGTGCTATTAGAATTACTGATGCTCTCTCCTGTTTGATTTTGGCAATCAATCGAGGAAGCAGCGGGAAGGGTGGAAACACATAAGCCATCCTGAAGTTCCAAGGTGCTGTCAAAGCATCTATCAGAACTGCTCCCGGATCCCTGGATCTGGACCCGTAGCGAGGAAGTTTGGCGTTCTGGCGAGACGCCATGAGATCTATCTCTGGTTTGCCCCAACGTCGAAGTATTTGGGCAAAGACCTCCGGATGAAGTTCCCACTCCCCCGGATGAAGAGTCTGGCGACTCAAGAAATCCGCCTCCCAGTTCTCCACTCCCGGGATGTGGATTGCTGACAGGTGGCAAGAGTGAGACTCTGCCCAGCGAATTATCTTTGATACTTCCATCATTGCTAGGGAGCTTCTTGTCCCTCCCTGATGGTTGATGTAAGCTACAGTCGTGATGTTGTCCGACTGAAACCTGATGAACCCCCGAGTTATTAACTGGGGCCAAGCCAGAAGGGCATTGAGAACTGCTCTCAATTCCAGAATGTTTATTGGAAGGAGACTCTCCTCCTGAATCCATAGTCCCTGAGCCTTCAGAGAATTCCAGACAGCGCCCCAACCTAGTAGGCTGGCGTCTGTTGTTACAATTGTCCAGTCTGGCCTGCTGAATGGCATCCCCCTGGACAGGTGTGGCCGATGAAGCCACCATAGAAGAGAATTTCTGGTCTCTTGATTCAGATTCAGAGTAGGGGACAAATCTGAGTAATCCCCATTCCACTGACTTAGCATGCATAATTGCAGCGGTCTGAGGTGTAGGCGTGCAAAAGGTACTATGTCCATTGCCGCTACCATTAAGCCGATCACCTCCATGCATTGAGCTACTGACGGGTGTTGAATGGAATGAAGGACGCGGCATGCATTTTGAAGTTTTGTTAACCTGTCTTCTGTCAGGTAAATCTTCATTTCTACAGAATCTATAAGAGTCCCCAAGAATGGAACTCTTGTGAGAGGAAAGAGAGAACTCTTCTTTTCGTTCACTTTCCATCCATGCGACCTTAGAAATGCCAGAACTAACTCTGTATGAGACTTGGCAGTTTGAAAGCTTGAAGCTTGTATTAGAATGTCGTCTAGGTACGGAGCTACCGAAATCCCTCGCGGTCTTAGTACCGCTAGAAGGGCACCCAGAACCTTTGTGAAGATTCTTGGAGCCGTAGCCAATCCGAATGGAAGAGCTACAAACTGGTAGTGCCTGTCTAAGAAGGCAAACCTTAGATACCGGTGATGATCTTTGTGGATCGGTATGTGAAGGTAAGCATCCTTTAAATCCACTGTGGTCATGTACTGACCCTCTTGGATCATGGGTAAGATTGTCCGAATAGTTTCCATTTTGAACGATGGAACTCTTAGGAATTTGTTTAGAGTCTTTAAATCTAAGATTGGCCTGAAAAGTTCCCTCTTTTTTGGGAACCACAAACAGGTTTGAGTAGAACCCTTGTCCTTGTTCCGACCACGGAACCGGATGGATCACTCCCATTGTTAACAGATCTTGTACGCAGCGTAGAAACGCTTCTTTCTTTATCTGGTTTGTTGATAACCTTGACAGATGAAATCTCCCTCTTGGGGGAGATAATTTGAAGTCTAGAAGGTATCCCTGAGATATGATCTCTAGTGCCCAGGGATCCTGAACATCTCTTGCCCAGGCCTGGGCGAAAAGAGAGAGTCTGCCCCCTACTAGATCCGGTCCCGGATCGGGGGCTCTCGGTTCATGCTGTCTTTGGGGCAGCAGCAGGTTTCCTGGCCTGCTTGCTTTTGTTCCAGGACTGGTTAGGCTTCCAGCCTTGCCTGTAACGAGCAACAGCTCCTTCCTGTTTTGGTGCAGTGGAGGTTGATGCTGCTCCTGTTTTGAAATTCCGAAAGGGACGAAAATTAGACTGTCTAGCCTTAGCTTTGGCCTTGTCTTGAGGTAGGGCGTGGCCCTTACCTCCCGTAATGTCAGCGATAATTTCTTTCAAACCGGGCCCGAATAAGGACTGCCCCTTGAAAGGTATATTAAGTAATTTGGACTTAGAAGTAACATCAGCTGACCAGGATTTTAGCCACAGTGCTCTGCGTGCCTGTATGGCGAATCCTGAGTTCTTAGCCGTAAGTTTGGTTAAATGTACTACGGCCTCCGAAATGAAAGAATTAGCTAGTTTAAGGACTCTAAGCCTGTCCGTAATGTCGTCTAGCGTAGAGGAACTAAGGTTCTCTTCAAGCGACTCAATCCAAAATGCTGCCGCAGCCGTAATCGGCGCGATACATGCAAGGGGTTGTAATATAAAACCTTGTTGAACAAACATTTTCTTAAGGTAACCCTCTAATTTTTTATCCATTGGATCTGAGAAAGCACAGCTATCCTCCACCGGGATAGTGGTACGCTTAGCTAAAGTAGAAACTGCTCCCTCCACCTTGGGGACCGTTTGCCATAAGTCCCGAGTGGTGGCGTCTATTGGAAACATCTTTCTAAATATTGGAGGGGGTGAGAACGGCACACCGGGTCTATCCCACTCCTTAGTAACAATTTCAGTTAGTCTCTTAGGTATAGGAAAAACGTCAGTACTCGCCGGTACCGCAAAGTATTTATCCAACCTACACAGTTTCTCTGGTATTGCAACGGTGTTACAATCGTTGAGAGCTGCTAAGACCTCCCCTAGTAATACGCGGAGGTTCTCCAATTTAAATTTAAAATTTGAAATATCTGAGTCCAATCTGTTTGGATCAGAACCGTCACCCACAGAATGAAGCTCTCCGTCCTCATGCTCTGCGAGCTGTGACGCAGTATCAGACATGGCCCTAGCATTGTCAGCGCACTCTGTTCTCACCCCAGAGTGATCACGCTTGCCTCTTAGTTCAGGTAATTTAGACAAAACTTCAGTCATAACAGTAGCCATATCTTGTAATGTTATCTGTAATGGCCGCCCAGATGTACTAGGCGCCAAAATATCACGCACCTCCCGGGCGGGAGATGCAGGTACTGTCGCGTGAGGCGAGTTAGTCGGCATAACTCTCCCCTCGCTGTTTGGTGAAATTTGTTCACATTGTACAGATTGACTTTTATTTAAAGTAGCATCAATACAGTTAGTACATAAATTTCTATTGGGCTCCACCTTGGCATTGGAACAAATGACACAGATATCTTCCTCTGAGTCAGACATGTTTAACACACTAGCAAAAAAACTTACAACTTGGTTATAATCTTTTTTAGCAAAAAAACGCACTGTGCCTCAAAGAGGTACTAACGATTAAATGACAGTTGAAATAATGAACTGAAAAACAGTTATTGCATCAAACTTTAAAACAACACAACTTTTAGCAAAGGTTTGTTCCCATTAGTAAAAAACAACACTAATTAAATTTGTACATAAGAAAACAAAACAACGTTTTTTATACACAGTCACTATAAGAATTCTCACAGCTCTGCTGAGAGAATTTACCTCCCTTCAAAGAAGTTTGAAGACCCCTGAGATCTGTCAGAGATGAACCGGATCATGCAGGAAATATAAAAGTAGCTGACTGGAATTTTTTGATGCGTAGCAAAGAGCGCCAAAAACGGCCCCTCCCTCTCCCACACAGCAGTGAAGAGAAACGAAACTGTCACAATTAAAGCAAAAAAACTGCCAAGTGGAAAATAATGCCCAAATATTTATTCACACAGTACCTCAGCAATGTAAACGATTCTACATTCCAGCAAAAACGTTTAACATGAGAATAGTTATTAAAAGGATTAGTGACCTTTAACACAGTAGTTCCGGTGAAATACCATCCCCAGAATACTGAAGTGTATACATACATGTCATTTTAACGGTATGGCAGGCTTTTCTCATCAATTCCATTCAGAAAATAAAAACTGCCACATACCTCAATGCAGATTCATCTGCCCGCTGTCCCCTGATCTGAAGCCTTTACCTCCCTCAGATGGTCGAGAACAGCAATATGATCTTAACGACTCCGGTTAAAATCATAGTAAAAAATCTCTGTCAGATTCTTCCTCAAACTCTGCCAGAGAAGTAATAACACGCTCCGGTGCTATTTTAAAATAACAAACTTTTGATTGAAGTCATAAAAACTAAGTATAATCACCATAGTCCTCTCACACATCCTATCTAGTCGTTGGGTGCAAGAGAATGACTGGGACTGACGTAGAGGGGAGGAGCTATATGCAGCTCTGCTGGGTGAATCCTCTTGCATTTCCTGTTGGGGAGGAGTTATATCCCAGAAGTAATGATGACCCGTGGACTGATCACACATAACAGAAGAAATAGCCCTGTTATGTAAGCTTGTAATTCCATACTTAGTCTCTGAATAAAGCTTACCCTTCCCTTATGGGGATCTTATCAGTCCTTTTCTAGCATTATCACAGTCTTGTCTAGAAATAAATGACTGAACATACCTTATTGCAGCCTAATCTGCAAACCATTCCCCCCAACTGAAGTTTTCTTGTACTCCTCAGTCCTGTGTGGGAACAGCAGTGGATTTTAGTTACAACATGCTAAAATCATCTTCCTCTCTGCAGAAATCGTCATCCCTTTTCTGCTGGAGAGTAAATAGTACAAACCGGTACCATTTAAAAATAACAAACTTTTGCTTGTAGAACAAATAACTACAAATCTAACTGCACATTCACTTTACCCTTCCGAGAGAGACCTTGCTGCTTAGAGCCGGCAAAGAGAATGACTGGGGGTGGAGCTAGAGGGGGAGCTATATGGACAGCTCTGCTGTGTGCTCTCTTTGCCACTTCCTGTTAGGAAGGAGAATATCCCACAAGTAAAGGATGAATCCGTGGACTGGATACACCTTACAAGAGAAATAGCCCAAATTAGAAGACATAACCGCTCAATTCTCTGACCCTTATGTTACTTTTTCAGCCCACTTGACATAGTCGGCCTTCAAAAATTGTTAAAATTAATTCCGCTGTCGGAAATTGAATATTCAACACACAAGGATAACAAGGGCACTATATAGGCAAGCTCCTCATTAGTTTCAATTATTTAAGATACTGTATTTAATTTCTGTATCTATATTTTATATTCCTTTGAGGAGTGGTGCTAGCATCTAATACTGAACTTGCAGAAAGATTGGGATGTAATCCCTGGAAAGAAATGCTATGTAGCAGTCTCTGCCCAGACTGGGGTAGAGCCACTGATACCTTTTAAAATATAACCTTTATTTTTCACTTTAAAAAGAATGGGTGGACACAAACAAATTAAAATATCTCTATCTCTAAATGGCTGGTGGCAATTGTTTCAGGTTATTATCAAACTATTCAAATGACCGGTTGATTCTCTAATACTTTTTTATGTAATTTAGTTAGATCAATCGGTACTCCATTGTATTGGTCAAATGAAGTTGATAAGAGCCTTGTAATGGGTGTTTATGATATTATGTCGTCTCATATTTTTTGAGGCTTGTATTAGTGTAGGATTGGCTGGAATCAAGCCTGAGTGACAGCAGGGATTATCAAGTTTTATTCACGTTTGTACATAGATCTTGGTTGTGGTTAAGTATTTTGAAATTCATTTTACTTTATTGTGTTAGTGTACAGGTGCCCTGGTTTGGGTATCACTTCTGTTTAGAGTTTGTTTGTATATTACACTTATATTTTATAATAGATTCCGTGACCATATATTTGAGATCTGTTATTTTTCTCACTCCTTAGAAATAAAGTGATCCTGTATTTATATTGTCTGTATTTTTTATACACTCTTAGATAATTAATTAAATAATAACACCAGTGTGCATGAATTTCTTGATACTGATAGTTTTCTTTCTAAGCCCCACTGTTCACAATGTTTCTTATTGTAGTTGCCCTTATTCTTGTGGGTGGCTGGGCTACTATATGTATATCTACTTGATAATACACTAATCGTGTGTATGTATTACATATGCTTATTCAAACACTCTTGGGTAATTTGTTAAGTAATGCTGCCTGTATGCATATATTTCTTTACTTGATGATATACTATATGAGCCCCCCTGTTAACAATATTCTTTAAGGTTACCCTTATTTGTGGGGTGGCTAGGCTGATGTATTTTTTGTTATTACTTTTTCACCACACGTGTTGTGTAATTGTAAAGTGTTATTATCAGTACACAATGTTGCAACACTCTAACTCTGGTTCCTTGCTGGGAACTCAGACATTGGTTGTCATTGCAATTAAAGCTTCCACTTTTGAGTTTGATTTCACTCAATACTATTTTAGCTGTAATTATTGATTATGCTACTAGGTGAATCTTCCGGATTACCAACAACCCGGTACTATGCCCTTATGAATTACTATAATAATATTTACGATAATTCCCTAACTGCAGCTCTGCGCTGTTTTCACTACAGCTGGGTTTGGCAGTCTTGTCACTAATACGGGATCTTGCAGAGCTGCAGTTAGGGAATTATCGTAAATATTATTATAGTAATTCATAAGGGCATAGTACCGGGTTGTTGGTAATCCGGAAGATTCACCTAGTAGCATAATCAATAATTACAGCTAAAATAGTATTGAGTGAAATCAAACTCAAAAGTGGAAGCTTTAATTGCAATGACAACCAATGTCTGAGTTCCCAGCAAGGAACCAGAGTTAGAGTGTTGCAACATTGTGTACTGATAATAACACTTTACAATTACACAACACGTTTGGTGAAAAAGTAATAACAAAAAATACATCAGCCTAGCCACCCCACAAATAAGGGTAACCTTAATAAGAAACATTGTGAACAGTGGGGCTTAGAAAGAAAACTATCAGTATCAAGAAATTCATGCACACTGGTGTTATTATTTAATTAATTATCTAAGAGTGTATAAAAAAATACAGACAATATAAATACAGGATCACTTTATTTCTAAGGAGTGAGAAAAATAACAGATCTCAAATATATGGTCACGGAATCTATTATAATATATAAGTGTAATATACAAACAAACTCTAAACAGAAGTGATACCCAAACCAGGGCATCTGTACACTAACACAATAAAGTAAAATGAATTTCAAAATACTTAACCACAACCAAGATCTATGTACAAACGTGAATAAAACTTGATAATCCCTGCTGTCACTCAGGCTTTTTTCCAGCCAATCCTACACTAATACAAGCCTCAAAAAATATATGAGACATCATTATATCATAAACACCCATTACAAGGCTCTTATCAACTTCATTTGACCAATACAATGGAGTACCGATTGATCTAACTAAATTACATAAAAAAGTATTAGAGAATCAACCGGTCACTTGAATAGTTTGATAATAACCTGAAACAATTGCCACCAGCCATTTAGAGATAGAGATATTTTAATTTGTTTGTGTCCACCCATTCTTTTTAAAGTGAAAAATAAAGGTTATATTTTAAAAGGTATCAGTGGCTCTACCCCAGTCTGGGCAGAGAGTGCTACATAGCATTTCTTTCCAGGGATTACATCCCAATCTTTCTGGAAATTGAATATTGTCAGACCTGGAATGCTGTGTCTTCATTGACTAAGAACGGACATTTAATCATTTGCACCGATCCCTTTCAGATCCGCATAGCTGAGACAGTGATCGTCTCAGATGTCTAACATAAATCCGTGGTCTGAGAGAACTGAATTGTGGGTGTGGTGAGGGGTGTATTTATAGGCATTTTGAGGTTTGGGAAACTTTGCCCCTCCTGGTAGGAATGTATATCCCATACGTCACTAGCTCATGGACTCTTGCTAATTACATGAAAGAAATACAGTTAGATTGCAATTTGCTATATCTATAATGTCTTTTTTAACATACTGCCAACATTGGGAAGAGTAGTACTGAAACTGTAAATTAACCCTATAAATGGAGTAAGATCAAACTTAGCACTCAAGGAGAGTTATTAAGAATTTTGTGTCCCTTAACTAGGCTGACCATATTTCCTTGAGACAAAAACGGGACATTGAGATGTCAAAAACGGGTCGGGGTTAATATTCTTTATTCATATGAAAAAAAGTAAGATTTTAACAAAAGTTAACTTTTATGACATAAATATAAACTATTGAGCCAACAATTATGTTGTTCTCTATGTTGTCAATGCAAATCCCCCCATATTAACTGATTTTAAAGGGTAAAAGTGTAGCCTCTGAACAGGCGTTTGGTTTAAAGATCTGGATTAGTAGTTGTAGATTTTTTTTAGCTGAGTTGCCCAAGATCATTGTTACATGGTGGAAGAACTGAGAAAAATGTGGAAATAGTTACTTGATAATGATAACCGTTATTTATAACGTCTGTACAACCAGCACTGCAGCAGCATAATAATCAGCATAATTAATGACAATTTAATTGATTTACAGGCACAGACACTGGTCTTACCTTGGAAGTGCACAATTCTTGCAAAACTTAAGACAACTGATCTACTTGATCACAATGTTTGTATGTTCACACTGACACAAGAAGATGGCAAGAATTATCTCTCTGGTGATGGTCAGCCACTAATTTGGATGATGGCAGAGGCAGATGATCATCACATCAGATGATGACAGATCTAGTCTGACTCCTGTCCTTACTAGACACTAGCTATAGTAGTTCTAACTTCTCTCTCATGACTAGTCTCTCTCCTCAGCTCAGTCTGACAGCTCACGACTGAGTACTGACCTGCTGTCACTTGCTTTCAATGATCACGCCCCTAATTTTGAGCACGGGCAGCATAGACGCGATGCTGTGGATCATGTGGGCACGACCTCCCAAACCCAACCCTGCAGTTAAAAAAAAAATGCCTTCCCCGCCGGCGGAAAATTTAAAAATGTTTAGTAAGTGGTGTGTGTGCTAAAAAATTACACTTGCGCTGGCCGCACGGTCTGATAACCCTTAAAACGGGACAAAATGAATATTATTAAAGAAACGACAGGACGGGGGAAAAAACATAAAATAACGGTACTGTCCCTTTCAAAACGGGACATATGGTCAGCCTACCCTTAACAAATGCAGGTCCTTGATGCCTTCAGTGCCAGCTTCCTAGCCCCAGAAGACAAAAGGCACCTACCTGCACATCTAGCTGTCTGGCAGGAGGACAGCTCACCCGGTATGAGAGGATGCCGCTCCTCACAGAGACCGGTGACAAAAAGACCAGAGCAAACCAACTCTGGCTTTCTATACAAGGGCAGCAACACGTTAGAAAAACGCAGTGAGGCCCACCTCACAAGTTCCTAACTGCTTTAAAGCCACAACTGCCCTACTGAAGAGACTAACGTGGAGTACAGCTAGACCCAATCTTGAGAGGAAAGGTCAAAGTAAACCTACTCTGGCTTTCAAAATAATAAAATCTTGCTTGAAGTGAAAT
Source organism: Bombina bombina (assembly GCF_027579735.1). Taxonomy (NCBI): domain Eukaryota; kingdom Metazoa; phylum Chordata; class Amphibia; order Anura; family Bombinatoridae; genus Bombina; species Bombina bombina. The sequence goes on along the minus strand of NC_069499.1, from coordinate 1,421,629,083 downwards.
AAATCCAATCTTCTTCAGACACCAAAACTTCACCTCCTCCTTGCACCAAAGACAAAGAGAATGACTGGGGATTGTGGGAAGGGAAGTGACATTTAACAGCTTTGCTGTGGTGTTCTTTGCCTCCTCCTGCTGGCCAGGAGTGATATTCCCAACAATAATTGATGATTCTGTGAACTCACCGTATCTTAGGAAAGAAACAACAATTTCCTGATTAATATTTCTGTTTGAAACCACTATAGGAAGGAAACCTAACTTAGTACGAAGAACCACCTTATCAACAAGAACAATAAGATAAGGTGAATCACACTGCAAGGCTGAGAATTCTGAAACTCTCCGAGCAGAAGAGAGAGCAATAAGAAACAAAACCTTCCAAGATAACAAATTAATATCTATGGAATGCAATGGCTCAAACGGAGTCTGCTGTAAAATTTTAAGAACAAAGTCAAATCTCCAAGGAAGAGCAACGGACTTAACACAGGCCTGACAAAAAGATTGCACCTCTGACATGTCCACCAGACGCTTATGTAGCAAAATAGAAAATACAGAATCAGACCCTTCAGGCTACTGACTAACAAACCCTTCTCCAGATCAGATCTTTCTGGAGAAAGGACAAAATCCTAGGAATCCTGACCCTACTCCAAGAGTAGCCCTTGGATTCACAACAATAAAGATGTATATGACATAACTTATGGCAAATCTTACAAGTAACAGGCTTGCAAGCCTGAATCATGGTCTCAATGACCAAAATCACGCTTAGACAGAACTAAGCGTTCAATCTACAAGCAGAAAGTTTCATAAAAATGAAGAATGGACGCTGAATTAGAAGGTTTCTCCTCAGGACAACCGCCAAGGTGGAAGAGAAACATCCTCGCTCGGTCTGTATCCAGATCCTGCAAGACCTATTAAAAATACTGATGCCCACTCCTATGAGATACGAGAAAAGACTCGTGGAATGAGAGCAAATTTAGGGACAGGGATGTCAGACTGAAACCCCAAGGAACCATCAGGGAATTTAATAGAGCAGCCTGCTGATCTCTAGACTAAACGTAATGAGAAATTTAGCGTACTGCCATCTCCATCTCCAGCACCCCCCATTTGAGGGTTAACCTGGAGAACACTTTCGAGAGAAGCATCTACTCCACAGAATAAACTGACTCTCAGGAAATCCTCTCCCGCAATCCACTCCTGAAATGTGAAAAGTGGATAAACAACGAATGTGAGCGTCCTCCCACCGAACAATCCACGCCAATCAAACCACTAAGCCCCAGTAGAGGCCTTTCTACTAGAATTTGAAAAACCGGATAAGACAACTGAGGCCAAGCCATCAGAACATTATAGATCGCTCTCCAATCCAAGATGGTTATGGAGAGAGCAGACTCCTCCCAAGTCACCAACCCAACAGGCTAGAAACAATGGACACTATTACTCAGGAAGGTCTCTGGAAGCATGCGCCCCAAGACAGATGCTTCTGAGAACACCAAAAGATTCTGGAGAATGTGGACAACGATCTCGCTATCTCTAGCAAGCAAGGTGAGCACTCTAACACTAATTCCCCTCTCTGATCCACAGGGAAGAATCTCAAGTCAACAGATCTAGATCTATCCTCAGAGATAGATCCACAAAATCCCCGGTCCACTATCTGAACGTGCATAACAGCAGACTCTCAGATGGAAACGAGCAAAGGGATGGTGTCCAATGAAGCAACCATCAGATCCATTACCTCCATATATTGAGCCACTGAAAGGTCAAACAGTAGAGTGCCGAAAGAGGCAAGAGGAAAGAATCCTCCGTTTACTGACCTCTGTCAAAAAGATTTTCAGAGATAGGGAAACTAATATGGTCCCTAAAAACTACCCCTGTAGCTGGAACAAGTAAACTCATTTTCAGATTCACTTCCCTCGAGGAAATGAAGAAAGACAGCAAGATCTCTGTATGAGAGTTTGCTTGTTGAAAGGATGGCGTCTGAACCATTATGACGTCCAGATTCTCTAAGAGCCATGGCAAGACCAAAGGGAAAAGCCACAAACTAAAAATGTTTGACAGAAGGCAAACTCAGGAGCTTAAAAAGACACATCCTTCAGGTCTATGGTCACCATGAACTGACCCTCCTAGATCAAAGGAAAAATGGAACCACTGGCTTCAATTTGAAGAATGGTACCCCTTGCTGAGACACTCTAGGTCTTACCATAGGACGGAAAAGTCCCTCTTATTTGGGAACCACAAATAGGAATGATATAAAATCCTAGACCCTGTTCCCTTACAGGAACTGGAAATATCAATCATAAGGGAAGAGAAGTCCCAAATGCACTACACAAAATTTCTCACTGTTATCTGGCCTGCAGATAAAATTGAGAGAAGGAACCTGCCACAGGAAGGGAAGGAATGACTACTGTGTAGTAACCTTGAGATATTATGCCCACAGCCTATCTGGGACATCTCATATCCATGTTTGAAGACAGAGATATTTAACCCCCCACTTGGACCGATCCCAGATTGGGGGCAAACTCCATTAGGTCTATCATCTTGTCTTGTGGTAGAAAAAAAAAGTTGAAAACAATTGGAGAGGTGGCAATTTAAACAAGAAATTACTAAGAACAGAAGCAGAATTAATTTTTAATTTTAAAACAGAGCGCTCTGTATATCTAAGCTAATATATATTTTTATGAATTTTTTAGATGTTTAATGCTGACTATAGAATATATTTAAATTATAAATAAGGATATCCTTAGTTAGCAACTTTTATTGTGACCGGTTACAATATATTCTATACTAATATATTTTATGGTTAATATATTCTATAGAAATATATTGTTATATTTATTCTGCATATTTTCTTGTTTTATGTCTCTCTGATGGTATAGAATCTATATGATAGTTACACTAAATCTTAATGAGAGTTACAATAAATATTGTTTTTATAATTATATAATATCGTCCTCTTTCTATTGCTTTCTATTGTAATATTAAATTTAATATCATCTAATTCACTTAGAGAAGCAGTTGTTTTTACATATGTTTTCATACTTATATAGGTTATTAGTATATACCAGATTTTAACACTTTCCCTCTTTCTTCTAAGTATAATAGGATCACACATTACACATTTATATCAAATACATTTATTATATTTTGTTTTTATCCAGCAGATTTTTAGCGCTTCTCCTATACACCATTTCTGATTTTTCACTTTGAGAGGTTTGGATGTCGCCTCCCTTACTAGGAGACAGCTAGACTGGTCTAAGAGTGTTTTAGACACATTTTTTTGTACTTATTGTGGTAGAAAAGACCCTTTTCCACCCATAATATCAGAACTATTTCTGTCAGAACAGGACCAAACAAGGTCTTACACTTGTATGAAAAGAAACTTGGACTCAGAGGAAAAATCCACTGTCCACAACCCCCTGCGGGCTAGCACAGCAAAGCCAGATATCTTGGCTCCCATCTTAAAAACTTGTATGGTAGCATCACAAATAAAACAATTGGCTAGCTCAAGAGCCTTAATTCTGTACTGGATCTCCTTCAAAGGAGTCTCTACCAAATTGGAATCAGACAAGGCATTGCACCAATAAGATGCCGCACTTGACACAGTGGCAATACAAACCTCCATGTAAGCCTCCAGCTTAGTCCATTGATCCTGAAAAGAACAGCTATCCTCTCTAGGAATCGTAGTTCTCTTAGACAGAGTAGAAATGCCCTACTACTTTAGGTACCGTGCCATGATATTTAATGGATACAGCGACAGGAAACATCCTTTAAAAAATAGAAGACGGAGAAAACAGGAATCTCTGACTTCTCCCATTCCTTTGAAAAATCTCCTAGCACGGTCTGGCACAGGAAAAAATCTTCCAAATGGAATCCTAGTATAAAGTTTACTAGATTCTCTAGGGTTGACAACGACATGCGTAACGGAGTCGTCCCAAGTAGCCAAAAACTATTTACAAAGGTGTTCAAGCTGAAATCTGAAGAATATTACTTCAGCATCAGATGAAGGAATTATACTGTCCGAACCTGAGATTTCACCCTCAGAGGCTACCGACCTATCCTCCTCATCGACTTATGAGGTAGTGCAACCTGTGTAGCAGTAGGCGAAACAGAAACCTTACTATCTGAACTTAAATTTCCTCTAGCATTTTCCCCTTAACATAGGAAAATCAGATAATGCCACAGAAACCACCAGAGATAACTGTACAGCAAAATCCATATGCAAAAACACTCCTCCAGGAGATTGAGAGGACCCGCAGGGCACTGCATGTGATGCCATTGAGGCTTGGGACGTTAGAGGAGAAAACCGTGGCATTGCCTGAACAGCGTCATCCTGAGAGACTGTTGGCTTAGTAACAAATAATTTGCCTTTAGCTTTTAAAGTTCTATCTATGCATGAGGAATAAAATGACAGGGGCATAACTATGTGGTTATCCAAACAAAGAGGACACCTGTCCATGGGAACAGCCTCCTGTTGCATGATGCAGGAAAAAAAATAACCACTCTTGGAAGTAAAAATTTAAAATAAATTTGACAGTGACTGTCTCTTTATGAGACCAGACGTCAAGCTGTGTCCCCCAAATGAGCGTTTTAGTTATTGCAAAAAAATAAAAACGCAATTTCTTAATTTAATAGGGCATAATAAATATGGGTAGCAATAAATGTGTATAATACTCTGTAATGTTCACGTGTTTACTGTGTTTAAACAAAAGTAACAGCCACTCCACCTCAGCCATAAGACTGAGGTGCCTAAATGCCCTTACAATCTCAAAAGGACGCAGGAAGACTGTCCGCTCTCAAAAGACACACGCAGACTGGACTCGTAGTTGTACTCCGAGAGTGGAGCAATGCGGTAACGTGATCGGTCTTATGAAACTGCGACTGGTAATGCTACTGCGCGCTTCAGACCGGAAAAGAAAGCAGAGAAGATGCAGCCGCTTCCTGTCCATCTAAAGCGCAGCGGCTAAATGATCGCAAGTTGTGATCTGACATGAGACTGAGCGATTTAGTTTCAGAACATATTGTGCAACAATAAAAAGCCCAAAGACATAAATTATGCTTACCAGATAATTTCCTTTCCTTCTGTATGAGGCGAGTCCACGGCTTAATTCCTTACTTGTGGTAAATACAGAACCTGGCCACCAGGAGGAGGCAAAGACACCCCAGCCAAAGGCTTAAATACCTCCCCCACTTCCCTCATATCCCAGTCATTCTGCCAAGGGAACAAGGAACAGTAGGAGAAATATCAGGGTATAAAGGGTGCCAGAAGAAATTAAAAAAAAAAAAAAATTACGTCCGCCAACTGAGAACACGTGCGGAGGCCGTGGACTCTCCTCATACAGAAGGAAAGGAAATTATCTGGTAAGCATAATTTATGTTTTCCTTCTTAATATGAGGAGAGTCCATGGCTTAATTCCTTACTTGTGGGAAACATATACCCAAGCTCTAGAGGACACAATGAAAATGGGAGGGTAAAAAGAGGCAGACCCTATTCAGAGGGTACCACAGCCTGCAAAACCTCTCCCAAAAGCTGCTTCAGCTGCAGCAAAAACGTCAAACTTGTAAAATTTTGAAAAGTTAAGTAAGGAGGACCAGGTAGCCACCCTACAAATCTGCTCCATAGAGGCCTCATTCTTAAAGGCCCAAGAGGAAGCCACAGCTCTAGTTGAATGAGCCTTAATCCTCTGAGGAGGCTTATGTTCCGCTGTCTCATATGCTAAGCGAATAATACTCCTCGACCAAAAATATAAGGAAGTGGAAGAGGCCTTCTGCCCTCTACGCTTCCCAGAATAGAAGTCTGTCTAAAATCCTTCGTAACTTGAAGATAAAACGTCAAAGCCCGTACCACATCCAAATTATGAAGTAACCGTTCCTTCGAAGAAGAAGGATTACGACACAAGGAAGGAACCACAATCTCCTGATTTATGTTGCGATCAGAAACGACCTTAGGAAGAAAACCTAACCCAATACGAAGAACAGCATTATAAGCATGAAAAAAGGAAATTTATGCTTACCTGATAAATTTATTTCTTTTACGATATGACGAGTCCACGGATTTCATCCTTACTTATGGGATATCGCCTCCTGGTCAGCAGGAGGAGACAAAGAGCTCCACAGCAGAGCTGCATATATAGCCCCTCCCTTCCCTCCACCTCCAGTCATTCGACCGAAGTTAGGAAGAGAAAGAAAGAGCCAAGGAGCAGAGGTTACTGAAGTTTAACAAAAATAAAAACCTGTCTATAGAAAAATAACAGGGTGGGCCATGGACTCGTCATATCGTAAAAGAAATAAATTTATCAGGTAAGCATAAATTTCCTTTTCGTTTACAAGATATGACAAGTCCACAGATTTCATCCTTACTTATGGGATACAATACCAAAGCTATAGGCCACGGATAAAAGGGAGGAACAAGACAAGAACCTAAACGGAAGGCACCACTGCTTGAAGAACCTTTCTCCCAAAAACAGCCTCAGATGAAGCAAAAGTATCAAATTTGGAAAATTTGGAAAAAGTATGACGAGACGACCAAGTTGCAGCCTTGCAAATCTGTTCAACAGAAGCATCATTTTTAAATGCCCATGAGGAAGCCACAGCCCTAGTAGAATGAGCGGTAATTCGTTCTGGAGGCTGCTGTCCAGCAGTCTCATATGCAACACGGATGATACTCTTCAGCCAAAAAGAAAGAGAGGTAGCCGTAGCTTTCTGATCCCAGCATAAACAACGAATAATGAAGATGTTTGACGAAAATCCTTAGTCGCCTGCAAGTAGAACTTCAAGGCACGGACTACGTCCAAATTATGTAACAGACGCTGCTTCTTAGAAGAAGGGTTAGGACACAAGGAAGGAACAACAATTTCCTGATTAATATTCTTGTTAGAAACAACCTTAGGAAGAAAACCAGGTTTGGTACGTAACACCACCTTATCAGCATGGAAAATAAGATAAGGAGAATCACATTGTAAAGCCAAAAGCTCAGAAACTCTGCAAGCAGAAGAAATAGCAACCAAAAATAAAACTTTCCAAGATAATAACTTAATATCTATGGAAAGCATGGTTTCAAACAGAACCCCTTGAAGAACTTTAAGAACTAAATTCAAACTTCAAGGAGGAGCAATTGGTCTAAACACAGGCCGGATCCTAGTTAGGGCCTGACAAAAAGATTGAACATCTGGAACGTCTACCAGACATCTGTCCCTTTAAGGAGCTTGCTGACAACCCTTTTTCCAATCCTTCTTGGAGAAAGGATAAAATCCTGGGAATCCTAACCCTACTCCATGAGTAGCCTTTGGATTCGCACCAATAAAGATATTTACGCCATATCTTATGGTAAATCTTTCTAGTAACAGGCTTGTGTGCCTGAATCAAGGTATCAATGACCGCATCAGAGAACCCCCGCTTAGATAAAATCAAGCGTTCAATCTCCAAGCAGTCAGCTGTAGAGAAATTAGATTCGGATGATGGAAGGGTCTCTGAATGAGAAGGTCCTGCCTCAATGGAAGCTTCCACGGCGGAAGAGAGGACATGTCCACCAGATTGGCATACCAAGTCCTGCGAGGCCACGCAGGAGCGATTAGAATCACCGAAGCCCTCTCCTGTCTTATCCATGCAATCACCCGGGGAAGGAGAGCAAACGGTGGAAACACATAAGCTAGGTTGAACGACCAAGGCACTGCCAAGGCATCTATCAGTTCGGCCTGAGGATCCCTGGACCTGGATCCGTATCTTGGGAGCTTGGCATTCTGACGAGACGCCATCAGATCCAATTCCGGTCTGCCCCATCTGAGAATCAGGGTGGCAAAGACCTCCGGATGGAGTTCCCATTCCCCTGGATGAAAAGTCTGTCTGCTCAGAAAATCCGCCTCCCAGTTGTCCACACCTGGGATGTAGATTGCTGACAGATAACAAGAGTGAGCCTCGGCACACCAAATTATCTTGGATACTTCTGTCATCGCTAAGGAACTCCTTGTTCCTCCCTGATGATTGATGTAAGCCACAGTCGTGATGTTGTCTGACTGAAATCGGATGAATTTGGCCGAAGCCAACTGAGGCCAAGCTTGAAGCGCATTGAATATTGCTCTCAACTCCAGAATATTGATGGGAAGTAGAGACTCCGACCGAGTCCACACACTCTGAGCCTTCAGGGAATTCCAGACTGCACCCCATCCTAGTAGACTGGCGTCCGTTGTCACTATTACCCATGAAGGTCTGCAGAAACACGTCCCTTGGGACAGATGATCCAGTGACAACCACCAAAGAAGAGAGTCTCTCATCTCCTGATCCAGATCTATCTGAGGAGACAAATCTGCATAATTTCCATTCCACTGTCTGAGCATGCTCAGTTGTAGAGGTCTGAGATGAAAACGAGCAAACGGAATGATGTCCATTGCCGCCACCATCAATCCAATTGCCTCCATGCACTGAGCCACTGATGGCCGAGGATTGGACTGAAGGGTTCGGCATGTATTCAGAATCTTTAACTTTCTGACTTCCGTCAAGAAGATTTTCATAGATACGGAATCTATTAGAGTTCCCAGGAAAGGAATCCTTGTCTGTGGAATTAGTGAACTTTTTTCTAGATTCACCTTCCACCCATGAGTCCTTAGAAAGGACAGAACCATGTCGGTATGAGACTTTGTCAGTTGGTAAGACGACGCCTGGATTAGAATATCATCCAGATAAGGCGCCACTGCAATGCCCCGCAGTCTGAGAACCGCTAGCAAAGACCCTAGAACTTTTGTGAAGATCCTGGGTGCCGTGGCCAACCCGAAGGGAAGAGCCACGAACTGAAAATGTTTGTCCAGGAAGGCAAACCTTAGAAACTGGTGATGATCTCTGTGGATAGGAATGTGAAGATATGCATCCTTTAAGTCCACGGTAGTCATATATTGACCCTCCTGGATCAATGGAAGAATTTTCCGAATCGTCTCCATCTTGCAGGATGGGACTCTGAGAAACTTGTTTAGACTCTTGAGATCTAAAATGGGTCTGAACGTTCCCTCCTTTTTGGGAACCACAAAAAGATTTGAGTAAAACCCCTGTCCCTGTATTGGGACGGGATGAATTACTCCCATAGTGGAGAGGTCTTGTACACAACGTAAGAACGCCTTTCTTTTTATCTGGTCTACAGACAATCGTGAAAGAAGAAACCTTCCCCTTGGGGGAGAGTTTTTGAACTCCAGCAGATACCCCTGGGACACAATCTCTAGTGTCCAAGGATCTTGAACATCTCTTAACCAAGCCTGGGCAAAGAGAGAAAGTCTGCCCCAAACTAGATCCGGTCCCGGATCGGGGGCCGGCCCTTCATGCTGCCTTGGGAGCAGCAGCGGGCTTCTTGGATTGTTTACCCTCGTTCCAACTCTGGTTAGGTCTCCAGACAGACTTGGTTTGGGCAAGGTCCCCGTCCTGCTTAACGGCAGAGGAAGCCGGGACTCCCTTGAAATTCCTAAAGGCACGAAAATTACTCTGTCTTCTTTGTTTGGCTGACTTATCCTGAGGTAGGAGGTGACCCTTACCCTCCCGTAATGTCAGAAATAATCTCCTTCAATTCAGGCCCAAAAAGGGCCTTACCTTTAAAAGGAATAGTCAAAAGCTTGGATTTAGAAGACACATCCGCAGACCAAGATTTTAACCATAGGGCTCTGCAAGCTAGAATGGCAAAACCTGCAGTCTTAGCCGCCAAGTTGGCGACCTGAAAGGCGGCATCTGTAACAAAGGAATTAGCCATCTTAAGGGCCTTAATTCTATCCATTATCTCCTCTAGAGGAGTCTCAGTCTTCAGAGATTCCTCTAAGGTGTCAAACCAAAAGGCAGGCGCAGTTGTAACTGGTACAATGCAAGCCGTCGGTTGTAAGAGAAACCCTTGATGAACAAATAGCCTCTTCAGAAGACCCTCCAACTTTTTATCCATAGGGTCTTTAAAAGCACAACTATCCTCAATAGGAATAGTTGTACGCTTAGCCAGGGTAGATATAGCTCCCTCCACCTTAGGGACCGTTTGCCAAAAGTCCCGCACAGTGTCAGCTATAGGATACATTTTCGTAAACATCGGAGAAGGGGAGAACGGGATACCGGGTCTTTCCCATTCCCGTGTAACAATTTCCAAAATTCTTTTAGGAACCGGAAAGGTATCAGAATAAGAAGGAATTTCCAGATATCTGTCCATCTTACACAATTTCTCTGGGGGAACTACAATAGAGTCGCAGTCATCCAGGGACCCCACGGGTTTCAGCCCTACTACGTTTGCCTTGTAACACAGGCAACTTAGACAAAACTTCTGTGAGAGTAGATGACATAACTGCAGCCATATTCTGCAGAGTAAAAGACGCAGGCGCCGTTGAAGAACATGGAGTTGCTTGCGCGGACGTAAAGGTCTGTGACGTTGGGGTAGAAAATTGCAGCATACCTTCACTATCATTAGGCCTACAATCTTCTACAGACATGTCTTTATTAAAAAATATTTTTTCTTTACATAGCAAGGCTCTTTCAATACATGAGGGACATATTGTAACAGGGGGCTCCACAATGGCATCGAAACACATGACACGTAGTATGTTCTAGATCCATGTTGTACAAATATAAAGGCAAGCCCGCTGTGACTCTGAGAAATAAAAATTTGTGTACTGTGTCTTTAATGTAAATTATCACAGGCCGTTTGTAAAATGATCCTACATGATCACAAAAAAACCAATGTGAACTGAACTTGTCTTAACCCTTAAAACTCTGATTAATTCTGAAATAAATGCTCAATAAACTTCAGCACCCAGACACCTCGCCGCAGCTCTGCTGCGGCTCCTACCTGCCTCCACGACCACTGTCAGCATACAAAAACACGGCGATCTTAAAAGCCCCTGCACATATGATATAAGCGTTCTTAGGAGCCGTAGATGAAAGTCACCATTGTCTTCACATTCAAGCTGCGCCACTGAAGCGCGCAAGATTAGGCCCCGCCCTTTGTGGGCGTATTAAACAAACCCTTGAGATTAACTTGCCACCATACACCGGAGTATGAAACTTCAGAGAAAATTGAAGTTCTCCCTCTGACTCCGGTGCCCCAGTGTCAGCCCATTATGATGTTATAAAACACTGATACAAGCATGTTTAATACACGATTGCCCTCACATGGTGTTACAGTGCAGTAAAAACAGGTCCCAGCCCCTCTAACTAATTATGTGTATGAAGGAGGGAGATGGGAAGCTACATGTTACGGTCCATTCCTTTACCAATGAACCCACACTAGCAGAAAGGGAAAATGTTAACTTAAGCCCTTTCACAAACAGAGGAAGTATTACAGTCAAACTGAGATCAGCATACAAGCCCCAGATATAGTAGACTGCGCTTACCTCTATGCTGAGGAACAGCATCATGATCCTTCAGTGTCAAGAGGTCCACTCTTCCTCCTGAGGCCCTGCAAGGATAGAATAGTCTTAGTTCCCATTCTCTAAGACTATAAATAGAAGACAGCCTAAGTAAGGGAGGTGCAGTGAGCTTAAAAAGTCCACTAGTTCCCACAGCCTAAGTGGCTGTTACTCTAAAAGCTGCTCTATTGGAAAAAATAGTGCACACAGGCACCATTTAAAATAAAAAACTCTTGAATTCTAAACTAACACCTCACTTTACCTCTTCCTATCACTAACACAGGCAAAGAGAATGACTGGGGGGGAGGGAAGGGAGGGGCTATATATGCATCTCTGCTGTGGAGCTCTTTGCCTCCTCCTGCTGACCAGGAGGCGATATCCCATAAGTAAGGATGAAATCCGTGGACTCGTCATATCTTGTAAAAGAAACTAGGTAAGCTCACATTGCAACGCAGCCATCTTAGAGACTCTGCGCGCCGAAGCAATAGCTAGTAGAAAAAGAACCTTCCAAGACAGTAATTTAATGTCAACCACATGCATAGGCTCAAACGCCCTGTGCAAAACTTTAAGAACTAGATTTAAACTCCAAGGAGGAGCGGTAGATCTAAACACAAGCCTGATTCTAGCCAGAGCCTGAACAAAAGACTGAACATCAGGAAGCTCAGCGAACCTCTTGTGCAATAAAACAGATAGAGCCGAAATCTGTCCCTTTAGGGAACTAGCAGAAAGGTCGTTCTCCAGACCATCCTGGAGAAAGGAAAGAATCCTGGAAACCTTGCCCTTATGCCTTGGGAATCCACGCTCTTCACACCAGAATAAGTAGGTCCTCCACACCTTATGATAGATGCGACGAGTGACCGGCTTTCGAGCTTGAATGAGAGTATCAATCACTCTCTCAGAAAAACCTCTCTTGGCTAGGACTAAGCGTTCAATCTCCACACAGTCAGCCTCAGAGAATCTAGATTTTGATGAACAAAAGGACCCTGTTCCAGCAGATCCCTGTGACAAGGAAACCTCCATGGAGGAGATGAAGACATCCCCACCAGGTCCGCAAACCACATCCTTCGCAGCCACGATGGAGCAATTAGTATTGCCGAAGCTTGCTCCTGATTGATGAGGGCCACTACACGAGGGAGAAGTGGTAACGGTGGAAAAAAGGAAATTTATGCTTACCTGATAAATTTATTTCTTCTACGATATGACGAGTCCATGGATTTCATCCTTACTTGTGGGATATTAACCTCCTGCTAGCAGGAAGTGGCAAAGAGCACCACAGCAGAGCTATATATATAGCTCCTCCCTTCCCTCCACCTCCAGCTATTCGACCGAAGTTAGGAAGAGAAAGGAAAAGCCAAAGGTGCAGAGGTGACAGAAGTTTAACTAAAATATAATTTATACCTGTCTTAAAAATGACAGGGTGGGCCGTGGACTCGTCATATCGTAGAAGAAACAGAATTTATGCTTACCTGATAAATTACTTTCTCCAACGGTGTGTCCGGTCCACGGCGTCATCCTTACTTGTGGGATATTCTCTTCCCCAACAGGAAATGGCAAAGAGCCCAGCAAAGCTGGTCATATGATCCCTCCTAGGCTCCGCCTACCCCAGTCATTCGACCGACGTACAGGAGGAAATATGCATAGGAGAAACCATATGATACCGTGGTGACTGTAGTTAGAGAAAATAATTCATCAGACCTGATTAAAAAAACCAGGGCGGGCCGTGGACCGGACACACCGTTGGAGAAAGTAATTTATCAGGTAAGCATAAATTCTGTTTTCTCCAACATAGGTGTGTCCGGTCCACGGCGTCATCCTTACTTGTGGGAACCAATACCAAAGCTTTAGGACACGGATGAAGGGAGGGAGCAAATCAGGTCACATAAATGGAAGGCACCACGGCTTGCAAAACCTTTCTCCCAAAAATAGCCTCTGAAGAAGCAAAAGTATCAAATTTGTAAAATTTGGCAAAAGTGTGCAGTGAAGACCAAGTCGCTGCCTTACATATCTGGTCAACAGAAGCCTCGTTCTTGAAGGCCCATGTGGAAGCCACAGCCCTAGTGGAGTGAGCTGTGATTCTTTCAGGAGGCTGCCGTCCGGCAGTCTCATACGCCAAACGGATAATGCTTTTAAGCCAAAAGGAAAGAGAGGTAGAAGTTGCTTTTTGACCTCTCCTTTTACCAGAATAAACAACAAACAAAGAAGAAGTTTGTCTGAAATCTTTAGTGGCCTCTAAATAGAATTTTAGAGCACGGACTACGTCCAAATTGTGTAACAAACGTTCCTTCTTTGAAACTGGATTCGGGCACAAAGAAGGTACAACTATCTCCTGGTTAATATTCTTGTTGGAAACAACTTTCGGAAGAAAACCAGGCTTAGTACGCAAAACCACCTTATCTGCATGGAACACCAGATAGGGCGGAGAACACTGCAGAGCAGATAACTCAGAAACTCTTCTAGCAGAAGAAATTGCAACCAAAAACAAAACTTTCCAAGATAATAACTTAATATCTACGGAATGTAAGGGTTCAAACGGAACCCCTTGAAGAACTGAAAGAACTAGATTAAGACTCCAGGGAGGAGTCAAAGGTCTGTAAACAGGCTTGATTCTAACCAGAGCCTGAACAAACGCTTGAACGTCTGGCACAGCTGCCAGCCTTTTGTGAAGTAAAACAGATAACGCAGAAATCTGTCCCTTCAGAGAACTTGCAGATAATCCCTTCTCCAAACCCTCTTGTAGAAAGGATAAAATCCTAGGAATTTTTATCTTGTTCCATGGGAATCCTTTAGATTCACACCAACAGATATATTTTTTCCATATCTTATGGTAAATTTTTCTAGTCACAGGCTTTCTAGCCTGAATCAGAGTATCAATTACAGAATCTGAAAACCCACGCTTTGATAAAATCAAGCGTTCAATCTCCAAGCAGTCAGTTGGAGAGAAACCAGATTCGGATGTTCGAATGGACCTTGAACAAGAAGGTCCTGTCTCAAAGGTAGCTTCCATGGTGGAGCCGATGACATATTCACCAGGTCTGCATACCAAGTCCTGCGTGGCCACGCAGGAGCTATCAAGATCACCGAAGCCCTCTCCTGGTTGATCCTGGCTACCAGCCTGGGAATGAGAGGAAACGGCGGGAAAACATAAGCTAGGTTGAAGGTCCAAGGTGCTACTAGTGCATCCACTAGAGTCGCCTTGGGATCCCTGGATCTGGACCCGTAACAAGGAACCTTGAAGTTCTGACGAGACGCCATCAGATCCATGTCTGGAATGCCCCATAATTGAGTTATTTGGGCAAAGATTTCCGGATGGAGTTCCCACTCCCCCGGATGGAACGTCTGACGACTCAGAAAATCCGCTTCCCAATTTTCCACTCCTGGGATGTGGATTGCAGACAAGTGGCAGGAGTGATCCTCCGCCCATTGAATTATCTTGGTCACTTCCTCCATCGCCAGGGAACTCCTTGTTCCCCCCTGATGGTTGATATATGCAACTGTCGTCATGTTGTCTGATTGAAACCTTATGAATTTGGCCTTTGCTAGATGAGGCCAAGCTTTGAGAGCATTGAATATCGCTCTCAGTTCCAGAATGTTTATCGGGAGAAGAGATTCTTCCTGAGACCATAGACCCTGAGCTTTCAGGGGTTCCCAGACCGCGCCCCAGCCCACCAGACTGGCGTCGGTCGTGACAATGACCCACTCTGGTCTGCGGAAGCTCATTCCCTGTGACAGGTTGTCCAGGATTAGCCACCAACGGAGTGAATCTCTGGTCCTTTGATCTACTTGAATCGTCGGAGACAAGTCTGTATAATCCCCATTCCACTGTCTGAGCATGCACAGTTGTAATGGTCTTAGATGAATTTGTGCAAAAGGAACTATGTCCATTGCTGCAACCATCAATCCTATTACTTCCATGCACTGCGCTATGGAAGGACGAAGAACAGAATGAAGAACTTGACAAGAGCTTAGAAGTTTTGATTTTCTGACCTCTGTCAGAAAAATCCTCATTTCTAAGGAGTCTATTATTGTTCCCAAGAAGGGAACTCTTGTTAACGGGGAAAGAGAACTTTTTTCTATGTTTACTTTCCATCCGTGAGATCTGAGAAAGGCTAGGACGATGTCCGTATGAGCCTTTGCTTTTGACAGAGACGACGCTTGAATCAGGATGTCGTCCAAGTAAGGTACTACTGCAATGCCCCTTGGTCTTAGAACCGCTAGAAGGGACCCTAGTACCTTTGTGAAAATTCTCGGAGCAGTGGCTAATCCGAAAGGAAGTGCCACAAACTGGTAATGCTTGTCCAGAAAAGCGAACCTTAGGAACTGATGATGTTCCTTGTGGATAGGAATATGGAGGTACGCATCCTTTAAATCCACCGTGGTCATAAATTGACCTTCCTGGATGGTAGGAAGGATCGTTCGAATGGTTTCCATTTTGAACGATGGAACCCTGAGAAATTTGTTTAGGATCTTGAGATCTAGAATTGGTCTGAATGTTCCCTCTTTTTTGGGAACTATAAACAGGTTGGAGTAAAACCCCATCCCTTGTTCTCTTATTGGAACTGGATGAATTACTCCCATCTTTAACAGGTCTTCTACACAATGTAAGAATGCCTGTCTTTTTATTTGGTTTGAAGATAATTGAGACCTGTGGAACCTTCCCCTTGGGGGTAGTTCCTTGAATTCCAGGAGATAACCTTGAGAAACTATTTCTAGTGCCCAAGGATCCTGAACATCTCTTGCCCAGGCCTGAGCAAAGAGAGAAAGTCTGCCCCCCACCAGATCCGGTCCCGGATCGGGGGCCATCCCTTCATGCTGTTTTGGTAGCAGTGGCAGGCTTCTTGGCCTGCTTACCCTTGTTCCAGCCTTGCATCGGTCTCCAGGCTGGTTTGGGTTGAGAAGTATTACCCTCTTGCTTAGAGGATGTAGAAGTAGAGGCTGGTCCGTTTCTGCGAAAGGGACGAAAATTAGGCTTATTTCTAGCCTTAAAAGACCTATCCTGAGGAAGGGCGTGGCCCTTTCCTCCGTGGATGTCTGAAATAATCTCTTTCAAATCAGGACCAAACAGTGTCTTGCCCTTGAAAGGGATGTTAAGCAATTTTGTCTTGGAAGACACATCCGCTGACCAAGACTTTAGCCAGAGCGCTCTGCGCGCCACAATAGCAAACCCTGAATTTTTCGCCGCTAATCTCGCTAATTGCAAAGCGGCATCTAGAATAAAAAAGTTAGCCAATTTAAGTGCATGAACTCTGTCCATAACCTCCTCATACGAAGATTCTTTATTGAGCGACTTTTCTAGTTCTTCGAACCAGAAACACGCTGCCGTAGTGACAGGAACAATGCATGAAATTGGTTGAAGAAGGTAACCTTGCTGAACAAACATTCTTTTAAGCAAACCCTCTAATTTTTTATCCATAGGATCTTTAAAAGCACAACTATCTTCTATGGGAATAGTAGTGCGTTTGTTTAGAGTAGAGACCGCCCCCTCGACCTTAGGGACTGTCTGCCATAAGTCCTTTCTGGGGTCGACTATAGGAAATAATTTCTTAAATATAGGGGGAGGCACAAAAGGTATGCCGGGCCTTTCCCATTCCTTGTTTACTATGTCCGCCACCCGCTTGGGTATAGGAAAAACATCGGGGGGCACCGGAACCTCTAGGAACTTGTCCATCTTACATAATTTCTCTGGAATGACCAAATTGTCACAATCATCCAGAGTAGATAATACCTCCTTAAGCAGTGCGCGGAGATGTTCTAATTTAAATTTAAATGTTACAACATCAGGTTCAGCTTGTTGAGAAATTTTTCCTGAATCTGAAATTTCTCCCTCAGACAAAACCTCCCTCCTGGCCCCTTCAGATTGGTGTGAGGGTATGTCAGAAGCGTTATCATCAGCGTCCTCTTGCTCTTCAGTGTTTAAAACAGAGCAATTGCGCTTTCTTTGATAAGTAGGCATTTTAGATAAAATATTTGCAATAGAATTATCCATAACAGCCGTTAATTGTTGCATAGTAATAAGTATTGGCGCACTAGATGTACTAGGGGCCTCTTGTGTGGGCAAAACTGGTGTAGACACAGAAGGGGGTGATGCAGTACCATGCTTACTCCCCTCATCTGAAGAATCATCTTGGGCACTATTATTATCTGTGGCATCATTGTCCCTACTTTGTTTGGACACCATGTCACAATTATCACATATATTTAAATGGGGAGACACATTGGCTTTCATACATATAGAACATCGTTTATCTGATGGTTCAGACATGTTAAACAGGCTTAAACTTGTCAACAAAGCACAAAAAACGTTTTAAAATAAAACCGTTACTGTCACTTTAAATTTTAAACAGAACACACTTAATTACTGAATATGCGAAAAAGTATGAAGCATTTGTTCAAAATTCACCAAAATTTCACCACAGTGTCTTAACCCCTTAACGACTGAGGACGTGCAGGGTACGTCCTCAGAAAAAAGGCAGTTAATGCCTGAGAACGTACCCTGCACGTCCTCAGTGTGGAAAGCAGCTGGAAGCGATCCTGATCACTTCCAGCTGTTTTCCGGTTATTGCAGGATGCCTCGATATTGAGGCATCCTGCAATAACATTTTTTACCCCTCCGGTGCAGAGAGAGCCACTCTGTGGCCCTCTCTGCACCGGACATCGATGGCCGCATTCGTTGGTGGGTGGGAGCTGAAGTGGGAGGTGGGTGGGCGGCCATCGATGGCTTCTTGGTAAAAGAGGGGGGCGGGATCGCCGGGGGCGCGCACGGGGGGTGGTGGGCGGGCGCGTGCACGGGGAGGGAGCGGGTGGGAACCACTTACACTACAGAAAGGGTTTTTTTATTATGGGGAGAAAGGAGGGATAAAATCCCTGAATAAAGTAATCTAAGGGATCTGGGAGGGGGTGGGGGATTAGTCTTGGGGGGGGGGGAAGCTACACTGCAGAAAAAACAAAAATAAAAAAAAAATAGACATTTTTACATGCAAACTGGGTACTGGCAGACAGCTGCCAGTACCCAAGATGGCCCCCAATAAGGCAGAGGGGGAGGGTTAGAGAGCTGTATTGGGGGGGATCAGGGAGGTTGGGGGCTAAGGGGGGAATCTTACACAGCAGCATATGTAAATATGCTATATATAAAAAAAGGATACCTTTTATTTTAGTACTGGCAGACTTTCTGCCAGTACTTAAGATGGCGGGGACAATTTTTGGGGTGGGGGAGGAAAGAGAGCTCTTTGGGAGGGATCAGGGGGTCTGATGTGTCAGGTGGGAAGCTGATCTCTACACTAAAGCTAAAATTAACCCTGCAAACTCCATACAAGCTACCTAATTAACCCCTTCATTGCTGGGCATAATTCACGTGTTGTGCGCAGTGGCATTTAGCGGCCTTCTAATTACCAAAAAGCAACACCAAATCCATATATGTCTGCTATTTTTGAACAAAGGAGACCCCAGAGAAGCATTTACAACCATTTGTGCCATAATTGCACAAAATGTTTGTAAATGATTTCAGTGAGAAATCTAAAATTTTGAAAAATTTAACGTTTTTCTTTATTTGATCGCATTTGGCGGTGAAATGGTGGCATGAAATATACCAAAATGGGCCTAGATCAATACTTGGGGTTGTCTACTACACTACACTAAAGCTAAAATTACCCCAAAAAGCTCCCTACATGCTCCCTTATTAACCCCTTCCCTGCTGTGCATAATACATGCATGGTGCGCAGTGGCATTTAGCGGCCTTCTAATTACCAAAAAGCAACGTCAAAGCCATATATGTCTGCTATTTCTGAACAAAGGGGATTCCAGAGAAAAATTTACAACCATTTATGCCATAATTGCACAAGCTGTTTGTAAATAATTTCAGTGAGAATCCTAAAGTTTGTGAAAAAATTTGTGAAAAAGTGAACAATTTTTTTTATTTGATCGCATTTGGCGGTGAAATGGTGGCATGAAATATACCAAAATGGGCCTAGATCAATACTTTGGGATGTCTTCTAAAAAAAAATATATACATGTCAAGGGATATTCAGGTATTCCTGACAGATATCAGGGTTCCAATGTAACTAGCGCTCATTTTGAAAAAAAGTGGTTTGGAAATAGCAAAGTGCTACTTATATTTATTGCCCTATAACTTGCAAAAAAAAGCAAAGAACGTGCAAACATTGGGTATTTCTAAACTCTGGACAAAATTTAGAAATTATTTAGCATGGGTGTTTTTTGGTGGTTGTAGATGTGTAACAGATTTTGGGGGACAAAGTTAGAAAAAGTGTGTTTTTTTCCATTTTTTCCTCATATTTTATATTTTCTTTTATAGTAAATGATAAGATATGATGAAAATAATGGTATCTTTAGAAAGTCCATTTAATGGCGAGAAAAACGGTATATAATATGTGTGGGTACAGTAAAAGAGTAAGAGGAAAATTACAGCTAAACACCAACACTGCAAAAATGTAAAAATAGCCTTGGTCCCAAATGGACAGAAAATGGAAAAGTGCTGTGGTCATTAAGGGGTTAAAGCCTTAAAAGTATTGCACACCAAATTTGAAAGCTTTAACCCTTAAAATAACGGAACCGGAGCCGTTTTTACATTTAACCCCTATACAGTCCCAGAAATCTGCTTTGCTGAGACCCAACCAAGCCCAGAGGGGAATACGATACCAAATGACGCCTTCTATAAGCTTTTTCAGTGGATTTTAGCTCCTCACACATGCATCTGCATGCCTTGCCTTCCAAAAACAACTGCGCATTAGTGGCGCGAAAATGAGGCTCTGCCTGTGACTAGAGAAGGCCCCCATCTGAAAAAGGTGTCCATACAGTGCCTGCCGTTTTTTAACAACAATCCCCAAGATTATAATAACTATAAAGAGCTATAATCTGTCAAATATGCTTAGCAAAGTAATCGTTTTAGCCCAGAAAAATGTCTACCAGTTTTTTAAGCCCTTATAAAGCCTTTATTCTTTTACTTAATCTAAGAAAATGGCTTACCGGTCCCCATAGGGAAAATGACAGCCTTCCAGCATTACCAAGTCGTGTTAGAAATGTGGCCAGTCATACCTCAGGCAGAAAAGTCTGCCAACTGCTTCCCCCAACTGAAGTTACTTCATCTCAACAGTCCTGTGTGGAAACAGCAATCGATTTTAGTAACGTGTGCTAAAATCATCTTCCTCTTACAAACAGAAATCTTCTTCTCTTTTCTGTTTCAGAGTAAATAGTACATACCAGCACTATTTTAAAATAACAAACACTTGATTGAAGAATAAAAACTACATTTAAACACCAAAAAACTCTTAGCCATCTCCGTGGAGATGTTGCCTGTGCAACGGCAAAGAGAATGACTGGGGTAGGCGGAGCCTAGGAGGGATCATATGACCAGCTTTGCTGGGCTCTTTGCCATTTCCTGTTGGGGAAGAGAATATCCCACAAGTAAGGATGACGCCGTGGACCGGACACACCTATGTTGGAGAAAATAAATTTATCAGGTAAGCATAAATTTCCCTTTCTTCTACAAGATATGACGAGTCCACGGTTTTCATCCTTACTTGTGGGATACAATACCAAAGCTACAGGACACGGATGAAAGGGAGGGACAAGACAGGGACCTAAACGGAAGGCACCACTGCTTGAAGAACCTTTCTCCCAAAACCAGCCTCAGAAGAAGCAAAAGTATCAAATTTGGAAAAAGTGTGAAGAGACGACCAAGTTGCAGCCTTGCAAACCTGTTCAACAGAAGCATAGTTTTTAAATGCACATGAGGAAGCCACAGCCCTAGTAGAATGAGCCGTAATTCTTTCAGGAGGCTGCTGTCCAGCAGTCTCATACGCCAGACGGATTATACTCTTCAGCCAAAAAGAAAGAGGTAGCCTTAGCTTTCTGACCCATACGCTTTCCAGAAAAAACAATGAATAATGAAGATGATTGACAGAAATCCTTAGTCGCCTGCAAGTAAAACTTCAGGGCACGGACCACGTCCAAGTTATGCAACATACGCTCCTTCTTAGAAGAAGGGTTAGGACATAATGAAGGAACCACAATTTCCTGATTAATATTCTTATTAGAAACAACCTTAGGAAGGAAACCAGGTTTGGTACGTAAAACCACCTTATCAGAATGGAAGATAAGATAAGTCGAATCACATTGTAATGCTGAAAGCTCAGAAATTCTACGAGCAGAAGAAATAGCAACCAAAAATAAAAATTTCCAAGATAACAACTTAATATCTATGGAATGCATAGGTTCAAACGGAACCCCTTGAAGAACATTAAGAACTAAATTCAAACTCCAGGGTGGAGCAATTGGTCTAAACACAGGCTTAATTCTGGTTAGAGACTGACAAAAAGACTGAACGTCTGGAACATCTGCCAAACGTTTGTGTAGTAAAATTGACAAAGCAGAGATTTGTCCCTTTAAGGAACTCGCTGATAACCCTTTCTACAATCCTTCTTGGAGAAAAGACAGAATCCTGGGAATCCTAACTCTACTCCATGAGTAGCCTTTGGATTCACACCAAAAAAAGTAAATTTATGCTTACTTGATAAATTAATTTCTTCTATGGTACGACGAGTCCACGGATTCATCCTTTACTTGTGGGATATTATCCTCCTGCTAACAGGAAGTGGCAAAGAGCACCACAGCAGAGCTGTCTATATAGCTCCTCCCTTAGCTCCACCCCCCAGTCATTCGACCGAAGGTACAGGAAGAAAAAGGAGAAACTACAAGGTGCAGAGGTGACTGAAGTTTAAAATAAAAAATATATAATCTGTCTTAAAATGACAGGGCGGGCCGTGGACTTGTCGTACCATAGAAGAAATTAATTTATCAGGTAAGCATAAATTTACTTTTCTTCTATAAGGTACGACGCGTCCACGGATTCATCCTTTACTTGTGGGATACAATACCAAAGCTACAGGACACGGATGAACGGGAGGGACAAGACAGATGATTAAACAGAAGGCACCACTGCTTGAAGAACTTTTCTCCCAAAAATAGCCTCCGAAGAAGCAAAAGTATCAAATTTGGAAAATTTGGAAAAGGTATGAAGCGAAGACCAAGTCGCAGCCTTACAAATCTGTTCAACAGAAGCATCATTTTTAAAAGTCCATGTGGAAGCCACCGCTCTAGTAGAGTGAGCTGTAATCCTTTCAGGAGGCCGCTGTCCAGCAGTCTCGTATGCCAAACGGATGATGCTTTTCAGCCAAAAAGAAAGAGGTAGCCGTAGCTTTTTGACCTCTACGTTTTCAAGAATAGACAACAAACAAAGAAGATGTTTGACGGAAATCTTTGGTTGCTTGCAAGTAAAACTTCAAAGCACGAACCACGTCCAAGTTGTGCAACAGACGCTCCTTCTTAGAGGAAGGATTAGGACACAGAGAAGGAACAACAATTTCCTGATTGATATTCCTATTAGTAACAACCTTAGGAAGGAACCCAGGTTTGGTACGCAAAACCACCTTATCAGCATGGAAAACAAGATAAGGCGAGTCGCATTGCAATGCAGATAGTTCAGAAACTCTTCGAGCCGAAGAGATAGCAACTAAAAACAGAACTTTCCAAGATAAAAGCTTAATATCTATGGAATGCATAGGTTCAAACGGAACCCCTTGAAGAACTTTAAGAACTAAATTCAAACTCCATGGCGGAGCAACAGGTTTAAACACAGGCTTGATTCTAACTAAAGCCTGACAGAACGACTGAACGTCTGGAACATCTGCCAGACGCTTGTGCAGTAGAATTGATAAAGAAGATATCTGTCCCTTTAAGAAACTAGCTAATAGCCCCTTCTCCAATCCTTCTTGGAGAAAGGACAAAATCCTAGGAATCCTGATCCTGAGCCTTTGGATTCGCACCAATAAAGATATTTACGCCATATCTTATGATAAATTTTCCTAGTGACAGGCTTTCGAGCCTGAATCAAGGTATCTATGATCAACTTAGAGAAAACCCGCTTGGATAAAATCAAGCGTTCAATCTCCAAGCAGTCAGCCGCAGAGAAACTAGATTTGGATGCTGGAACGGACCTTGAATCAGAAGGTCCTGTCTCAGTGGCAGAGTCCATGGTGGAAGAGATGACATGTCCACCAGGTCTGCATACCAAGTCCTGCGTGGCCACGCAGGTGCTATCAAAATCACCGAAGCTCTCTCATGTTTGATTCTGGCAATCAAACGAGGAAGGAGAGGAAATGGTGGAAACACATAAGCCAGGTTGAAGGACCAGTGTACTGCTAGAGCATCTATCAGTACTGCCTGAGGATCCCTTGACCTGGACCCGTAACAAGGAAGTTTGGCGTTCTGACGAGACACTATCAGATCCAATTCTGGTGTGCCCCATTGCTGAATCAATTGTGCAAACACCTCCGGATGGAGTTCCCACTCCCCCGGATGAAAAGTCTGACGACTTAGAAAATCCGCTTCCCAGTTCTCCACTCCTGGGATATAGATTGCTGATAGATAGCAAGAGTGAGTCTCTGCCCATCGAATTATTTTGGTAAACTCTATCATCGCTAGAGAACTTTTTGTTCCCCCCTGATGATTGATATATGCTACAGTCGTGATATTGTCTGACTGGAATCTTATGAATCTGGCCGAAGCCAGCTGAGGCCACGCCTGAAGCGCGTTGAATATCGCTCTCAGTTCTAGAATATTTATCGGGAGGAGAGCCTCCTCCTGAGTCCACAAACCCTGTGCATTCAGGGAATTCCAGACTGCACCCCAGCCCAATAGGCTGGCGTCCGTCGTCACTATGACCCACGCTGGCCTGCGGAAACACATTCCCTGGGACAGATGATCCTGTGACAACCACCAAAGAAGAGAGTCTCTGTTCTCTTGATCCAGATTTATCTTAGGAGATAAATCTGCATAATCCCCATTCCACTGTTCGAGCATGCATAGTTGCAGTGGTCTGAGATGCAAGCGAGCAAACGGAACTATGTCCTTTGGCGCTACCATTAGTCCGATTACCTCCATACACTGAGCCACTGACGGCCGAGGAATGGAATGAAGAGCTCGGCAGAAAAATTTTCATGTCCACCGAATCTATCAGAGTTCCCAGGAATAGAACTCTTGTGAGAGGGAGAAGTGAACTCTTTTTTACGTTCACCTTCCACCCGTGAGAAAAGCCAACACGATGTCCATGTGAGACTTGGCTGGTTGGTAAGTCGACGCCTGAATTAAGATATCGTCCAGATAAGGCACCACTGCTATGCCCCGTGGCCTTAGAACCGCCAGAAGGGACCCTAGCACCTTTGTGAAAATTCTGGGAGCTGTGGCCAACCCGAAAGGAAGGGCCACAAACTGGTAATGCTTGTCCAGAAAGGCGAACCTGAGGAACTGGCGATGATCTTTGTGGATAGGGATGTGTAGATACGCATCCTTTTAAGTCCACGGTGGTCATATATTGACCCTCCTGGATCATTGGTAAAATAGTCCAAATGGTCTCCATCTTGAAGGATGGACTCTGAGGAATTTGTTCAGGATCTTGAGATCTAAAATTGGTCTGAAAGTTCCCTCTTTTTTGGGAACCACAAACAGATTGGAGTAGAACCCCTGCCCCTGTTCTGTTTTCGGAACTGGGCAGATCACTCCCATGGTATATAGGTCTTCTACACAGCGTAAGAACGCCTCTCTTTTTGTCTGGTTTACAGACAATTGAGAAAGATGGAATCTCCCCCTTGGAGGAGAATCTATGAAATCTAGAAGATACCCCCCTGGGTTACGATTTCTAAAGCCCAGGAGTCCTGAACGTATCTTGCCCAAGCCTGAGCAAAGAGAGAAAGTCTGCCCCCTACTAGATCCGGTCCCGGATCGGGGGCTACCCCTTCATGCTGTCCTGGTGACAGCAGCGGGCTTCTTGGCCTGTTTACCCTTGTTCCAAGTCTGGTTAGGTCTCCAGACTGACTTGGATTGAGCAAAATTCCCCTCTTGCTTTGCAGCAGGGGAAGAGGTAGAGGGACCACCTTTGAAGTTTCGAAAGGAATGAAAATTATTTGTTTGGTCCTCATCTTATTTGTCTTATCCTGAGGAAGGGCATGGCCTTTCCCTCCAGTGATGTCTGAAATGATCTCTTTCAGTTCAGGCCCGAATAGGGTTTTACCCTTGAAAGGGATGGCTAAAAGCTTAGTTTTTGATGACACATCAGCAGACCAGGACTTAAGCCATAACGCTCTACGCGCTAAAATGGCAAAACCTGAATTCTTTGCCGCTAATTTAGCCAGTTGAAAAGCGGCATCTGTAATGAAAGAATTAGCTAGCTTGAGAGCCCTAATTCTATCCAGAATATCATCTAATGGGGTCTCAACCTGAAGAGCACGCTATAGGTTGGAGAAGAAAACCCTGATGAACAAATATTTTCTTTAGGAGACCCTCTAATTTTTTATCCATAGGATCTTTGAAAGCACAACTGTCCTCAATAGGTATAGTTGTACGCTTAGCCAGGATAGAAATAGCTCCCTCCACCTTAGGGACCGTCTGCCACGAGTCCCGCATGGTGTCTGATATGGGAAACATTTTCTTTAAAGTAGGAGGGAGAGCGAACGGAATACCTGGTCTATCCCACTCCTTAGTAACAATGTCCGAAATCCTCTTAGGGACCAGAAAAAACATAATTTATGTAAGAACTTACCTGATAAATTCATTTCTTTCATATTAGCAAGAGTCCATGAGCTAGTGACGTATGGGATATACATTCCTACCAGGAGGGGCAAAGTTTCCCAAACCTCAAAATGCCTATAAATACACCCCTCACCACACCCACAATTCAGTTTAACGAATAGCCAAGAAGTGGGGTGATAAAAAAGTGCGAAAGCATATAAAAACATAATTTATGCTTACCTGATAAATTCCTTTCTTCTGTAGTGTGATCAGTCCACGGGTCATCATTACTTGTGGGATATTAACTGCTCCCCTACAGGAAGTGCAAGAGGATTCACCCAGCAGAGTTGCTATATAGCTCCTCCCCTCTACGTCACCTCCAGTCATTCGACCAAGGACCAACGAGAAAGGAGAAGCCAAGGGTGTAGTGGTGACTGGAGTATAATTTAAAAAATATTTACCTGCCTTAAAAAACAGGGCGGGCCGTGGACTGATCACACTACAGAAGAAAGGAATTTATCAGGTAAGCATAAATTATGTTTTCTTCTGTTAAGTGTGATCAGTCCACGGGTCATCATTACTTGTGGGATACCAATACCAAAGCAAAAGTACACGGATGACGGGAGGGATAGGCAGGCTCTTTATACAGAAGGAACCACTGCCTGAAGAACCTTTCTCCCAAAAATAGCCTCCGAGGAAGCAAAAGTGTCAAATTTGTAAAATTTGGAAAAAGTATGAAGCGAAGACCAAGTTGCAGCCTTGCAAATCTGTTCAACAGAGGCCTCATTCTTAAAGGCCCAAGTGGAAGCCACAGCTCTAGTGGAATGAGCTGTAATTCTTTCAGGAGGCTGCTGTCCAGCAGTCTCATAAGCTAAACGAATTATGCTACGAAGCCAAAAAGAGAGAGAGGTAGCAGAAGCTTTTTGACCTCTCCTCTGACCATAGTAAACGACAAACAGGGAAGACGTTTGTCGAAAATCTTTAGTTGCCTGTAAATAAAATTTAAGGGCACGAACTACATCCAGATTGTGCAAAAGACGTTCCTTCCTCGAAGAAGGATTTGGGCACAAGGATGGAACAACAATCTCCTGATTGATATTCCTGTTAGTGACTACCTTAGGTAAGAACCCAGGCTTAGTACGCAGAACTACCTTATCCGAGTGAAAAATCAAATAAGGAGAATCACAATGTAAGGCTGATAACTCAGAGACTCTTCGAGCCGAGGAAATAGCCATTAAAAATAGAACTTTCCAAGATAACAACTTTATATCAATGGAATGAAGGGGTTCAAACGGAACACCCTGTAAAACGTTAAGAACAAGGTTTAAACTCCATGGTGGAGCCACAGCTTTAAACACAGGTTTAATCCTGGCCAAAGCCTGACAAAAAGCCTGAACGTCTGGAACTTCTGACAGACGCTTGTGTAACAGAATGGACAGAGCTGAGATCTGTCCCTTTAAGGAACTAGCGGATAACCCCTTTTCTAAACCTTCTTGTAGAAAAGACAATATCCTAGGAATCCTAACCTTACTCCAAGAGTAACCTTTGGATTCGCACCAATATAGGTATTTACGCCATATTTTATGGTAAATCTTTCTGGTAACAGGCTTCCTAGCCTGTATTAAGGTATCAATAACTGACTCAGAAAAACCACGCTTTGATAAGATCAAGCGTTCAATTTCCAAGCAGTCAGCTTCAGAGAAGTTAGATTTTGATGTTTGAAAGGACCCTGAATCAGAAGGTCCTGTTTCAGAGGTAACGACCAAGGTGGACAGAATGACATGTCCACCAGATCTGTATACCAAGTCCTGCGTGGCCATGCAGGCGCTATTAGAATCACTGATGCTTTCTCCCGTTTGATTCTGGCAATCAATCGAGGAAGCATCGGGAAAGGTGGAAACACATAAGCCATCCTGAAGGTCCATGGTGCTGTCAAGGCATCTATCAGGACCGCTCCCGGATCCCTGGATCTGGACCCGTAGCGCGGAAGCTTGGCGTTCTGTCGAGACGCCATGAGATCTATCTCTGGTTTGCCCCAACGTGGAAGTATTTGGGCAAAGACCTCTGGATGAAGTTCCCACTCCCCCGGATGAAAAGTCTGACGACTTAAGAAATCCGCCTCCCAGTTCTCCACTCCCGGGATGTGGATTGCAGACAGGTGGCAAGAGTGAGACTCTGCCCAGCGAATTATCTTCGATACTTCCATCATTGCTAGGGAGCTTCTTGTCCCTCCCTGATGGTTGATATAAGCTACAGTCGTGATGTTGTCCGACTGGAACCTGATGAACCCCCGAGTTGCTAACTGGGGCCAAGCCAGAAGAGCATTGAGGACTGCTCTCAATTCCAGAATGTTTATTGGAAGAAGACTCTCCTCCTGATTCCATAGTCCCTGAGCCTTCAGAGAATTCCAGACAGCGCCCCAACCTAGTAGGCTGGCGTCTGTTGTTACAATTGACCAGTCTGGCCTGCTGAATGGCATTCCCCTGGACAGATGTGGCCGATAAAGCCACCATAGAAGAGAATTTCTGGTCTCTTGAATGGAATGAAGGACACGGCATGCATTTTGAAGTTTTGTTAACCTGTCCTCTGTCAGGTAAATCTTCATTTCTACAGAATCTATCAGAGTCCCCAGGAAGGGAACTCTTGTGAGTGGAAAGAGAGAACTTTTCTCTTCGTTCACTTTCCATCCATGCGACCTTAGAAATGCCAGTACTATCTCTGTATGAGATTTGGCAGTTTGAAAGCTTGAAGCTTGTATCAGTATGTCGTCTAAGTACGGAGCTACTGAAATTCCTCGCGGTCTTAGTACCGCCAGAAGAGTGCCCAGAACCTTTGTGAAGATTCTTGGAGCCGTAGCCAGTCCGAATGGAAGAGCTACAAACTGGTAATGCCTGTCTAAAAAGGCAAACCTTAGATACCGGTAATGACTTCTGTGAATCGGTATGTGAAGGTAAGCATCCTTTAAATCCACTGTGGTCAAGTACTGACCCTCTTGGATCATGGGCAAAATTGTTCGAATAGTTTCCATCTTGAACGATGGAACTCTTAGGAATTTGTTTAGGATCTTTAAATCCAAGATTGGCCTGAAGGTTCCCTCTTTTTGGGAACTACAAACAGATTTGAGTAAAACCCTTGTCCTTGTTCCAACCGCGGAACTGGATGGATCACTCCCATTAATAAAAGATCTTGTACGCAGCGTAGAAACGCTTCCTTCTTTGTTAGGTTTGTTGACAACCTTGACAGATGAAATCTCCCTCTTGGGGGAGAGGATTTGAAGTCCAGAAGGTATCCCTGAGATATGATCTCTAACGCCCAGGGATCCTGAATATCTCTTGCCCAAGCCTGGGCGAAGAGGGAAAGTCTGCCCCCCACTAGATCCGGTCCCGGATCGGGGGTCCTCAATTCATGCTGTCTTAGGGGCAGCAGCAGGTTTTCTGGCCTGTTTGCCCCTGTTCCAGGACTGGTTAGGTTTCCAGCCTTGTCTGTAGCGAGCAACAGCTCCTTCCTGTTTTGGTGCAGAGGAAGTTGATGCTGCTCCTGCTTTGAAATTACGAAAGGAACGAAAATTGGACTGTCTAGCCTTGGCTTTGGCCTTGTCCTGAGGCAGGGCATGACCTTTACCTCCTGTAATGTCATCAATAATCTCTTTCAAGCCGGGCCCGAATAAGGTCTGCCCTTTGAAAGGAATATTAAGCAATTTAGATTTAGACGTAACATCAGCTGACCAGGATTTTAGCCACAGAGCTCTGCGTGCCTGAATGGCGAATCCTGAATTTTTAGCCGCAAGTTTAGTTAAATGTACTACGGCATCTGAAATAAATGAATTAGCTAACTTAAGGAATTTAAGTTTGTGTGTGATGTCATCTAGTGTGGATGATTGAAGTGTCTCTTCCAGAGACTCAAACCAAAATGCTGCTGCAGCCGTGACAGGCGCAATACATGCAAGAGGTTGCAATATAAACCCTTGTTGAACAAACATTTTCTTAAGGTAACCCTCTATTTTTTTATCCATTGGATCTGAAAAAGCACAGCTATCCTCCACTGGGATAGTGGTACGCTTAGCTAAAGTAGAAACTGCTCCCTCCACCTTAGGGACCATTTGCCATAAGTCCCGTGTGGCGGCGTCTATTGGAAACATTTTTCTGAATATAGGAGGGGGTGAGAAAGGCACACCGGGTCTATCCCACTCCTTAGTAACAATGTCAGTAAGTCTCTTAGGTATAGGAAAAAACGTCAGTACTCGTCGGTACCGCAAAATATTTATCCAACCTACACATTTTTTCTGGGATTGCAACTGTGTTACAATCATTCAGAGCCGCTAATACCTCCCCTAGTAACACACGGAGGTTCTCAAGCTTAAATTTAAAATTTGAAATGTCTGAGTCCAGTTTATTTGGATCAGAACCGTCACCCACAGAATGAAGCTCTCCGTCTTCACGTTCTGCAAACTGTGACGCAGTATCAGACATGGCCCTTGCATTATCAGCGCACTCTGTTCTCATCCCAGAGTGATCACGTTTACCTCTTAGTTCTGGTAGTTTAGCCAAAACTTCAGTCATAACAGTAGCCATATCTTGTAATGTGATTTGTAATGGCCGCCCAGATGCACTCGGCGCTACAATATCACGCACCTCCTGAGCGGGAGATGCAGGTACTGACACGTGAGGCGAGTTAGTCGGCATAACTCTCCCCTCGTTGTTTGGTGAAATATGTTCAATTTGTACAGATTGACTATTTTTTAAAGTAGCATCAATACATTTAGTACATAAATTTCTATTGGGCTCCACTTTGGCATTAACACATATAGCACAGAGATATTCCTCTGAATCAGACATGTTTAACACACTAGCAAATAAACAGCAACTTGGAAATACTTTTCAAAGTAATTTACAAATAATATGAAAACGAACTGTGCCTTTAAGAAGCACAGAAAATATTATAACAGATAAAATAATTAAGTTATAGCATCAATCTTTGTCAGAATATACAGTTTTAGCAAAGGATTGTTCCCCTCAGCAAATGATAACTAACCCAGGCAGCAGAAAAAAATACACAAATAAACGTTTTTTATATCACAGTCAATACAATCAGCACAGCTCTGCTGTGAATGATTACTTCCCTCAAAAAAGACTCTTGAGATCCCTGAACTCTGTAGAGATGAACCGGATCATGCAGGAAGAAAATGAACCTCTGACTGAGTTTTTCTGATGCATAGTGAAAGCACCAAAATGGCCCCTCCCCCACACACATAACAGTGAGAGGGATCAGTGAACTGCTCTAATTTAAATCAAAACTATTGCCAAGTGGAAAAAAAGTGCCCAAAACATTTTTTCACCCAGTACCTCAGAGAAAAAAACGTTTTTACATGCCAGCAAAAAAACGTTTTACCTCAATAATTAATTGTCATTTAAAACCTATTGCAAGTCCCTGCAAAATAGGTTAAGTCTATGTATACAGTTTAAAAGCCAGAGAAGTACCATTTCCCAGAAAACTGAAGTGTAAAATATACATACATGACAGCCTGATATCAGCTACATCTACTGCATTCAAGGCTGAGTTTACATTATAACGGTATGGCAGGATTTTCTCATCAATTCCATGTCAGAAAATAATAAACTGCTACATACCTCTTTGCAGATTAATCTGCCTGCTGTCCCCTGATCTGAAGTTTACCTCTCCTCAGATGGCCGAGAAACAGCAATATGATCTTAACTACTCCGGCTAAAATCATAGAAAAACTCAGGTAGATTCTTCTTCAAATTCTACCAGAGAAGGAATAACACACTCCGGTGCTATTATAAAATAACAAACTTTTGATTGAAGATATAAAAACTAAATATATCACCATAGTCCTCTCACACATCCTATCTAGTCGTTGGGTGCAAGAGAATGACTGGAGGTGACGTAGAGGGGAGGAGCTATATAGCAACTCTGCTGGGTGAATCCTCTTGCACTTCCTGTAGGGGAGCAGTTAATATCCCACAAGTAATGATGACCCGTGGACTGATCACACTTAACAGAAGAAATAAGGAATTGGAATAATTGTGCTTTATACAAAATCATAATCACCACAAAAAAAGGGCGGGCCTCATGGACTCTTGCTACAATGAAAGAAATGAATTTATCAGGTAAGTTCTTACATAAATTATGTTTTCTTTCATGTAATTAGCAAGAGTCCATGAGCTAGTGACGTATGGGATAATGATTACCCAAGATGTGGATCTTTCCACACAAGAGTCACTAGAGAGGGAGGGATAAAATAAAGACAGCCAATTCCTGCTGAAAATAATCCACACCCAAAATAAAGTTTAACGAAAAACATAAGCAGAAGATTCAAACTGAAACCGCTGCCTGAAGTACTTTTCTACCAAAAACAGAATTTATGTTTACCTGATAAATTACTTTCTCCAACGGTGTGTCCGGTCCACGGCGTCATCCTTACTTGTGGGATATTCTCTTCCCCAACAGGAAATGGCAAAGAGCCCAGCAAAGCTGGTCACATGATCCCTCCTAGGCTCCGCCTTCCCCAGTCATTCGACCGACGTAAAGGAGGAATATTTGCATAGGAGAAACCATATGATACCGTGGTGACTGTAGTTAAAGAAAATAAATTATCAGACCTGATTAAAAAACCAGGGCGGGCCGTGGACCGGACACACCGTTGGAGAAAGTAATTTATCAGGTAAACATAAATTCTGTTTTCTCCAACATAGGTGTGTCCGGTCCACGGCGTCATCCTTACTTGTGGGAACCAATACCAAAGCTTTAGGACACGGATGAAGGGAGGGAGCAAATCAGGTCACCTAAATGGAAGGCACCACGGCTTGCAAAACCTTTCTCCCAAAAATAGCCTCAGAAGAAGCAAAAGTAT
This sequence comes from Bombina bombina, assembly GCF_027579735.1. Classification (NCBI taxonomy): domain Eukaryota; kingdom Metazoa; phylum Chordata; class Amphibia; order Anura; family Bombinatoridae; genus Bombina; species Bombina bombina. The sequence continues at coordinate 1,421,596,302 of NC_069499.1, read as the reverse complement.
CAAACTTGTAAAATTTGGTAAAAGTGTGCAGTGAAGACCAAGTCGCTGCCTTACATATCTGATCAACAGAAGCCTCGTTCTTGAAGGCCCATGTGGAAGCCACAGCCCTAGTAGAATGAGCTGTGATTCTTTCAGGAGGCTGCCGTCCGGCAGTCTCATAAGCCAATCTGATGATGCTTTTAATCCAAAAAGAGAGAGAGGTAGAAGTTGCTTTTTGACCTCTCCTTTTACCAGAATAAACAACAAACAAGGAAGATGTTTGTCTAAAATCCTTTGTAGCATCTAAATAGAATTTTAGAGCGCGAACAACATCCAAATTGTGCAACAAACGTTCCTTCTTTGAAACTGGATTCGGACACAAAGAAGGCACGACTATCTCCTGGTTAATGTTTTTGTTAGAAACAACTTTCGGAAGAAAACCAGGTTTAGTACGTAAAACCACCTTATCTGCATGGAACACCAGATAAGGAGGAGAACACTGCAGAGCAGATAATTCTGAAACTCTTCTAGCAGAAGAAATTGCAACCAAAAACAAAACTTTCCAAGATAATAACTTAATATCAACGGAATGTAAGGGTTCAAACGGAACCCCCTGAAGAACTGAAAGAACTAAGTTGAGACTCCAAGGAGGAGTCAAAGGTTTGTAAACAGGCTTGATTCTAACCAGAGCCTGAACAAAGGCTTGAACATCTGGCACAGCTGCCAGCTTTTTGTGAAGTAACACAGACAAGGCAGAAATCTGTCCCTTCAAGGAACTTGCAGATAATCCTTTCTCCAATCCTTCTTGAAGAAAGGATAGAATCTTAGGAATTTTTACCTTGTCCCAAGGGAATCCTTTAGATTCACACCAACAGATATATTTTTTCCATATTTTGTGGTAAATTTTTCTAGTTACAGGCTTTCTGGCCTGAACAAGAGTATCAATAACAGAATCTGAGAACCCTCGCTTTGATAAGATCAAGCGTTCAATCTCCAAGCAGTCAGTTGGAGTGAGACCAGATTCGGATGTTCGAACGGACCTTGAACAAGAAGGTCTCGTCTCAAAGGTAGCTTCCATGGTGGAGCCGATGACATATTCACCAGGTCTGCATACCAAGTCCTGCGTGGCCACGCAGGAGCTATCAAGATCACCGATGCCCTCTCCTGATTGATCCTGGCTACCAGCCTGGGGATGAGAGGAAACGGCGGGAATACATAAGCTAGTTTGAAGGTCCAAGGTGCTACTAGTGCATCTACTAGAGTCGCCTTGGGATCCCTGGATCTGGACCCGTAGCAAGGAACCTTGAAGTTCTGACGAGAGGCCATCAGATCCATGTCTGGAATGCCCCACAGTTGAGTAATTTGGGCAAAGATTTCCGGATGGAGTTCCCACTCCCCCGGATGTAATGTCTGACGACTCAGAAAATCCGCTTCCCAATTTTCCACTCCTGGGATGTGGATTGCAGACAAGTGGCAGGAGTGAGTCTCCGCCCATTGAATGATTTTGGTCACTTCTTCCATCGCCAGGGAACTCCTTGTTCCCCCCTGATGGTTGATGTACGCAACAGTCGTCATGTTGTCTGATTGAAACCGTATGAACTTGGCCTTTGCTAGCTGAGGCCAAGCCTTGAGAGCATTGAGTATCGCTCTCAGTTCCAGAATATTTATCGGTAGAAGAGATTCTTCCCGAGACCAAAGACCCTGAGCTTTCAGGGGTCCCCAGACCGCGCCCCAGCCCATCAGACTGGCGTCGGTCGTGACAATGACCCACTCCGGTCTTCGGAAGCTCATCCCCTGTGACAGGTTGTCCAGGGACAGCCACCAACGGAGTGAATCTCTGGTCCTCTGATTTACTTGTATCGTCGGAGACAAGTCTGTATAGTCCCCATTCCACTGACTGAGCATGCACAGTTGTAATGGTCTTAGATGAATGCGCGCAAAAGGAACTATGTCCATTGCCGCTACCATCAAACCTATTACTTCCATGCACTGCGCTATCGAAGGAAGAGGAACGGAATGAAGTATTTGACAAGAGTTTAGAAGTTTTGTTTTTCTGGCCTCTGTCAGAAAAATCCTCATTTCTAAGGAGTCTATTATTGTTCCCAAGAAGGGAACCCTTGTTGACGGAGATAGAGAACTCTTTTCTACGTTCACTTTCCATCCGTGAGATCTGAGAAAGGCCAGGACAATGTCCGTGTGAGCCTTTGCTTGAGGAAGGGACGACGCTTGAATCAGAATGTCATCCAAGTAAGGTACTACTGCAATGCCCCTTGGTCTTAGCACCGCTAGAAGGGACCCTAGTACCTTTGTGAAAATCCTTGGAGCAGTGGCTAATCCGAACGGAAGTGCCACGAACTGGTAATGCTTGTCCAGGAATGCGAACCTTAGGAACCGATGATGTTCCTTGTGGATAGGAATATGTAGATACGCATCCTTTAAATCCACCGTGGTCATGAATTGACCTTCCTGGATGGAAGGAAGAATTGTTCGAATGGTTTCCATTTTGAACGATGGAACCTTGAGAAACTTGTTTAGGATCTTGAGATCTAAGATTGGTCTGAACGTTCCCTCTTTTTTGGGAACTACGAACAGATTGGAGTAGAACCCCATCCCTTGTTCTCCTAATGGAACAGGATGAATTACTCCCATTTTTAACAGGTCTTCTACACAATGTAAGAATGCCTGTTTTTTTATGTGGTCTGAAGACAATTGAGACCTGTGGAACCTCCCCCTTGGGGGAAGCCCCTTGAATTCCAGAAGATAACCTTGGGAGACTATTTCTAGCGCCCAAGGATCCAGAACATCTCTTGCCCAAGCCTGAGCGAAGAGAGAGAGTCTGCCCCCCACCAGATCCGGTCCCGGATCGGGGGCCAACATCTCATGCTGTCTTGGTAGCAGTGGCAGGTTTCTTGGCCTGCTTTCCCTTGTTCCAGCCTTGCATCGGTCTCCAGGCTGGCTTGGCTTGAGAAGCATTACCCTCTTGCTTAGAGGACGTAGCACTTGGGGCTGGTCCGTTTCTACGAAAGGGACGAAAATTAGGTTTATTTTTGGCCTTGAAAGACCTATCCTGAGGAAGGGCGTGGCCCTTGCCCCCAGTGATATCAGAGATAATCTCTTTCAAGTCAGGGCCAAACAGCGTTTTCCCCTTGAAAGGAATGTTAAGCAATTTGTTCTTGGAAGACGCATCCGCTGACCAAGATTTTAACCAAAGCGCTCTGCGCGCCACAATAGCAAACCCAGAATTTTTCGCCGCTAACCTAGCCAATTGCAAAGTGGCGTCTAGGGTGAAAGAATTAGCCAATTTGAGAGCACGGATTCTGTCCATAATCTCCTCATAAGAAGGAGAATTACTAGTTATCGCCTTTTCTAGCTCATCGAACCAGAAACACGCGGCTGTAGTGACAGGGACAATGCATGAAATTGGTTGTAGAAGGTAACCTTGCTGAACAAACATCTTTTTAAGCAAACCTTCTAATTTTTTATCCATAGGATCTTTGAAAGCACAACTATCTTCTATGGGTATAGTGGTGCGTTTGTTTAGAGTAGAAACCGCCCCCTCGACCTTGGGGACTGTCTGCCATAAGTCCTTTCTGGGGTCGACCATAGGAAACAATTTTTTAAATATGGGGGGAGGGACGAAAGGTATACCGGGCCTTTCCCATTCTTTATTTACAATGTCCGCCACCCGCTTGGGTATAGGAAAAGCTTCGGGGGGCCCCGGGACCTCTAGGAACTTGTCCATTTTACATAGTTTCTCTGGGATGACCAAATTCTCACAATCATCCAGAGTGGATAACACCTCCTTAAGCAGAGCGCGGAGATGTTCCAACTTAAATTTAAATGTAATCACATCAGGTTCAGCTTGTTGAGAAATTTTCCCTGAATCTGAAATTTCTCCCTCAGACAAAACCTCCCTGGCCCCCTCAGACTGGTGTAGGGGCCCTTCAGAAACAATATCATCAGCGTCCTCATGCTCTTCAGTATTTTCTAAAACAGAGCAGTCGCGCTTTCGCTGATAAGTGTAATGTTTTTGATAGAATTATCCATTACAGCCGTTAATTGTTGCATAGTAAGGAGTATTGGCGCGCTAGATGTACTAGGGGCCTCCTGTGTGGGCAAGACTGGTGTAGACGAAGGAGGGGATGATGCAGTACCATGCTTACTCCCCTCACTTGAGGAATCATCTTGGGCATCATTTTCTCTAAATTTTGTGTCACATAAATCACATCTATTTAAATGAGAAGGAACCTTGGCTTCCCCACATTCAGAACACAGTCTATCTGGCAGTTCAGACATGTTAAACAGGCATAAACTTGATAACAAAGTACAAAAAACGTTTTAAAATAAAACCGTTACTGTCACTTTAAATTTTAAACTGAACACACTTTATTACTGCAATTGCGAAAAAGTATGAAGGAATTGTTCAAAATTCACCAAAATTTCACCACAGTGTCTTAAAGCCTTAAAAGTATTGCACACCAAATTTGGAAGCTTTAACCCTTAAAATAACGGAACCGGAGCCGTTTTTATATTTAACCCCTTTACAGTCCCTGGTATCTGCTTTGCTGAGACCCAACCAAGCCCAAAGGGGAATACGATACCAAATGACGCCTTCAGAAAGTCTTTTCTATGTATCAGAGCTCCTCACACATGCATCTGCATGTCATGCTTCTCAAAAACAAGTGCGCAATACAGGCGCGAAAATGAGACTCTGCCTATGATTAGGGAAAGCCCCTAGAGAATAAGGTGTCCAATACAGTGCCTGCCGGTTATTTTACAAAATTCCCAAGATTAAAATAAATCCTCAAGGCTATGGAGTATAAAATATGTTTATATATAAATCGATTTAGCCCAGAAAATGTCTACAGTCTTAAAAAGCCCTTGTGAAGCCCTTATTTACTGTCTGTAATAAAAATGGCTTACCGGATCCCATAGGGAAAATGACAGCTTCCAGCATTACATCGTCTTGTTAGAATGTGTCATACCTCAAGCAGCAAAAGTCTGCTCACTGTTCCCCCAACTGAAGTTAATTCCTCTCAACAGTCCTGTGTGGAACAGCCATCGATTTTAGTAACGGTTGCTAAAATCATTTTCCTCTTACAAACAGAAATCTTCATCTCTTTTCTGTTTCAGAGTAAATAGTACATACCAGCACTATTTTAAAATAACAAACTCTTGATTGAATAATAAAAACTACAGTTAACACTAAAAAAACTCTAAGCCATCTCCGTGGAGATGTTGCCTGTACAACGGCAAAGAGAATGACTGGGGAAGGCGGAGCCTAGGAGGGATCATGTGACCAGCTTTGCTGGGCTCTTTGCCATTTCCTGTTGGGGAAGAGAATATCCCACAAGTAAGGATGACGCCGTGGACCGGACACACCTATGTTGGAGAAAACTGCTTCAGAAGAAGAAAATACATAAAAATGGTAGAATTTAGTAAAAGTATGCAAAGAGGACCAAGTTGCTGCTTTGCAAATCTGATCAACCGAAGCTTCATTCCTAAACGCCCAGGAAGTAGAAACTGACCTAGTAGAATGAGCTGTAATTCTCTGAGGCGGAGTTTTACCCGACTCAACATAGGCAAGATGAATTAAAGATTTCAACCAAGATGCCAAAGAAATGGCAGAAGCTTTCTGGCCTTTTCTAGAACCGGAAAAGATAACAAATAGACTAGAAGTCTTTCGGAAAGATTTAGTAGCTTCAACATAATATTTCAAAGCTCTAACAACATCCAAAGAATGCAACGATTTCTCCTTAGAATTCTTAGGATTAGGACATAATGAAGGAACCACAATTTCTCTACTAATGTTGTTGGAATTCACAACTTTAGGTAAAAATTCAAAAGAAGTTCGCAACACCGCCTTATCCTGATGAAAAATCAGAAAAGGAGACTCACAAGAAAGAGCAGATAATTCAGAAACTCTTCTGGCAGAAGAGATGGCCAAAAGGAACAAAACTTTCCAAGAAAGTAATTTAATGTCCAATGAATGCATAGGTTCAAACGGAGGAGCTTGAAGAGCCCCCAGAACCAAATTCAAACTCCAAGGAGGAGAAATTGACTTAATGACAGGTTTTATACGAACCAAAGCTTGTACAAAACAATGAATATCAGGAAGAATAGCAATCTTTCTGTGAAAAAGAACAGAAAGAGCAGAGATTTGTCCTTTCAAGGAACTTGCGGACAAACCTTTATCTAAACCATCCTGAAGAAACTGTAAAATTCTCGGTATTCTAAAAGAATGCCAAGAAAAATGATGAGAAATACACCAAGAAATATAAGTCTTCCAGACTCTATAATATATCTCTCTAGATACAGATTTACGAGCCTGTAACATAGTATTAATCACAGAGTCAGAGAAACCTCTTTGACCAAGAATCAAGCGTTCAATCTCCATACCTTTAAATTTAAGGATTTCAGATCCTGATGGAAAAAAGGACCTTGTGACAGAAGGTCTGGTCTTAACGGAAGAGTCCACGGTTGGCAAGAGGCCATCCGGACAAGATCCGCATACCAAAACCTGTGAGGCCATGCCGGAGCTACCAGCAGAACAAACGAGCATTCCTTCAGAATCTTGGAGATTACTCTTGGAAGAAGAACTAGAGGCGGAAAGATATAGGCAGGATGATACTTCCAAGGAAGTGATAATGCATCCACTGCTTCCGCCTGAGGATCCCGGGATCTGGACAGATACCTGGGAAGTTTCTTGTTTAGATGGGACGCCATCAAATCTATTTCTGGAAGTTCCCACATTTGAACAATCTGAAGAAATACCTCTGGGTGAAGAGACCATCCGCCCGGATGCAACGTTTGGCGACTGAGATAATCCGCTTCCCAATTGTCTACACCTGGGATATGAACCGCAGAGATTAGACAGGAGCTGGATTCCGCCCAAACCAAAATTCGAGATACTTCTTTCATAGCCAGAGGACTGTGAGTCCCTCCTTGATGATTGATGTATGCCACAGTTGTGACATTGTCTGTCTGAAAACAAATGAACGATTCTCTCTTCAGAAGAGGCCAAAACTGAAGAGCTCTGAAAATTGCACGGAGTTCCAAAATATTGATCGGTAATCTCACCTCCTGAGATTCCCAAACTCCTTGTGCCGTCAGAGATCCCCACACAGCTCCCCAACCTGTGAGACTTGCATCTGTTGAAATTACAGTCCAGGTCGGAAGCACAAAAGAAGCCCCCTGAATTAAACGATGGTGATCTGTCCACCACGTTAGAGAGTGTCGAACAATCGGTTTTAAAGATATTAATTGAGATATCTTTGTGTAATCCTTGCACCATTGATTCAGCATACAAAGCTGAAGAGGTCGCATGTGAAAACGAGCAAAGGGGATCGCGTCCGATGTAGCAGTTATAAGACCTAGAATTTCCATGCATAAGGCTACCGAAGGGAATGATTGTGACTGAAGGTTTCGACAAGCTGCAATCAGTTTTAGACATCTCTTGTCTGTTAAAGACAGAGTCATGGACACTGAATCTATCTGGAAACCCAGAAAGGTTACCCTTGTCTGAGGAATCAATGAACTTTTTGGTAAATTGATCCTCCAACCATGATCTTGAAGAAACAACACAAGTCGATTCGTATGAAATTCTGCTAAATGTAAAGACTGAGCAAGTACCAAGATATCGTCCAAATAAGGAAATACCACAATACCCTGTTCTCTGATTACAGACAGAAGGGCACCGAGAACCTTTGTAAAAATTCTTGGAGCTGTAGCTAGGCCAAACGGCAGAGCCACAAACTGGTAATGCTTGTCCAGAAAAGAGAATCTCAGGAACTGATAATGATCTGGATGAATCGGAATATGCAGATATGCATCCTGTAAATCTATTGTGGACATATAATTCCCTTGCTGAACAAAAGGCAAGATAGTCCTTAGTTACCATCTTGAACGTTGGTATATCCTTACATAACGATTCAATATTTTTAGATCCAGAACTGGTCTGAAGGAATTCTCCTTCTTTGGTACAATGAAGAGATTTGAATAAAACCCCATCCCCTGTTCCTGAACTGGAACTGGCATAATTACTCCAGTCAACTCTAGATCTGAAACACAATTCAGAAATGCTTGAGCTTTTACTGGATTTACTGGGACATGGGAAAGAAAAAATCTCTTTGCAGGAGGTCTCATCTTGAAACCAATTCTGTACCCTTCTGAAACAATGTTCTGAATCCAAAGATTGTGAACAGCATTGATCCAAATTTCTTTGAAAAAACGTAACCTGCCCCCTTACCAGCTGAGCTGGAATGAGGGCCGCACCTTCATGTGGACTTAGAAGCAGGCTTTGCCTTTCTGGCTGGCTTGGATTTATTCCAGATTGGAGATGGTTTCCAAACTGAAACTGCTCCTGAGGATGAAGGATCAGACTTTTGTTCTTTGTTGAAACGAAAGGAACGAAAACTATTATTAGCCCTGTTTTTACCTTTAGATTTTTTATCCTGTGGTAAAAAAGTTCCTTTCCCACCAGTAACAGTTGAAATAATAGAATCCAACTGAGAACTAAATAATTTGTTACCCTGGAAAGAAATGGAAAGTAGAGTTGATTTAGAAGCCATATCAGCATTCCAAGTCTTAAGCCATAAAGCTCTTCTAGCTAAAATAGCTAGAGACATAAACCTGATATCAACTCTGATAATATCAAAGATGGCATCACAGATAAAATTATTAGCATGCTGAAGAAGAATAATAATATCATGAGAATCATGATGTGTTACTTGTTGCGCTAAAGTTTCCAACCAAAAAGTTGAAGCTGCAGCAACATCAGCCAAAGATATAGCAGGTCTAAGAAGATTACCTGAACACAGATAAGCTTTTCTTAGAAAGGATTCAATTTTTCTATCTAAAGGATCCTTAAACGAAGTACCATCTGACGTAAGAATAAGTAGTACGTTTAGCAAGGGTAGAAATAGCCCCATCAACTTTAGGGATTTTGTCCCAAAATTCTAATCTGTCAGACGGCACAGGATATAATTGCTTAAAACGTTTAGAAGGAGTAAATGAATTACCCAATTTATCCCATTCTTTGGAAATTACTGCAGAAATAGCATTAGGAACAGGAAAAACTTCTGGAATAACCACAGGAGATTTAAATACCTTATCCAAATGTTTAGAATTAGTATCAAGAGGACCAGAATCCTCTATTTCTAAAGCAATTAGAACTTCTTTAAGTAAAGAACGAATAAATTCCATTTTAAATAAATATGAAGATTTATCAGCATCAACCTCTGAGACAGAATCCTCTGAACCAGAAGAGTCATCGGAATCAGAATGATGATGTTCATTTAAAAATTCATCTGTAGGGAGAGAAGTTTTAAAAGATTTTTTACGTTTACTAGAAGGAGAAATAACAGACATAGCCTTCTTTATGGATTCAGAAACAAAATCTCTTATGTTATCAGGAACATTCTGCACCTTAGATGTTGAAGGAACTGCAACAGGCAATGGTACTTTACTAAAGGAAATATTATCTGCATTAACAAGTTTGTCATGACAATCAATACAAACAACAGCTGGAGGAATAGCTACCAAAAGTTTACAGCAGATACACTTAGCTTTGGTAGATCCAGCACTAGACAGCGATTTTCCTGTAGTATCTTCTGACTCAGATGCAACGTGAGACATCTTGCAATATGTAAGAGAAAAAACAACATATAAAGCAAAATTGATCAAATTCCTTAAATGACAGTTTCAGGAATGGGAAAAAAATGCCAAAGAACAAGCTTCTAGCAACCAGAAGCAATGAAAAATGAGACTTAAATAATGTGGAGACAAAAGCGACGCCCATATTTTTTAGCGCCAAATAAGACGCCCACATTATTTGGCGCCTAAATGCTTTTGGCACCAAAATATAACGCCACATCCGGAACGCCGACATTTTTGGCGCAAAATAACGTCAAAAAATGACGCAACTTCCGGCGACACGTATGATGCCGGAAACGGAAAATAATTTTTGCGCCAAAAAAGTCTGCGCCAAGAATGACGCAATAAAATAAAGCATTTTCAGCCCCCGCGAGCCTAACAGCCCACAGGGAAAAAGAGTCAAATTTTTGAAGGTAAGAAAAAATGATTAAATCAAATGCATTATCCCAAATATGAAACTGACTGTCTGAGAAATAAGGAAAGTTGAACATTCTGAGTCAAGGCAAATAAATGTTTGAATACATATATTTAGAACTTTATAAACAAAGTGCCCAACCATAGCTTAGAGTGTCACAGAAAATAAGATTTACTTACCCCAGGACACTCATCTACATGTTTGTAGAAAGCCAAACCAGTACTGAAACGAGAATCAGCAGAGGTAATGGTATATATAAGAGTATATCGTCGATCTGAAAAGGGAGGTAAGAGATGAATCTCTACGACCGATAACAGAGAACCTATGAAATAGACCCCGTAGAAGGAGATCACTGCATTCAAATAGGCAATACTCTCCTCACATCCCTCTGACATTCACTGCACGCTGAGAGGAAAACCGGGCTCCAACTTGCTGCGGAGCGCATATCAACGTAGAATCTAGCACAAACTTACTTCACCACCTCCATCGGAGGCAAAGTTTGTAAAAACTGAATTGTGGGTGTGGTGAGGGGTGTATTTATAGGCATTTTGAGGTTTGGGAAACTTTGCCCCTCCTGGTAGGAATGTATATCCCATACGTCACTAGCTCATGGACTCTTGCTAATTACATGAAAGAAACATCAGTGTAGGCAGGAACCTCTAGAAATCTGTCCATTTTACACAATTTCTCTGGAACTACAATAGGGTCACAATCATCCAGAGTCGCTAAAACCTCCCTGAGCAATAAGCGGAGGTGTTCTAGTTTAAATTTAAAAGCCGTCATATCTGAGTCTGTCTGAGGGAACATCTTTCCTGAATCAGAAATCTCTCCCTCAGACAGCAAATCCCTCACCCCCAACTCAGAACATTGTGAGGGTACATCAGATATGGCTAATAAGGCATCACAGGGCTCAGCATTTGTTCTCACACCAGACCTACTGCGCTTCCCCTGCAACCCAGGCAGCTTAGATAAAACCTCAGTGAGGGCAGTATTCATAACTGCGGCCATATCTTGCAGGGTGAAAGAATTAGACGCACTAGAAGTACTTGGCGTCACTTGTGCGGGCGTTAATGGTTGTGACACTTGGGGAGAATTAGATGGCATAACCTGATTCCCTTCTGACTACAAACAAGCATGAAAACACTTTATTTAGTGAAAAAAAATAACAATCTTAAAAAAACGGTACTGCGCCTTTAAGAGAAAAAAAAGCATACACGTTCTGCAAAACTGCTTTAAAATGCACCAAAGTTTTCAAATTTTTTATAGCAGACTCAATATGTGTAGTTAAGTTTGCCCCACAAGAAAATTGAACATTTAACTCTTTAATGTGCAAACCGGATTGAAATAAGGCCTAAATCCAGAAAAAAACACCCCCAGCACCTTGCCACAGCCCTGCTGTGGCCCTACCTGCCCTCAGGGATGGTAAATATGGGGTTAAAGCTTCGATTTGGCCCAAAACAGGAGTTGGAGCTTGCTGCTTGCTGCGAGAAAACAACTGCGCATCTGAGGCGCGAAAATAGGCCCCCCGCCCATCTCACTTGATGTCTCTACAGCCTCAAAGAACCGCAGCAGAGCGGCTTTAAACTAGCCATGTGGGTTCTGAGACCCAAAAATAAGCCAAGTGTACCCTCAATAAAGTTTGCCCAAAAAACGTTATTGGCCACAAAACGTTAACAGCACTCCCAGTTCATAAAAACGTTTGCCCACAAACATTCAAAACTCAGTGTCAACCATTTTTTAATTAGCCCCTTATCCAAGCTTAGTAATGCCTTTCTATAGCTCTTAGGATTAATGCTTACCCTTACCCTCATGGGGATACTGTCAGCCTTTCTGAAATACACAGTCTCTCCAGAAAAAATGACTGAACATACCACACTGCTATAAAGCATGAAAACATTCCTCACACTGAAGTTTCTTGTACCCCTCAGCCTCTGTGGGAACAGCACTGGATCTTAGTTACAGATGCTTAGATCATCATCCTCCAGGCAGAAGTCTTCATCCATCTGCTGCCTGAGAGTAAATAGTACACACTGGTACCATTTAAAACAAAAAACTATTGCTTGAAGAAATTAAAAACATACACCTAGATTTAGAGTTTTGCGGCCAAAGGGGTGCGTTAGCTACGCGTGTTTTTTCCCCCCGCACCTTTTAAATAACGCTGGTATTTAGAGTTGTCTGAAGGGCTGCGTTAGGCTCCAAAAAGGGAGCGTAGAGCATAATTTACCGCCACTTCAACTCTCAATACCAGCGTTGCTTATGGTAGCGGCCAGCTTGAAAAACGTGCTTGTGCACGATTTCCCCATAGGAAACAATGGGGCAGTTTGAGCTGAAAAAAAACCTAACATCTGCAAAAAAGCAGCATTCAGCTCCTAACGCAGCCCCATTGTTTCCTATGGGGAAACAGTTTCTAAGTCTGCACCTAACACCCTAACATGTACCCCGAGTCTAAACACCCCTAACCTTACACTTATTAACCCCTAATCTGCCGCCCCCGCTATCGCTGACCCCTGCATTTTATTATTAGCCCCTAATGTGCCGCTCCGGACAACGCCGCAACCTACATTATCCCTATGAACCCCTAATCTGCTGCCCCCAATGTCGCCGACACCTACATTATATTTATTAACCCCTAATCTGCCACCCCAATGTCGCTGCTACCTTACCTACACTTATTAACCCCTAATCTGCCGACCGGACCTCACCGCTACTATAATAAATGTATTAACCCCTAAAGCTAAGTCTAACCCTAACCCTAACACCCCTTAAGTTAAATATAATTTAAATCTAACGAAATAAATTATTTCTTATTAAATAAATTAATCCTATTTAAAGCTAAATACTTACCTGTAAAATAAACCCAAATATAGCTACAATATAACAAATAATTATATTGTAGCTATTTTAGCATTTATATTTATTTTACAGGCAACTTTGTATTTATTTTAACTAGGTACAATAGTTATTAAATAGTTATTTACTATTTAATAGCTACCTAGTTAAAATAATTACGAAATTACCTGTAAAATAAATCCTAACCTAAGTTACAATTAAACTTAACACTACACTATCAATAAATTAATTAACTAAACTACCTACAATTACCTACAATTAAATCAACTAAACTAAATTACAAAAAAAAAAAACACTAAATTACAAAAAAAAAACAAACACTAAATTACAAAAAATAAAAAAAAGATTACAAGAATGTTAAACTAATTACACCTACTCTAAGCCCCCTAAAAAAATAACAAAGCCCCCCAAAATAAAAAAATGCCCTACCCTATTCTAAAATAAAAAGTTAACAGCTCTATTACCTTACCAGCCCTTAAAAGGGCTTTTTGCAGGGCATGCCCCAAAGAAATCAGCTCTTTTGCCATTAAAAAAAAGCATACAATACCCCCCCAACATTACAACCCACCACCCACATACCCCTAATCTAACCCACCCAAACCCCCCTTAAAAAACCTAACACTAAGCCCCTGAAGATCTCCCTACCTTGTATTCACTCAGCCGGGTATCACCGATCCGTCCAGAAGAGGGTCCGAAGTCTTCATCCTATCCTACAAGAAGAGGTCCTCCAGAGGGTCCGAAGTCTTCATCCTATCCGGCAAGAAGAGGTCCTCCAGAGGGTCCAAAGTCTTCATCCAGGTGGCATCTTCTATCTTCTTCCATCCGGAGTGGAGCGGGTCCATCTTGAAGCAGCCGAAGGTTCCTTTAAATGACGTCATCCAAGATGGCGTCCTTCGAATTCCGATTGGCTGATAGGATTCTATCAGCCAATCGGAATTAAGGTAGGAAAAATCTGATTGGCTGATTGAATCAGCCAATCAGAGTCAAGTTCAATCCGATTGGCTGATTGGATCAGCCAATCAGATTGAGCTCGCATTCTATTGGCTGTTCCGATCAGCCAATAGAATGCGAGCTCAATCTGATTGGCTGATCCAATCAGCCAATCGGATTGAACTTGAATCTGATTGGCTGATTCAATCAGCCAATCAGATTTTTCCTACCTTAATTCCGATTGGCTGATAGAATCCTATCAGCCAATCGGAATTCGAGGGACGCCATCTTGGATGACGTCATTTAAAGGAACCTTCATTCGTCATTAGTCCGTCGGTGAGGAAGGATGGCTCCGAGTCGGCTGCTTCAAGATGGACCCGCTCCGCTCCGGATGGAAAAAGATAGAAGATGCCGCCTGGATGAAGACTTTGGACCCTCTGGAGGACCTCTTCTTGCCGTATAGGATGAAGACTTCGGACCCTCTGGAGGACCTCTTCTTGCCGGATAGGATGAAGACTTCGGACCCTCTTCTGGACGGATCGGTGATAACCGGCTGGGTGAATACAAGGTAGGGAGATCTTCAGGGGCTTAGTGTTAGGTTTTTTTTAATTTTTTTGTAATTATTTTAACTAGGTAGCTATTAAATAGTAAATAACTATTTAATAACTATTGTACCTAGTTAAAATAAATACAAAGTTGCCTGTAAAATAAATATAAATGCTAAAATAGCTACAATATAATTATTCGTTATATTGCAGCTATATTAGGGTTTATTTTACAGGTAAGTATTTAGCTTTAAATAGGATTAATTTATTTAATAAGAAATAATTTATTTCGTTAGATTTAAATTATATTTAACTTAGGGGGGTGTTAGAGTTAGACTTAGCTTTAGGGGTTAATACATTTATTATAGTAGCGGTGAGGTCCGGTCGGCAGATATGGGGTTAATACTTGAAGTTAGGTGGCGGCGATGTTAGGGAGGGCAGATTAGGGGTTAATACATTTATTATAGTGGCGGCGAGGTCCGGTCGGCAGATTAGGGGTTAATAAGTGTAGGTAAGGTAGCAGCGACGTTGGGGGGGGCATATTAGGGGTTAATAAATATAATGTAGGTGTCAGCGATGTTGGGGGCAGCAAATTAGGGGTTCATAGGGATAATGTAGGTTGCGGCGGTGTCCGGAGCGGCAGATTAGGGGTTAAAAAAAATTATTAGAGTGGCGGCGATGTGGGGGGACCTTGATTTAGGGGTACATAGGTAGTTTATGGGTGTTAGTGTACTTTAGAGCACAGTAGTTAAGAGCTTTATGAACCGGCGTTAGCCCAGAAATCTCTTAACTCCTGACTTTTTGCGGCTGGCTGTCGTTATAGTTCTAACGCTCACTTCAGCCAAGACTCTAAATACCGGCGTTAGGAAGATCCCATTGAAAAGATAGGATACGCAATTGGCATAAGGGGAATGGGAATCTGCGGTATGGAAAAGTCGCAGCTGGAAAGTGAGCGTTAGACCCTTTCCTGACTGACTCTAAATACCAGCGGGCTTTAAAAAGCAGCGTTAGGAGCCCTTAACGCTGGTTTTGACGGCTACCGCAGAACTTTAAATCTAGGCGTAATATTTTATCACCTGTTTCACTTTACCCTTCCTAGTACTTAGAGTAGGCAAAGAGAATGACTGGGGGGTGGAGCTAAGGGAGGAGCTATATAGACAGCTCTGCTGGGGTGCTCTTTGCCATTTCCTGCTAGCAGGAGGATAATATCCCACAAGTAAAGGATGAATCCGTGGACTCGTCGTACCTTATAGAAAAAACATAATTTATGCTTACCTGATAAATTTATTTCTCTTGTAGTGTATCCAGTCCACGGATCATCCATTACTTGTGGGATATTCTCCTTCCCAACAGGAAGTTGCAAGAGGATCACCCACAGCAGAGCTGCTATATAGCTCCTCCCCTCACTGCCATATCCATCATTCGACCGAAACAAGCCGAGAAAGGAGAAACCATAGGGTGCAGTGGTGACTGTAGTTTAATTAAAATTTAGACCTGCCTTAAAAGGACAGGGCGGGCCGTGGACTGGATACACTACAAGAGAAATACATTTATCAGGTAAGCATAAATTATGTTTTCTCTTGTTAAGTGTATCCAGTCCACGGATCATCCATTACTTGTGGGATACCAATACCAAAGCTAAAGTACACGGATGATGGGAGGGACAAGGCAGGAACTTAAACGGAAGGAACCACTGCCTGTAGAACCTTTCTCCCAAAAACAGCCTCCGAAGAAGCAAAAGTATCAAATTTGTAAAATTTTGAAAAGGTATGAAGCGAAGACCAAGTTGCAGCCTTGCAAATCTGTTCAACAGAGGCCTCATTTTTAAAGGCCCAGGTGGAAGCCACAGCTCTAGTAGAATGAGCTGTAATTCTTTCAGGGGGCTGCTGTCCAGCAGTCTCATAGGCCAAACGGATTATACTCCGAAGCCAAAAAAAAAGAGAGGTTGCCGAGGCCTTTTGACCTCTCCTCTGTCCAGAGTAAACAACAAACAGGTTAGATGTTTGACGAAAATCTTTAGTAGCCTGCAAGTAAAACTTCAAGGCACGGACTACGTCTAGATTATGCAAAAGACGTTCCTTCTTTGAAGAAGGATTAGGACATAATGATGGAACAACAATCTCTTGATTGATATTCTTGTTAGAAACCACCTTAGGTAAAAACCCAGGTTTTGTACGCAGAACTACTTTATCTGAATGAAAGATCAGATAAGGAGAATCACAATGTAAGGCAGATAACTCCGAGACTCTTCGAGCCGAGGAAATAGCCATCAGAAAAAGAACTTTCCATGATAGAAGTTTGATATCAATAGAATGAAGGGGTTCAAACGGAACCCCTTGAAGAACTTTAAGAACCAAGTTTAAGCTCCATGGGGGAGCAACAGGTTTAAACACAGGCTTAATTCTAACTAAAGCCTGACAAAATGCCTGAACGTCTTGAACTTCTGCCAGACGCTTGTGTAAAAGAATAGACAGAGCAAAAATCTATCCCTTTAAAGAACTAGCTGATAATCCTTTGTCCAAACCCTCTTGGAGGAAGGACAATATCCTAGGAATCCTAACCCCACTCCATGAGTAATTCTTGGATTCACACCAATGAAGATATTTACGCCATATCTTGTGGTAAATTTTCCTGGTGACAGGCTTTCGTGCCTGTATTAAGGTATCAATTACTGACTCGGAGAAGCCACGCTTTGATAGGATCAAGCGTTCAATCTCCATGCAGTCAGTCTCAGAGAAAGTAGATTCGGATGATTGAAAGGACCTTGTATTAGAAGGTCTTGTCTCAGAGGCAGAGTCCATGGTGGAAAGGATGACATGTCCACTAGGTCTGCATACCAGGTCCTGCGTGGCCACGCAGGCGCTATCAATATCACCGATGCTCTCTCCTGTTTGAGTTTGGCAATCAGACGAGGGAGCAGAGGAAACGGTGGAAAAACATAAGCCAGGTTGAAGAACCAAGGCGCTGATAGAGCATCTATCAGTGCCGCTTCTGGGTCCCTGGACCTGGATCCGTAACAAGGAAGCTTGGCGTTCTGGCGAGACGCCATGAGATCCAGTTCTGGTTCGCCCCAACGGAGAACCAATTGAGCAAACACCTCCGGATAGAGTTCCCACTCCCCCGGATGAAAAGTCTGACTACTTAGAAAATCCGCCTCCCAGTTCTCTACCCCTGGGATATGGATCGCTGACAGGTGGCAAGAGTGAGTCTCTGCCCAGCGAATTATCTTGGAGACTTCTGACATTGCTAGGGAACTCCTGGTTCCCCCTTGATGGTTGATGTAAGCCACAGTCGTGATGTTGTCCGACTGAAATCTGATGAACCTCAGTGTTGCTAACTGAGGCCAAGCTAGAAGAGCATTGAATATTGCTCTTAACTCCAGAATATTTATTGGGAGGAGTTTCTCCTCCTGAGTCCATGAACCCTGAGCCTTCAGGGAGTTCCAGACTGCACCCCAACCTAGAAGGCTGGCATCTGTTGTTACAATGGTCCAATCTGGTCTGCGAAAGGTCATACCTTTGGACAGATGGACCCGAGATAACCACCAGAGAAGAGAATCTCTGGTTTCCTGATCCAGACTTAGTAGAGGGGACAAATCTGTGTAATCCCCATTCCACTGACTGAGCATGCATAATTGCAGCGGTCTGAGATGCAGGCGCGCAAATGGCACTATGTCCATCGTCGCTACCATTAAGCTGATTACTTCCATGCACTGAGCCACCATGGGGCGCGGAATGGAGTGAAGAACACGGCAAGCATTTAGAAGTTTTGATAACCTGGACTCCGTCAGGTAAATTTTCATTTCTATAGAATCTATCAGAGTCCCTAGGAAGGAAACCCTTGTGAGAGGAGATAGAGAACTCTTTTCTTCGTTCACTTTCCACCCATGCGACCTCAGAAATGCCAGAACTATCTCTGTATGAGACTTGGCAATTTGAAAGCTTGACGCCTGTATCAGGATGTCGTCTAGGTAAGGAGCCACCGCTATGCCTCGCGGTCTTAGAACCGCCAGAAGTGAGCCCAGAACCTTTGTAAAAATTCTTGGGGCTGTAGCCAACCCGAATGGAAGGGCTACAAACTGGTAATGCCTGTCTAGAAAGGCAAACCTCAGGAACCGATGATGATTCTTGTGAATCGGAATGTGAAGGTAGGCATCCTTTAAGTCCACTGTGGTCATGTACTGACCCTCTTGGATCATGGGTAAAATGGTTCGAATAGTTTCCATCTTGAATGATGGAACTCTGAGGAATTTGTTTAGGATCTTTAGATCCAAAATTGGTCTGAAGGTTCCCTCTTTTTTGGGAACCACAAACAGATTTGAATAAAACCCCTGTCCTTGTTCCGTCCGCGGAACTGGATGGATCACTCCCAATACAAGGAGGTCTTGCACGCAGCTTAGGAATGCCTCTT
Source organism: Bombina bombina (assembly GCF_027579735.1). Taxonomy (NCBI): domain Eukaryota; kingdom Metazoa; phylum Chordata; class Amphibia; order Anura; family Bombinatoridae; genus Bombina; species Bombina bombina. The sequence continues at coordinate 1,421,577,519 of NC_069499.1, read as the reverse complement.
TCTTTATCTGGTTTGCAGATAATCTTGAAAGGTGAAATCTCCCTTGTGGAGGAGAAGCTTTGAAGTCCAGAAGATATCCCTGAGATATGATCTCCAACGCCCAGGGATCCTGAACATCTCTTGCCCACGCCTGGGCGAAGAGAGAGAGTCTGCCCCCTACTAGATCCGTTGTCGGATAGGGGGCCGCTCCTTCATGCTGTCTTGGAGGCAGCAGCAGGCTTTCTGGCCTGCTTGCCCTTGTTCCAGGACTGGTTAGGTTTCCAGGCCTGCTTGGATTGAGCAAAAGTTCCCTCTTGTTTTGAAGCAGAGGGAGTTGATCCTGCACCTGCCTTGAAATTTCGAAAGGCACGAAAATTAGACTGTTTGGCCCTTGATTTGGCCCTGTCCTGACGAAGGGTATGACCCTTACCTCCAGTAATGTCAGCAATAATTTCTTTCAAACCAGGCCCGAATAAGGTCTGCCCCTTGAAAGGAATGTTAAGTAATTTAGACTTTGAAGTCACATCAGCTGACCAGGATTTAAGCCATAGCGCCCTACGCGCCTGGATGGCGAATCCGGAATTCTTAGCCGTTAGTTTAGTCAAATGAACAATGGCATCAGAAACAAATGAGTTAGCTAGCTTAAGTGTTCTAAGCTTGTCAATAATTTCAGTCAATGGAGCTGTATGGATGGCCTCTTCCAGGACCTCAAACCAGAACGCTGCCGCAGCAGTGATGCAAGGGGCTGTAAAATAAAACCTTGTTGAATAAACATTTTCTCAAGGTAACTCTCTAATTTTTTATCCATTGGATCTGAAAAAGCACAACTGTCCTCAACCGGGATAGTGGTACGCTTTGCTAAAATAGAAACTGCTCCCTCCACCTTAGGGACTGTCTGCCATAAGTCCCGTGTAGTGGCATCTATTGGAAACATTTTTCTAAATATAGGAGGTGGGGAAAAGGGCACACCGGGTCTATCCCACTCCTTACTAATAATTTCTGTAAGCCTTTTAGGTATTGGAAAAACATCAGTACTCACCGGCACTGCATAGTATTTATCCAGTCTACACAATTTCTCTGGCACTGCAACTGTGTCACAGTCATTCAGAGCAGCTAATACCTCCCCAAGCAATACACGGAGGTTCTCAAGCTTAAATTTAAAATTAGAAATCTCTGAATCAGGTCTCCCCGATTCAGAGACGTCACCCACAGACTGAAGCTCTCCGTCCTCAGGTTCTGCATATTGTGACACAGTATCAGACATGGCTCTTACAGCATCTACGCGCTCTGTATGTCGTCTAACCCCAGAGCTATCGCGCTTGCCTCTCAATTCAGGCAATCTGGCTAATACCTGTGACAGGGTATTATTCATGATTGCAGCCATGTCCTGCAAAGTAATCGCTATGGGCGTCCCTGATGTACTTGGCGCCATATTAGCGTGCGTCCCTCGAGCGGGAGGCGAAGGGTCCGACACGTGGGGAGAGTTAGTCGGCATAACTTCCCCCTCGACAGACCCCTCTGGTGACAATTCTTTTATAGATAAAGAGTGATCTTTACTGTTTAAGGTGAAATCAATACATTTAGTACACATTCTCCTATGGGGCTCCACCATGGCTTTTAAACATAATGAACAAGTAGTTTCCTCTGTGTCAGACATGTTTGTACAGACTAGTAATGAGACTAGCAAGCTTGGAAAACACTTTAAACCAAGTTAACAAGCAATATAAAAAACGTTACTGTGCCTTTAAGAGAAACAAATTTTGGAAAATAACAGTGAAAAAAGGCAGTTACACTAACGAAATTTTTACAGTGTATGTAACAAGTTAGCAGAGCATTGCACCCACTTGCAAATGGATGATTAACCCCTTAATACCAAAAACGGAATAATAAATGACAAAAACGTTTTTAAACACAGTCACAACTGCCGCCACAGGTCTACTGTGGTTGTTACCCTCCTCAAACACGACTTTTGAAGCCTTTTGAGCCCTTCAGAGATGTCCTGTATCATGCAGAAGGAAGCTGAGTGTCTCTGTCTGTAATTTTAGCTGCGCAGAAAAGCGCTAAAGTAGGCCCCTCCCACTCATATTACAACAGTGGAAAGCCTCAGGAAACTGTTTCTAGGCAAAAATCAAGCCAGCCATGTGGAGAAAAAACTAGGCCCCAATAAGTTTTGTCACCAAACATATATAAAAACTGAGAAACTTGTTTAGACTCTTTAGATCTAAAATGGGTCGAAACGTGCCCTCTTTTTTGAAGACCACGAAAAGATTGGAGTAAAACCCCTGTCCCTGTTCCAGTCTTGGAACGGGATGAATTACTCCCATAGTAGAGAGGTCTTTTACACAACGTAAGAACGCCTATCTTTTTGTCTGGTCTGCAGAAGAAACCTCCTCCTTGGGAGAGAACCTTTGAATTTCAGCTGATACATTTGGGACACGATCTCCAGTGTCCAAGGATCCTGAACATCTCTTACCCAAGCCTGGGCAAAGAGAGAAAGTCGGCCCCCTACTAGATCCGGTCCCGGATCAGGGGCCGCCCCTTCATGCTGTTTTGGTAGCAGCAGCGGGCTTCTTGGGTTGTTTACCCTTGTTCCAAGCCTGGTTGGGTCTCCAGACGGACTTGGCCTAAACAAAATTCCCTTCCTGCTTGGTGGAAGAAGAGGGGACTCCTTTAAAGTTCCGAAAGGAACAAAAATTATTTTGTTTACCCCTCAGTTTAGCAGTTCTATCCTGAGGTAGGAGATGACCCTTACCTCCAGTAATGTCAGAAATGATCTCTTTCAAGTCAGGCCCTAATAGGCTTTTCCCTTTGAAAGGAATAGCCAAAAGCTTTGACTTAGATGACACATCAGCAGACCAAGATTTTAACCACACTGCTCTACGCGCTAAAATAGCAAATCCGGCATTCTTAGCCGCCAACTTGGCAATCTGAAAGGCGGCATCTGTAATAAAAGAATTAGCCAGCTTAAGAGCCTTAATTCTATCTAAAATATCCTCTAAAGGAGTCTCAGTCTTAAGAGACTCCTCTAAAGCATCAAACCAGAAGGCCGCCACAGTGGTAACTGGTACAATGCAGGCCGTTGGTTGTAAAAGGAAACCCTGATGAATAAACATTTCTTTAGAAGACCCTCCAACTTCTTATCCATAGGGTCTTTAAAAGCACAACTGTCCTCAATAGGAATAGTTGTACGCTTAGCCAGGGTAGATATAGCTCCTTCCACCTTAGGGACTGTTTGCCAAGAGTCCCGAACAGTGTCAGATATGGGATACATTTTCTTGAAATTAGGAGAGGGTAAGAACGGGATACCCGGTCTGTCCCATTCCCTCTTAATAATCTCCGAGATTCTCTTAGGAACCGGAAAAACATCAGTGTAAGCAGGTACCTCTAAGTATTTGTCCATTTTACACAATTTCTCTGGTGGTACCACAATAGAGTCACAGTCATCCCGAGTCGCTAAAACCTCCCGAAGTAACAGGCGGAGGTGTTCAAGCTTAAATCTAAAGGACATGACGTCCGAATCCGTCTGAGGTAACGCACTTCCCGAATCGGAAAGTTCCCCCTCAGACAGAAGTTGCCTGACCCCCAATTCAAATCCCTGTGAGGGTACATCGGAAATAGTTAACAAAGCATCAGCGGACTCAGTATTCACATTGACTTCTGTCCTACTGCGTTTGCCCTGTAACACTGGCAACTTAGATAATACCTCTGTAAGGGTAGTTGACATAACTGTAGCCATATCCTGCAGAGTAAATGAATTAGACGCGGTTGAAGAACCAGGCGTCGCTTGGGTGGGCGTTAAAGGTTGTGACGCTTGGGGAGAATTTGGTGGTATACCCTGATTCTCCTCAGACTGAGAATCATCCTTAGACATATTTTCTTTACATAAAATCTGCGCTTTACATTGTAAGGCCCTCTCAGTACACAAGGGACAAAAAGTAAGAGGGGGTTCCACAGTGGCATCTAAACACATAGAGCAAGGAGTTTCCTCCTCAGTGTCAGACATGTTAAACAGACTAGCAATATTAATAATAGTCGTACTTTGCTTAAAATATTGAGCTCTGAATTCAAATTGTATGCAAAAATGTTAATGCAAAAAAAAACTGTACTGCGCCTTTAAATTTTAAAAGCGCAACTATTTTTCTGATATCTGCAAAAACATGTTTGGAACAGAAAAAAATACTATTAGAATTGCATCCACTTGCTGAGATATGTAAGAAAAACAATATATATTGATTATAACAGTAATTTATTTATTATCTTAATGTGGCCCCTGCACCACGCCCAGGCTCTGCTGTGGCGCCTACCTGCCCCCGGAATACACTTGCTGTAGCCTGATAAGCTTGAAAAACCCTTCGAAGGCCGAGACAACTTAGGCCCCACCGGAGCCCCAGCCTCTGCTTGCTATGCGATCCGGATGATACTGCGCGTCTGAGCGAGCGAAAATAGGCCCCGCCCACCGTGGGCGTAACTCTAATCCTGACTAAGACCCGCATGGGTCGCCAGTAAAAACAAACATGTCGACTTAAAAAAAAAAAAAATTTATGCTTACCTGATAAATTACTTTCTCTTGCGGTGTATCCAGTCCACGGATTCATCCTTTACTTGTGGGATATTCTCATTCCCTACAGGAAGTAGCAAAGAGAACACACAGCAGAGCTGTCCATATAGCTCCCCCTCTAGCTCCACCCCCAGTCATTCGACCAAAGGTTAGGAAGAAAAAGGAGAAACCATAGGGTGCAGTGGTGACTGTAGTTTAAACAAAATTTTTTTACCTGACTTAAATGCCAGGGCGGGCCGTGGACTGGATACACCGCAAGAGAAAGTAATTCATCAGGTAAGCATAAAACAGAATTTATGCTTACCTGATAAATTACTTTCTCCAACGGTGTGTCCGGTCCACGGCGTCATCCTTACTTGTGGGAAATAGCTCTTCCCCAACAGGAAATGGCAAAGAGCCCAGCAAAAGCTGTCCATATAGTCCCTCCTAGGCTCCGCCCACCCCAGTCATTCGACCGACGGACAGGAGGAAAAAACAGGAGAAACTATAGGGTGCCGTGGTGACTGTAGTTAGAGAAAATAATTCATCAAACCTGATTAAAAAACCAGGGCGGGCCGTGGACCGGACACACCGTTGAAGAAAGTAATTTATCAGGTAAGCATAAATTCTGTTTTCTCCAACATTGGTGTGTCCGGTCCACGGCGTCATCCTTACTTGTGGGAACCAATACCAAAGCTTTAGGACACGGATGAAGGGAGGGAGCAAATCAGGTTACCTAAACAGAAGGCACCACGGCTTGCAAAACCTTTCTCCCAAAAATAGCCACCGAAGAAGCAAAAGTATCAAATTTGTAAAATTTGGCAAAAGTGTGCAGGGAGACCAAGTCGCTGCCTTACATATCTGATCAACAGAGGCCTCGTTCTTGAAGGCCCATGTGGAAGCCACAGCCCTAGTAGAGTGAGCTGTGATTCTTTCAGGAGGCTGCCGTCTGGCAGTCTCGTAAGCCAATCGGATGATGCTTTTAAGCCAAAAGGAAAGAGAGGTAGAAGTCGCTTTTTGACCTCTCCTTTTACCAGAATAGACGACAAACAGAGAAGAGGTTTGTCTGAACTCTTTTGTAGCTTCTAAATAGAATTTTAGAGCACAGACTACATCTAAATTGTGTAACAAACGTTCCTTCTTTGAAACTGGATTCGGACACAAAGAAGGTACAACTATCTCCTGGTTAATATTTTTGTTGGAAACAACCTTTGGAAGAAAACCAGGCTTAGTACGCAAAACAACCTTATCTGAATGGAACACCAGATAGGGCGGAGTACACTGCAGAGCAGATAACTCAGAAACTCTTCTAGCAGAAGAAATAGCAACCAAAAACAAAACTTTCCAAGATAACAACTTAATATCTATGGAATGTAAAGGTTCAAACGGAACCCCTTGGAGAACTGAAAGAACTAGATTTAAACTCCAGGGAGGAGTCAAAGGTCTGTAAACAGGCTTGATCCTAACCAGAGCCTGAACAAATGCTTGAACATCTGGCACAGCTGCCAGTCGTTTGTGTAACAAGACAGATAAAGCAGAAATCTGTCCCTTTAGAGAACTCGCTGATAATCCCTTATCCAAACCTTCTTGTAGAAAGGAAAGGATCTTAGGAATTTTGATCTTATTCCATAAGAATCCCTTGGATTCACACCAGCCGATATATCTTTTCCATATTTTATGGTAAATTTTCCTAGTTACCGGTTTTCTGGCTTGAACCAGAGTATCTATCACGGAATCTGAAAACCCCCGCTTTGATAAAATCAAGCGTTCAATTTCCAAGCCGTCAGCTGGAGGGAGACTAGATTTGGATGTTCGAATGGACCCTGTACAAGAAGATCCTGTCTCAAAGGTAGCTTCCATGGTGGAACTGATGACATATTCACCAGGTCTGCATACCAAGTCCTGCGTGGCCACGCAGGAGCTATCAAGATCACCGAGGCCCTCTCCTGCTTGATCCTGGCTACCAGCCTGGGAATGAGAGGAAACGGTGGAAACACATAAGCTAGGTTGAAGGTCCAAGGTGCTGCTAGTGCATCCACTAGAGTCGCCTTGGGATCCCTGGATCTGAACCTTGAAGTTCTGACGAGACGCCATCAGATCCATGTCTGGAATGCCCCATAATTGAGTTAACTGGGCAAAGATCTCCGGGTGGAGTTCCCACTCCCCCAGATGGAATGTCTGACGACTCAGATAATCCGCCTCCCAGTTTTCCACTCCTGGGATGTGGATCGCAGATAGGTGGCAGGAGTGATCCTCCGCCCATTTTATTATTTTTCAGAGCTTTAACCCTTAAAATAAAGAAACCGGAGCCGGTTACAGTTTTAAGCCCTCTACAGTCCCAGCTACAGCCTTTGCTGCGACTTTACCAAACCCAGGGGGGAATACGATACCAAATGAAGCCTTCTAGGAACTTTTCCAACTACTTTCAGATCCACACACATGCATCAGCATGTCTTGCTCTCAAAAGTAACTGCGCAGTAATGGAGCGAAAATGAGGCTCAGCCTACAACTGGGAAGGCCCTTCCTGACTGGAAAGGTGTCTAACTCAGTGCCTGACGTTAAAAAACGTTCCCCAAAGTTTGTAAGTGTGAATTTCAAACATAAAGATGTATAAAATGCCCAAATAAAGCAATCGATTTTGCCCATAAAAGTGTCTACCAGTTTTATAGCCTATATTAAGCCCTTTATTCTGTTTGAGACTAAGAAAATGGCTTACCGGTCCCCATGAGGGGAAATGACAACCTTCCAGCATTACACAGTCAGTCACAGTTAGAAATATGGCTAGTCATACCTTAAGCAGAAAAGTCTGCTAACTGTTTCCCCCAACTGAAGTTACTTCATCTCAACAGTCCTATGTGGAAACAGCAACCGATTTTAGTTACTGCTGCTAAAATCATCTTCCTCTCACAAACAGAACTCTTCATCTTTTTCTGTTTCAGAGTAAATAGTACATACCAGCACTATTTTAAAATAACAAACTCTTGATAGTAGAATAAAAAAACTACAACTAAAAAAACTACAACTAAACACCACATACTCTTAACCATCTCCGTGGAGATGTTGCCTGTGCAACGGCAAAGAGAATGACTGGGGTGGGCGGAGCCTAGGAGGGACTATATGGACAACTTTTGCTGGGCTCTTTGCCATTTCCTGTTGGGGAAGAGATATTTCCCACAAGTAAGGATGACGCCGTGGACCGGACACACCAATGTTGGAGAAATTCTGTTTTCTCTTGCAAGGTGTGTCCAGTCCACGGATTCATCCTTTACTTGTGGGATACCAATACCAAAGCTTTAGGACACGGATGAAGGGAGGGAACAAGACAGGTACCTTAAACGGAAGGCACCACTGCTTGTAAAACCTTTCTCCCAAAAATAGCCTCTGAAAAAGCAAAAGTATCGAATTTAGAAAATTTGGCAAAAGTATGCAGTGAAGACTAATTCGCTGCCTTACAAAACTGTTCAACAGAAGCCTCATTTTTGAAAGCCCATGTGGAAGCCACTGCTCTGGTAGAATGAGCAGTAATTCTTTCAGGAGGCTGCTGGCCAGCAGTCTCATAGGCCAAAAGGAAAGAGAGGTAGCAGTCGCTTTCTGACCTCTCCTCTTTCCAGAATAGATAACAAACAAGGAAGATGTTTGTCTGAAATCCTAAGTTGCTTGTAAATAGAACTTTTAGGAAGAAAACCAGGCTTGGTACGCAAAAACTACCTTATCTGCGTGGAACACCAGGTAAGGTGAATCCCACTGTAAGGCAGATAATTCTGAAACTCTTCGAGCAGAAGAGATAGCTATCAAAAACAAAACTTTCCAAGATAACAACTTAATGTCTATGGAATGTAAAGGTTCAAACGGAACCCCTTGAAGAACTGAAAGAACTAGATTCAAACTCCATGGCGGAGCCACAGGTTTATAGACAGGCTTGATTCTGACTAAAGCCTGAGCAAACGCTTGAACGTCTGGTACCTCTGCCAGACGCTTGAGTAACAGGATAGACAAAGCAGATAGTTGTCCTTTTAAGGAACTAGCTGACAATCCTTTCTCCAATCCTTCTTGGAGAAAGGACAATATCCTGGGAATCCAAATCTTACTCCATGAGTAACCCTTGGATTCACACCAACAAAGATATTTCCGCCATATCTTATGGTAGATTTTCCTGGTGACAGGCTTTCTAGCCTGAATCAGAGTATCTATAACTGACTCAGAGAACCCACGCTTTGATAGAATTAAGCGTTCAATCTCCAAGCAGTCAGACGTAGAGAAACTAAATTTGGATGCTTGAACGGACCCTGTATTAGAAGATCCTGCCTCATTGGCAGTGTCCATGGTGGGACAGATGACATGTCCACTAGGTCTGCATACCAGAATCACCGAAGCTGTCTCCTGCTTGATTCTGGCAACCAGACGCGAGAGGAGAGGAAACGGTGGAAAAACATAAGCCAGATTGAAGGACCAAGGCGCTGCTAGAGTTTTCATCTATCAATACCACCTTGGGATCCCGGGACCTGGACCCGTAGAGAGGAAGTTTGGTGTTCTGACGGGACGCCATCAGATCCAACTCTGGGGTGCCCCATAGCTGAGTCAGCTGGGCAAATACCTCCGGGTGGAGTTCCCACTCCCCAGGATGAAAAGTCTGACGACTTAGAAAATCTGCCTCCCAGTTGTCTACTCCTGGGATGTGAATTGCTGAGAGATGGCAGGAGTGATCCTCCGCCCACCTGATTATTTTGGTTACTTCCGTCATCGCTAGGGAACTCTTTGTTCCCCCCTGATGATTGACGTAAGCTACAGTTGTGATGTTGTCCGACTGAAATCTGATGAATTAGGCCGCCGCTAGTTGAGGCCATGCCTGAAGAGCGTTGAATATCGCCCTCAGTTGCAGAATGTTTATCGGGAGAAGAGTTTCTTCCCGAGACCATAAGCCCTGAGCTTTCAGGGAGTCCCAGACTGCACCCCAGCCTAACAGACTGGCGTCGGTCGTTACAATGATCCACTCTGGCCTGCGGAAACATTCCCTGAGACAGGTGATCCTGAGACAACCACCAGAGAAGAGAATCTCTGGTCTCCTGGTCCAACTGAATTTGAGGAATGGAATGAAGAGCTCGGCAAGTAGTTAACAGTTTTAACTTTCTGACCTCCGTCAGAAATATTTTCATTTCTACCGAGTCTATCAGGGTTCCTAGGAATGGAACTCTTGTGAGGGGGGAGAGAGAACTCTTTGACGTTCACCTTCCACCCGTGAGACCTCAGAAAGGCCAATACAATCTCCGTGTGAGACTTGGTACTTTGGAAAGTCGACGCCTAAATTAAGATGTCGTCTAGGTAAGGCGCCACTGCTATGCCCCGCGGTCTTAGAACCGCCAGGAGGGACCCTAGCACCTTTGTGAAAATTCTGGGAGCAGTGGCCAACCCGAAAGGAAGAGCCACAAACTGATAATGCTTGTCCAGAAAGGCGAACCTGAGAAACTGGTGATGATCTTTGTGGATAGGAATATGCAGATACGCATCATTTAGATCCACGGTAGTCATATATTGACCCTCCTGGATCATTGGTAAGATTGTCCGAATGGTCTCCATCTTGAATGATGGGACTCTGAGGAATTTGTTTAGAATTTTGAGATCCAGGATTGGTCTGAAAGTTCCTTCTTTTTTGGGAACCACAAACAGGTTTGAGTAAAACCCCAGTCCTTGTTCTGCAATTGGAACGGGTGGATCACTCCCATTGTATGTAGATCTTCTACACAGCGTAAAAACACCTCTTTCTTTGTCTGATCTGTAGACAGACGAGAAATGTGGAACCTTCCCCTTGGAGGAGAGTCCTTGAATTCTAGAAGGTATCCCTGGGCTACAATCTCTAATGCCCAAGGATCGTGTACATCTCTTGCCCAGGCCTGAGCGAAGAGAGAGAGTCTGCCCCCTACTAGATCTGGTCCCGGATCAGGGGCTACCCCGTCATGCTGTCTTGGTGGCAGCTGCAGGCTTTTTTGGCCTGTTTACCCTTATTCCAGCCCTGGTAAGGTTTCCAGGTTGCCCTGGGCTGTGAAGCGTCACCCTCTTGCTTTTCAGCGGGAGAGGATGAAGCGGGCCGTTCCTGAAATTTCGAAAGGAACGAAAATTAGCTTTATTCTTTGTCTTAAAGGGCTTGTCCTGAGGGAGAGCATGGCCTTTTCCCCCGGTGATATCTGAAATAATCTCTTTCAATTCAGGCCCGAAGAGGGTCTTTCCTTTGAAAGGAATGTTCAAAAGCTTGGATTTAGACGACACATCGGCTGACCAGGACTTTAGCCATAGCGCCCCAAAATGGCGAAACCTGAATTTTTCGCCGCTAACTTAGCTATTTGGAAAGCGGCGTCAGTGATAAAAGAATTAGCTAGCTTTAGAGCCTTAATTCTATCCATAATTTCCTCATATGAGGTCTCCGTCTGGAGCGAGTCTTCCAACGCCTCAAACCAGAAAGCCGCTGCAGTAGTTACAGGAATAATGCAGGCAATAGGTTGGAGAAGAAAACCTTGTTGAACAAAAATTTTCTTAAGTAAACCCTCTAACTTTTTATCCATAGGGTCTTTAAAAGCACAACTGTCTTCAATTGGTATGGTTGTGCGTTTAGCAAGTGTAGAAACAGCCCCCTCCACCTTAGGGACCATCTGCCACGAGTCCCGCACAGGGTCAGGTATGGGGAACATTTTCTTAAAAACAGGAGGGGGAACAAAGGGAATACCTGGTCTATCCCACTCCCTAGTAACGATATCCGCAATCCTCTTAGGGACCGGAAACGTATCCGTGTAAACAGGGACCTCTAGGTACTTGTCCATTTTACACAATTTCTCTGGGATCACCAAAGGGTCGCAGTCATCCAGAGTAGCTAATACCTCCCTAAGCAAAACGCGGAGGTGTTCTAGTTTAAATTTAAAAGCCAATGTATCTGAATCTGTCTGAGGAGGAACCCTTCCTGAATCAGAGACTTCTCCCTCAGACATCAAATCCCTCGCTCCCACTTCAGAGCGTTGTGAGGGTATATCGGATACGGCTACCAAAGCGTCAGAATGCTCATAATCTGTTCTTAAAACGGAGCTATCACGCTTTGCAGGTAACACGGGCAGTTTAGATAAGAAGGCTGTAAGAGAATTATCCATGACTGCCGCTAAGTCTTCTAATGTAAAAGGGTTAGACGCACTAGAGGTACTAGGTGTCGCTTGCGCGAGCGTAATTGGTTGTGACACTTGGGGAGAGGCAGATGGGCTACCCTCGTTACCTTCAGTCTGAGAATCATCTTGGGCCACATTCTTAAGTGCAACAATATGATCTTTAAAGTGTATAGACATATCAGTACAAGTGGGACACATTCTGAAAAACAGAACCTTCCAGGATAAGAGCTTAATATCTATGGAATGCAAAGGTTCAAACGGAACCCCTTGAAGAACCTTAAGAACTAAATTTAAACTCCAAGGCGGAGCAACAGGTTTAAACACAGGCTTGATTCTGACTAAAGCCTGACAAAACGCCTGCACGTCTGGAACCTCAGCCAGACGTTTGTGGAAAAGAATAGACAGAGCAGAAATCTGTCCTTTTAAGGAACTAGCTCACAAACCCTTCTCTAATCCTTCTTGGAGAAAAGATAATATCCTAGGAATCCTGACCTTACTCCATGAGTAACCCTTGGATTCACACCAATGAAGATATTTACACCATATCTTATGATAGATTTTCCTGGTGACAGGCTTTCGCGCCTGTATTAAGGTATCAATGACCGACTCGGAGGAACCACGCTTTGATAAAATCAAGCGTTCAATCTGCAAGCAGTCAGCCGCAGAGAAATTAGATTTGGATGGTTGAAAGGACCCTGAAGTAGAAGGTCCTGCCTCAGAGGCAGAGTCCATGGTGGAAAGGATGACATGTCCACCAGATCTGCATACCAAGTCCTGCGTGGCCACGCAGGTGCTATCAAAATTACCGATGCTCTCTCCTGTTTGATCTTGGCAATCAGACGAGGGAGCAGAGGAAACGGTGGAAACACATAAGCCAGGTTGAAGGACCAAGGCGCTGCTAGAGCATCTATCAGCGCTGCCTTGGGATCCCTGGACCTGGATCCATAACAAGGAAGCTTGGCGTTCTGGCTAGACGCCATGAGATCCAGTTCTGGTTTGCCCCAACGTTGAATCAACTGTGCAAACACCTCCGGATGGAGCTCCCACTCCCCCGGATGAAAAGTCTGACGACTTAGAAAATCTGCCTCCCAGTTCTCTACTCCTGGGATATGGATAGCTGATAGATGGCAAGAGTGAATCTCTGCCCATTGAATTATCTTTGAAACCTCCAACATCGCTAGGGAACTCCTTGTTCCCCCTTGATGGTTGATGTAAGCTACAGTCGTGATGTTGTCCGACTGAAATCTGAGGCCAAGCCTGAAGAGCATTGAATATCGCTCTTAGTTCCAGAATGTTTATTGGAAGGAGTGCCTCCTCCTGAGTCCACGACCCCTGAGCCTTCAGAGAGTTCCAGACTGCACCCCAGCCCAGAAGGCTGGCATCTGTTGTTACTATTGTCCAATCTGGCCTGCGGAAGGTCATACCTTTGGACAGATGGACCCGAGATAGCCACCAGAGAAGAGAATCCCTGGTCTCTTGATCCAGATTTAGTAGAGGGGACAAATCTGTGTAATCCCCATTCCACTGACTGAGCATGCAGAGTTTCAGCGGTCTGAGATGTAGGCGGGCAAACGGAACTATGTTCATTGCCGCTACCATTAAGCCGATTACTTCCATACACTGAGCCACCGAAGGGCGAGAAGTATAATAAAGAACACGGCAGGAATTTAGAAGTTTTGACAACCTGTCCTCTGTCAGGTAAATCCTAATTTCTACAGAATCTATCAGAGTTCACAGGAAGGAAATTCTTGTGAGAGGGGATAGAGAACTCTTCTTTTCGTTCACTTTCCACCCATGAGACCTCAGGAATGCCAGAACAATGTCCGTATGGGACTTGGCAATTTGGAAATTCGACGCCTGTATCAGAATGTCGTCTAAGTAAGGGGCTACTGCTATGCCCCGCGGCCTTAGGACCGCCAGAAGAGACCCCAGAACCTTCGTAAAGATTCTTGGTGCCGTAGCTAACCCAAAGGGAAGAGCCACAAACTGGTAATGCCTGTCTAGGAAGGCGAACCTGAGAAACCGATGATGATCTTTGTTTATCGGAATTTTGAAGATAAGCATCCTTTAAGTCCACGGTAGTCATGTATTGACCCTCCTGGATCATAGGTAGGATGGTTCGAATAGTCTCCATCTTGAAAGATGGGACCCTGAGAAATTTGTTTAGGATCTTGAGATCTAAGATTGGTCTGAAGGTTCCCTCTTTCTTGGGAACCACAAAGAGATTTGAATAGAAGCCTTGCCCCTGTTCCTCCTTTGGAACTGGGTGGATCACTCCCATAACTAGGAGGTCTTGAACACAATGTAAGAATGCCTCTCTCTTTATCTGGTCTGCAGATAATTGTGAGAGGTGAAATCTTCCTTTTGGGGAAGAAGCTTTGAAGTCCAGAAGATATCCCTGGGACACAATTTCCAAAGCCCAGGGATCCTGGACATCTCTTGCCCAAGCCTGGGTGAAGAGAGAAAGTCTGACCCCTACTAGATCCGTTACCGGATTGGGGGCTGATCTTTCATGCTGTCTTAGAGGCAGCAGCAGGCTTCTTGGCCTGCTAACCTTTGTTCCAGGCCTGGTTAGGTCTCCAGACCGGCTTGGACTGGGCAAAATTTCCCTCTTGTTTTGCATTAGAGGGAGTTGATGCCGCGCTCGTCTTAAAGTTTCGAAAGGCACGAAAATTTGTTTGTTTGGTCCTTAATTTATTAGACCTATCCTGAGGAAGGGCATGACCTTTTCCTCCAGTAATATCAGAAATGATCTCCTTCAGTCCAGGCCCGAATAGGGTCTGCCCCTTGAAGGGAATGTTGAGAAGCTTAGACTTTGAAGTAACATCAGCTGACCAGGATTTAAGCCATAGCGCCCTACGCGCCTGTATAGCAAAACCTGAGTTCTTAGCCGTTTGGTTAAATGAACAACGGCGTCAGAAACAAATGAATTGGCTAGCTTAAGCGCTTTAAGCTTGTCAAGTATAGCATCCAATGGAGTTTCTACCTGTAAGGCCTCTTCCAGAGACTCAAACCAGAAGGCCGCAGCAGCAGCAGTGACCGGGGCAATGCATGCAAGAGGCTGGAGAATAAAACCTTGTTGAATAAACATTTTCTTAAGGTAACCCTCTAACTTTTTATCCATTGGATCTAGGAAAGCACAACTGTCCTCGACGGGAATAGTTGTACGCTTAGCTAGGGTAGAAACTGCTCCCTCCACCTTAGGGACCGTTTGCCATAAGTCCCGTGTAGCGGCATCTATTGGAAACATTTTCTTAAAAATAGGAGACGGAGAGAACGGTACACCTGGTCTATCCCATTCCTTAGAAATTATTTCTGAAATCCTTTTAGGTATTGGAAAAACATCAGTGTAAACAGGCACTGCATAGTATTTATCCAATCAACACAATTTCTCTGGCACTATAATGGTGTCACAGTCATCCAGAGTAGCTAAAACCTCCCTGAGCAACACGCAGAGGTGTTCAAGCTTAAATTTAAATGTAGACATATCAGAATCAGGTTGAAGCATCTTCCCTGAGTCAGAAAAATCACCCACAGAAAGAAGCTCTCCTGCCTCAGCTTCTGCATATTGTGAGGGGATATCAGACATAGCTACTAAAGCGTCAGAGAGCTCTGTATTTTTTCTAGTCCCAGAGCTGTCTCGCTTTCCTTGTAACCCTGGTAGTTTGGACAATACCGCTGTAAGGGTATGATCCATAACTGCCGCCATGTCTTGTAAAGTAAACGCCATGGGCGCGCTAGATGTACTTGGCGCCACTTGAGCGGGAGTCCGTTGAGCGGGAGTCAAAGGTTCTGACACGTGGGGCGAGTTAGTCGGCATAACTTCCCCCTTGTCAATTTCCTCTGGTGATAAATCTTTTAAATACAGAATATGATCTTTATAACAAAGTAAAATCAGTACATTTGGTACACATTCTAAGAGGGGGTTCCACAATGGCTTGTAAACATAATGAACAAGGAGTTTCCTCTATGTCAGACATGTTTAAACAGACTAGCAATGAGACCAGCAAGCTTGGAAAACACTTTGATAAATGTAAACAAGCAAAAAATAAAAACAGTACTGTGCCTTTAAGAGAAACAAATTTTGTCAGAAATTGAAAAACAGTGATAAAAAGCAGTAAATCTTACAAAATTTTTACAGTGTGTATAATAGACTAACATAGCATTGCACCCACTTGCAAATGGATGATTAACCCCTTAGTTTCAAAACCGGATCAAAAAAAAACATATAAACGTTTTTTAACAGTCACAACAAACTGCCACAGCTCTGATGTGGCCCTACCTGCACATACAATGACTTTGAAGGCACAAAAACCCTTTGTAGAGGCTCTAAGTGTTCAGGGGACTCCTTCAGGGAAGCTGGAAGTCTCAAGCTGCAAAAACTACTGCAAGATTTAGGCCTGAAATTAGGCCCCTCCCAAACTGTACTCACAGTGAGAGGGCCATAAAAAACTATCCCTAGGCAAAATCTAGCCAGCCATGTGGAAAAAACTGGGCCCCAATAAAGTTTTATCACCAATATGTAGAAAAAAAAACGTTTAAACACTTCCAGCAAACGTTATCTTATTTTCAGTAATGTGAGAAAGTAATAAGAATATTACCTTTTACAGCAAGCATGATACTAGTCGTTATTAAATCACTGTAATCAGGCTTACCTTAAATAAATCCGGTATTAACAGCATTTTCTAGCATATTCATTTCTCTAGAAAAATTTAAACTGCACATACCTCATAGCAGGACACCCTGCACGCCATTCCCCCAGCTGAAGTTACCTCATCTCTTTAGTTATGTGTGAGAACAGCAATGGATCTTAGTTACAACCTGCTAAGACCATCAAAAACCACAGGCAGACTCTTCTTCAACTTTCTGCCTGAGGCTAAAACAGTACAACTCCGGTACCATTTGAAAATAATAAACTTTTGATTAAAGATAAACTACATAAATTCACCACATCTCTCTAGCTACTTCCTATCGTGTCGAGAGCTGCAAGAGAATGACTAGTAGTGGTAGTTAGGGGAGGAGCTATATAGACAGCTCTGCTGTGGGTGATCCTCTTGCAGCTTCCTGTTGGGAAGGAGAATATCCCACAAGTAATGGATGATCTGTGGACTGGATACACCTTACAAGAGAAAGAAGAACCAAGTCTTTTGCATTCATTCTTAATATTCAACATCTTTACGGTAACCGGGAAAGTCTGTGGTACAACCCTGTCCTCTTAGACCTTATCTAATTTAGGAATACAAGGTTCCACAGTTAATTTAGGTTCTGGAACCTCTAAAGTAGCCAAAACGTCCTTTAACAGAAAGCATAAGTGTTCAATCCTAAATCTAAATTCTGGTTCCTCCACAGCTGGAAGCTTAGAGGCAGCAGATTCCGACCAGAAAGAGCATCCTCTGAAGTATCAGAGGCATCTTCATCCGCGGATAATCTTGTATCAGATAAATCCAATAAGTTAGTAGATGACCCTTGGGAAGGATAGTAATATTTGACCATTTGTTTGCGCTTAGCAGGGCTAGGTAAAGCACTGAAGGCTGCAAACACTGCCGTTTGTAGCTGTTCAGTAAAGTCTGGTGGTAAGAGGGCCCCTCTAGAAGGAGGATTAATAGTGCAATGGGAAGGTGCATGCGTAATAGGAGATGACTGCAGGGAACGCACCTCACAGGACAGAGACTCCTCAGAGGTGGACTGCTCAGTGGTACTAAACATATTGGCTTTCATAGATATAATTACTTTATCAAGGCATGTGGAACATAATTGAGCAGGCGGATATACCGTAGCCTCCTCGCAATATAGACAGGTATTAGGTAAAGAGGGAGTAACCCTCTAACGTATCAGAGTCCTCCATAGCTTGAGCTTGAAGATGGACTATAGAAAAAGATAAATGGCACCTTTATACCCCCAATGGCTGGGGCACTCACCACCTCCTATGACCCAGGCCCCACAGAGAAACTGCTTAGTCTCCGGTAAACCGCACAGTCAGGAAAGAGGAAATCAGTGTGACCACACCCGGTCACGTGGTGCGCCATGCAGGACCGCCTCTGCTACAGGAAAAAGCGCACCAAACCTAACAGGCTGCGCAGCTACCCAAAATGAAAGTAAAACCTGTACGTTCCAACATCTGCCTGAGCCTCATCTCACACATGTTGCAGCATAAAACATAATAAAGTAAATTATGCGATAAATCCCCCCTGTTCAATAATCCCCTTATTGAGATATTAACCCTTGATTCCATACAGATAAAAAGGAGTCACACTGTGACCCTATCTTCTTGCGTTATCATATGTGTATAAAAAAATGAAACAATCTTATCGGAATCTCTGCTGTGGAACAGACACACAGCTTCTCAAGTTTGATAGTCTTGTAGCATCGCTCCTGACATGGACTTGAGTGATAAAGGGAGGCAGTGAAACTCGTCAACACTGATTGCTTAGGAGCTGTTAATACGAGTCTGAATGGGTTCACATCTCTAGACCCAAACATTCGTCAATGCTCTCACTGAGAGGCTGACAAGACTACTTAAAACTCCAGTCCCATTAGGAAGGGTACTACCCTCCATAATGAACTACTCTGTATCTTCTGACACTTCTCTGCCAACCTTCTGTGACGAAAGGCAAAGAATGACTGTGATATGAGGGAAGTGGGGGGGGGGGGGGTATTTAAGCCTTTGGATGGGATGTCTTTGCCTCCTCCTGGTGGCCAGGTTCTGTATTTCCCACAAGTAAGGAAGGAAGCCGTGGACTCTCCTCATATTAAGAAGGAAAAAACAAATTCCTCTTATTTTCTTTGATCTCGCTATCAGTGTATTGGCAGACAAAGTGGGGTTAACGCTTTCCTATCCATAAAGGAAGTTAACTCCATGTCTCTAATCACCTTTACTGTAGTGCCTGAGACTGCCTAAAAACAATCCTGAAACCAGGATACTAGTCCCCAAAGTGATGCAGCCTGTTGTATCTAAGGTTTAACCCCTTCAGTGCCAGTCTCCTTGTCGTATCCCAAAAGGCACCTGCATGTCTAGCTGTCCGGCAGGAAGACAGCTCACCCGGTATGAGAGGAAGCCACTCCTTACAGAGACCTGTCAAAACAAGGAAGGACAGAGTAAACCTACTCTAACTTTCTATACAAGGGCAGCAACATGTAAGGAAAACGCAGCGAAGCCCACTTCACAAGTTCCTAACTGCTTAAAAGCCACCACTGCCCTACTGAAGAGACTAACGTGGAGTACGGCTTGACCCAATCTTGAGAGGAAAGATCAGAGCAAACCTACTCTGGCTTTCAAAAACATAATTTATGTAAGAACTTACCTGATAAATTCATTTATTTCATATTGGCAAGAGTCCATGAGCTAGTGACGTATGCAATATACAATCATAACAGGAGGGGGAAAGTTTCCCAAACCTCAAAATGCCTATAAATATACCCCTCACCACACCCACAATTCAGATTAACGAATAGCTAAGTAGTGGGGTGATAGAAAAAGGAGTAAAAAGCATAAAAAAAAGAACTGAAAATATAATTGTGCTTTATACAAAAAAACATAACCACCATAAAAAGGGAGGGTCTTATGGACTCTTGCCAATATGAAAGAAATAAATTTATCAGGTAAGTTCTTATATAAATTAGGTTCTCTTTCATGTAATTGGCAAGGGTCCATGAGCTAGTGACGTATGGGATAGTAATACCCAAGATGTGGAACTCCACAGAAGAGTCACTAGAGAGGGAGGGATAAAATAAAAACAGCCATTTTCCACTGAAAAATTAAATCCACAACCAAAAGAATATGTTTTTCTTATAATTGAAAAGCAAAAAAAACTTAAAACATAAGCAGAGGAATCAAACTGAACAGCTGCCTGAAGAACCTTTCAACCAAAAACTGCTTCCGAAGAGGCAAATACATCAAAACGGTAGAATTTAGTAAATGTATGCAAAGAAGACCAAGTCGCTGCTTTGCAAATCTGATCAACTGAAGCTTCATTCTTAAAAGCCCATGAAGCGAAGACTGATCTAGTAGAATGAGCTGTGATTCTCTGAGGCGGGGCCTGACCCAACTCCACATAAGCCTTATGAATCAAAAGCTTTAACCAAGATGCCAAGGAAATGGCAGAAGCTTTCTGACTTTTCCTAGAACCAGAAAAGACAACAAATAGACTAGAAGTCTTCCTGAACTCTTTAGTAGCTTCAACATATTTCAAAGCTCTTACAACATCCAGAGAATGTAAGGATCTCTCCAAAGAATTCTTAGGATTAGGACACAAAGAGGGGACAACAATTTCCCTATTAATGTTGTTAGAATTCACAACTTTAGGTAAAAATTTAAATGAAGTCCGCAAAACTGCCTTATCTTGATGAAAAATTAGAAAAGGTGACCCACAAGAAAGAGCAGATAATTCAGAAACTCTTCTAGCAGAAGAGATAGCCAAAAGGAAAAACACTTTCCAAGAAAATAGTTTAATATCCAAAGAATGCATAGGCTCAAAAGGAGGAGCCTGTAAAGCTCTCAGGACCAAATTAAGACTCCAAGGAGGAGAGATTGATTTAATGACAGGCTTGATACGGACCAAAGCCTGAACAAAACAGTGAATATCAGGAAGTTTAGCAATCTTTCTGTGAAATAAAACAGAAAGAGCAGAGATTTGTCCCTTCAAGGAACTTGCAGACAAACCTTTATCCAAACCATCTTGAAGAAACTGTAAAATTCTAGGAATTCTAAAAGATTGCCAAGAGAATTTATGAGAACACAATGAAATATAAGTCTTCCAAACTCGATAATAAATCTTTCTAGAAACAGATTTACGAGCCTGTAACATAGTATCAATCACTGAGTCAGAGAAACCTCTATGACTAAGCATTCAATTTTCATACCTTCAAATTTAATGATTTGAGATCCTGATGGACAAACGGTCCTTGAGACAGAAGATCTGGTCTTAAAGGAAGTGGCCATGGTTGACAACTGGACATCCGGACAAGGTCCACATACCAGAACCTGTGAGGCCATGCTGGTGCTACCAGAAACACAAACGAATGTTCCATGATGATCTTGGAGATCACTTTTGGAAGAACTAGAGGCGGGAAGATATAAGCAGGTTGGTAAAACCAAGGAAATGCTAACGCATCCACAGACTCTGCATGAGGATCCCTGGACCTGGACAGGTACCTGGGAAGTTTCTTGTTCAGATGGGAAGCCATCAGATCTATTTCTGGAAGACCCCACATCTGAACAATCTGGAAAAACACATCTGGGTGGAGTGACCACTCCCCCGGATGTAAAGTCTGATGGCTGAGATAATCCGCTTCCCAATTGTCTATACCTGGGATATGAACCGCATAAATTAGACAAGAGCTGGATTCCGCCCAAGCAAGTATCCAAGATACTTCTTTCATAGCCAGGGAACTGCAAGTCTCACCCTGATGATTGACATATGCCACAGTTGTGACATTGTCTGTCTGAAAATAAATGAATGGTTCTCTTTTCAATAGAGGCCAAACCTGAAGAGCCCCGAAAAAGTAAATTTATGTTTAAATGATAAATTAATTTCATTTACCATATGACGAGTCCACGGATTTCATCCTTACTTGTGGGATATTAACCTCCTGCTAACAGGAAGTGGCAAAGAGCACCACAGCAGAGCTGTATATATAGCCCCTCCCTTCCCCTCCACCTCCAGTCATTCGGCCGAAAGTTATAGGAAGAGAAAAGGAAAGGCTAAAAAGGTGCAAAGGTGACTGAAGTTTACAAAAAATATAAAGAAAAACTGTCTTAAAAGAACAGGGTGGGCCGTGGACTCGTCATATCGTAAAAGAAAATAATTTATCAGGTAAGCATAAATTTACTTTTCTTTTACAAAGATATGACAAGTCCACGGATTTCATCCTTACTTGTGGGAAACCAATACCAAAGCAATAGGACACGGATGAAAGGGAGGGACAAGATAGAAACCTAAACAGAAGGCACCACTGCTTGAAGAACCTTTCTCCCAAAAATAGCCTCAGAAGAAGCAAAAGTATCAAATTTGTAAAATTTGGAAAAAGTGTGAAGGGACAACCAAGTCGCAACCTTACAAATCTGTTCAACAGATGCATCGTTTTTAAAAGCCCATGTGGAAACCACAGCCCTAGTAGAATGAGCCGTAATTCTTTCAGGAGGCTGCTGTCCAGCAGTCTCATATGCCAGGCGGATGATACTTCTCAGCCAAAAAGAAAGAGAGGTAGCCGTAGCTTTCTGACCCCTACGCTTTCCAAAATAAACAATGAATAATGAATATGATTGACGGAAATCCTTAGTTGCCTGTAATTAAAATTTTAAGGCACGGACCACATCCAAATTATGCAACATACGCTCCTTCTTAGAAGAAGGGTTAGGACACAAGGAAGGAACAACAATTTTTCTGATTAATATTCTTATTTGAAACCACCTTAAGTGAATGTAAATTTTGATGCTAAAGTGCCCGGTTTTTAAAACTTTGATTAAAAACAGGGGCACTTTAATTCATCAAAATTTACATTTCACAGCAGCTCCAGCTTCCTCCGGTCTCACAAGCCATTTCTGATGTCAGAAATGATTGATAGGTCATCCTCCAATCACAGCTTCCCCCCGGGGGATTCCGTGTCTGATTCATTTTAGACCCAGGAAGAGGCTTTGAAACGGGTGGAGGAAGCTGGAGCTGCTGTGAAGATTAAAAGGTAAGTTTTTTTCGCAACAAGAGTGAAATGAAAATTTTGATGAATTAAAGTGCCCCTGTTTTTAATCAGAGTTTTAAAAACCGGGCACTTTAGCATCAAAATTTACATTCACTTTAGGAAGGAATCCAGGTTTACTACGTAACACCACCTTATTAGAATGAAAAATTAGATAAGGGGAATCACACTGTAGCGCTGAAAGCTCAGAAACTCTTCGAGCAGAAGAAATGGCAACTAAAAACCGAACTTTCCAAGATAACAATTTGATATCCATGGAATGCAAGAACTAAATTCAAACTCAAGGGAGAAGTAATGGGTCTAAATACAGGCTTAATTCTAGATAGAGCCTGACAAAAAGACTGAACATCTGGCACATTTGTGATACAGAATTGACAAAGCTGAAATTTGTCCCTTTAAGGAAC
This sequence comes from Bombina bombina, assembly GCF_027579735.1. Classification (NCBI taxonomy): domain Eukaryota; kingdom Metazoa; phylum Chordata; class Amphibia; order Anura; family Bombinatoridae; genus Bombina; species Bombina bombina. The sequence continues at coordinate 1,421,554,765 of NC_069499.1, read as the reverse complement.
TCGCTGACAACCCTTTCTCCAATCCTTCTTGGAGAAAAGACAGAATCCTAGGAATCCTAACTTTACTCCATGAGTAACCCTTGGATTCACACCAATAAAGATATTTACGCCATATCTTATGATAAATTTTTCTAGTGACAGGCTTTCTAGCCTGTATCAAAGTATTGATGACCGAATCAGAGAATCCTCGCTTCGATAAAATCAAGCATTCAATCTCCACGCAGTCAGCTGCAGAGAAATTAGATTTGGATGTTGGAAAGGACCTTGTATACACTCCCCAAAGTCCACAAGGACATGGAAAGACCTCCAGGGCATCCTATAGTGCCAGGGGTAGGCTCTTGACTTTCTAAAGCATCTACATATATTGATAGGGTCCTTAGACCTTTTGTGCACTCTACCTCCTATATTAAAGATACAGGAGACTTTATTAACAAAGTTCAGAATGTGACACTAGACAACAATAAGGGGATTCTATATAGTCTTGATGTGACAAGTTTATATACCTCGATCATCCATGAGGCAGGTATGGGTGCAGTAAATAGGTGTTTAACACAGGATTTGACTATAGATGAGAGACAGCAAACATTCATCTTGGATCTTTTTAACATTGTACTTAGGTGTAATTTTTTCATGTTCCAGGATAATTTTGATTTGCAGTTACAGGGCACAGCTATGGGTTCCAATGTCGCTCCAACCTATGCCAATATATTCATGAATGCTTTTGAAGAATATTTTGTATATGGTCATTATCTATTTCATCTGTATGGCCCCACATGGTGGCGCAATATAGATGATGTTTTCGGCATTTGGTTGGGCGACATTGGAACCCTGGAGCATTTCGTTAGGGATCTTAATTGTGCCACACAGCATATCAAGTTTAAGTTGACTGTGAGTGAGGAAAGGATTTACTTTTTGGACACTACTGTGTACAAAAAAAGATGGTATGTTGGCTGTGGATCTCTTTAGGAAACAAACGGATTATAATAATCTGCTACACTTTAGTAGTGCACATCCTCCTGCTCTGGTGAGGAGTTTACCCAGAAGGCGGATTGTCTCCGATGAAAATTTAGTTGAAGAAAGGCTTTTAGAAATGGGTGAACACTTCAAACAGAGAGGATATCCGGCAGTTATTATTGAACAGGGAATTAAAGATGTATTGCAAATCCCTAGGACCAACTTATTTAAAGATAAAATAAAGGCCAAAAGTAACCTTAAAATGATTTTTGTGAATGAATATTCTCCCTGGAGCAATCAAAAACATTGGCATATTTTGCAGATTTCCAATCCACATGTGAAGGAATTTACAAGTCTCCCTATGACTGCATTTAGAAGAGGTAAAAACCTTAAAGATATATTAGTTCAGGCGGATGTTGGTCCAAAGAAAAATGTTAATCAAAGTTATATTGGGGAGAAACCGTGTCTTGGTTGTCAAAATTGCAACAGCATTATTAAAGGCCCAATTTGTACCCATCCATATACAGGCAAAAAATATAAATTGAAGGATCATTATACCTGTAATTCAAAGTATGTAGTGTAGCTAATTAAGTGTCCATGTGGGCTGGGGTACGTTGGCGAGACCACTCGCAAGGTACAAGAGCGCATTAACCAGCACAAAAGTAATATCAGGACAGGTAATCTAGAGGTCCCTGTGTCCAGCCATTTGATTATGGCTGGACATCAAATAAACCAACTTAGATTCCAGGTACTTGAACATGTACGATTGCCTAGGAGAGGGGGAATAGAATAAAAATATTAAAGAATAGGGAGTTATACTGGATACACGAGTTAGGGACTATGACCCCAAATGGAATGAATAGGGAAATGGATTGGGGGATATGTCTGTGATTAAAGATTAAATATTCGAAAATGAAAATGCAACTGTAACAATTGATTTACTGATTACTCTAGGTGTTTGAAACTAGGGGTGGTCTTTGACTATGGATCTAAATAATATATATTTTGGCCACTAGATGGCACTTTGTTTAGAAAATGTTTTATGTTAGACATGAGTAAGGACATCAGTCCGAAATGTCCATTTTATGTTGGTCCAATAAAGTAATATTTTTAAATTAATTGGTGGTGCTGCTATACTATTTTTTTTCAGTATCAGATAAAGGTATTACACATACTGAGTCTGAGATTCCCCCTTATGCACTACCTAAGTATCTTTCCCTTCAAGCTTCAGGAAAGAAACATTCGGAATAGTTACTACTGTATCAGCAATGTTATTCGCTGATTAAATACATTTCCTCAAGAGCTTTCCCTGCAGCATGGGAAAAGCAGACAATGCATCAGAAACCGCCGATGTACATTAGAGAAGCGATGTCTTGCAAAGCAACCCCAGGTGGAGTTTGAGAGGAAGCGCAGGGCACTGCACGTGAGGGCTATAAAACTTTTGGACACTGAGGAGAAATTTGCGGTATATTTTGAGCATTGTCAATAGCCTCCTGAGCAGCATCCATCCGCCTTAGCAGGAGTTGGCTCAGAAAAGAAAAATATGTTTTGCCTATAATTATAGTTCTCTCACAATATAAGGAACATAAAAATGGATTGGTGGCTCCACATTTGTATCAAAAACATAAGGAGACACTTAGCAGGACCTCTTGGTCCATTCTGACTCACATATGGATGATTAATCAATTAACAGTTAAATTTTATTAATAAAAATATATATATATATTTTTAAAAACTTAACTTTTTTTTTATGTATGCAGAAATGGCTAAATAAGTACACAGATACTGCAGAACACCTCTACACCTCAGCATAACTCTTGCTGAGGTGCCTGTCAGCCCTTCTGACATCAGTTAAATTCTCAGTAAAAAAATCCGGACTCCGCTGTATCGCTGTCCAGTTCTATGTACAAGCACTCTGAATAAAACCCTCCGTCCCTTCCGAATATCGAAAGTGTTAGGAAAGTGGTGCGCAACTCAAATTGGCGTCACATAGCTCCACCCATCATGGGCATTTCAATATTAATCTCCCGGTCACCATTTTACTATACAGCACTCTGTGAAGTTAAACCACAGAGAGAATGATAAACATACTGACTAGCTTCAGCTTTCTAGGCAGCTGCGTAGCCCGTGTGTCAGATATCAGTGAAACCACCTCACTCAAATGTCGCCTAAAGTACCGCCCATCGTGTGCGTGCCTTTAAGTAATTTCCCGGTCGGTTATTAATAGTTATGAAACCACCGGGAGATGTGACTCATAAAATTTAGCCCCAGTGCCTGCGTCCAAGTTGCCCATAATGTCCTCTAAGTCTCTAGGAGAATCTATAGCTCTTTCATAAAGAGCCTAATTTCAATGAGGTCTAGTCCCTATAAAAAATAAAGTGCCCAACCTTTTTCTGAGTTTTCTTTATACCCCCAGAAATAAAGCCAGCACTTACCTCATCCTCTGCCTGACAACAAGGCAGTTCCCAGGGTTGAGAGGTCCTCTCCCTCAAATGGACCTGTGAAATAAACGAAAGTCCTGAGTAAAGATCCCTCAGGTTTTCAGGATAAGGGCAGCATCAGTATATTAACTGCAGTTGTGCATCTAAAGAGAAGGTTGTTATTACTTTTTCCCATTTAAGTAAAAATCTTTAAATTGACTTATCACTAAAGTCTCTTAAATTAAATTGTTCCATAGTAATCTGGTTGTACATTTTATTTAGAAACTCCTTGAATTTAGGTTCCCGGGAAGACTTCCAGTTCCTGAGAATGACATTGCGTCCCACTAAGATTATTGTATTTATGAGTCTCGTATTTGAGTAAGATTCCTCATGGTTTAAAAGGAAAAAAATATATCTCGGCTCGAGAGTGAGATTACAAGCATCCGCTTTATTCACCCAGAAACATACTTTACTCCAGAACTGCGTTGTTTTAGGACAACTCCAAAAGCAATGTATTTCGTCTGCATCCCTAGCATTACATTTGGGACAATTAACTTCCTTTTTATACCATTTTGACTGGTGTAATATATAGATTGGTTAACTTAAAGTGAGATTCCCTCCAATCTATAAAGACTTGAGTTCGATCAACTAGTTTAAAACTTTGGAGAATGTCCTTTAGTAACATTTAGAGATTTATCCCATTTCCTCTCTAAATCATCAATATGCATCAGTCCATGATGCTTAATAAGCATATTGTAGGGGATTGAGATGGAGACTTTCCCAGCATGGTATAATCTAATCACATCTTCTAAGTCCCCCAATGAGGGTCTAGAACTATCATCTGCACGTAAAGTCGCGATCCAATGTTGTACCTGGAGATACGCATAGAAGGAAATTTGGAAAGCTAAAAAACCACGTATATCACTAAAAAAATTGTCACAAAAAATCTTTAATGCTGGTTTAGCCCTTCCCAACATTAGATATTATAATATTGCTACATTACTTAAAATAGCGATAGACTGGCTAGCACAAACTAACAGGGTTACCTCTTTTGATTTTGAATCCCAAATGATTGACCCATGGTCTTTGAAGGCTCTTTTACACTGCCCGGTACAAAAACTTCCGTGGAAAGTTTCTATCTTACAATCTTTTAAAAATCTGATTTACGCATGGCAGAAGTTTTGTTCCATATTGGATTTGGATCCTTTATTTTCAGACTTCTTACCCATTAGGGGTAATCCGCTCTTTACTCCAGGAATAGACCAAAAAGTATTCCTAGATTGGCAGGATAAAGGCCTTAGGGATATTTATCAGCTATTGAATGATCAATGTCAGATTCTATCTTGGGAAACTATCGCCTCGAAATTTTCGCTATATATGGGGAATCGTTTTGCCTACTTCCAGATCCGTCATTATGTTAGCTCCCAAAGCTGGTATTCCTCAACTAGGTCTGAGTGGTCCGAGGTCAAGGTCTGTATCCAAAAATTTTTAGCTGGAGACATATCAATCTCCTTAATCTACGACATTATGCTTACTAAACAGGGCATACTGATGGGCGAAAAATTGGTTAATTCATGGCTTACCTGTATCCCAACAATTGATCAAGAGAAGATCTCTCGTAGCCTTGAGATGGTAGCCAACTACCCTATCTCGGAAAGTTGGAAAGAATCTCATGTTAAATTAATGAATAAATTCTATCTATCTCCCTTTAGGATAGCGAAATTTTATCCTCTTAAAAAGGCTGATTGCCCGCGTTGTTCATATGATAAAGCAGATCTTATGCACATGTTATGGCATTGCCCTAAAATAAAACAACTCTGGCAGAAAATTCAGTTTTGGTTTAATAGGCTTTATAAAACGGGACTTTCTCGTTTTCTCTGGAAGATATAATCTGTTTGGTATTTAATCCCACGTCAGACTCGAAAATCCGGATATGGAATACCATTATATTAATAGTCAGATACAATATATTTAAATCTTGGATTGCTAAGAGGCCTCCTAGTCTGGGGTTAATCCTCAAAGGGATACAATCCCAAATTATATATGAATCTTTTCATCTAGCACAGGCTTCAGAGAAAAGAATCAAGACATTCTTGTTAGAATGGGCACCCACCATCAAGACCTATTCGTTACAACTCCAGTGGCGGATCCTGTCTCCGTTTGTTTCCTCTATCAGCTTCGCTGAATTAGTTTTGTTACAAGTATTCCACGGCTCCTGGATAAGAAACTATAGAGATATACCATAAGAAACAAAGGCAGGAGCTACTGCTTTAAAGATGGATCCTCGCGGGCTCGGAGACTTATTATTTCCTTCCCCTCCCTTTTTTTTCACTCTGGTTTCTTTTTTCTTTTGTTGTTTTTGTTCTATTACTGTTTATTGTGTTATGTTTTAAGGAAAAAGTTAAAACCCCAGCGATGTGTACAAATATAAACTTTTTACATAATGCTAATAACTTAATTATGTATGATGTTTTTTTTTTCAAGAATGTTATATGATACTCAGCCCTGCGTGGCATACAAAAAAAAAACAAAAAAACAAAACAAACATATATATGTATAAATAATAATAATGTGTGGTAATTGTATACATTGCTGTCCATAAATAAAGAATTGAAGAAAAAAAAAAGAAGGAAGTTTTTGCTATATTAAAACTAGTTCTTAATTCTGCAAATGTCTTAATCGTTAGGGATTCGTTTACGCAAATATCTTTAACATTTTGAAGGCTATTCCTGGCCCATGTAGAAAAAACTTTATATGTAATCCCCGGGGGGGGGGAAAGCCGGATTTCCTACTAAAGGAAGAAATTCGGATCTACGAAACTTAATATGCAGCTCAGAGCAGAGTTTCTGCCATGCCAGAATTATATACTTAAAAGTGCATAATGTGTCACATTAAACTGGTAAACTCACAACTGGAATATGGATCAATGCTTTAAGTGAAAATGGGGCTACCAATTGTGTTTCTAATTCAAAAAAGGAAACATTTTTCTGTTATCCAATCTAGTACGAATTTAGTAAGTGCAACATAATTGTAAAACTGGAGATTAGGCAACGCCAAGCCACCATGTGCTTTTAACAAGGATAATTTAACCAATTATATCCTGGCTTTCTTCCCATGCCATATGAATCTAGTAAATAACATTTGTAAAAAAATTAAATCCTTTTTCCTAATCAAAAGAGGCAAATTCTGTAATAAATACAGTAATTTTGGAAATAAAATTGTTTTGATTAACATTACACGGGCAGAGAGAGAAATGGGAAGGTTATGCCAAGCTAATAATTTCTGTTCAAAACATATCTATACATTTCCGGAAATTTAAAATCGTACCATAATAAAGGATTATTACTTAAAGTGATACCTAAATACTTAATTTCTTGAACTTCTTTGAAAGGATGTGGAATATGATTCTTAGGTTTGTAAATCCAAAGCAATTCTGATTTCCCCCAGTTAATTTTATAGCCTGAAATTGAGCTAAATATTTCAATAATCTTTAACAATTGGGGTATTGCTTGTTTAGTGTTACTTAGGTAAAGCAAAATATCATCTGCAAATAGTGATGTCACAAAATTCTTATCCCCCATCTTGATTCCTTTTAGGTCTTTTCTAAATTATATCGCCAATGGCTCTAGAGATAGATTAAACAATAGGGGGGAAAGGGGGCAACCCTGGCGTGTACCTCGTTGGAAAGTAAAACTCTCAGATATCTCCCCATTAATAATAATAGCAGATGCTGGAGTCTGGTATAGTGAGCATATAAAATCATAAAAATTCCCTACAAGACCAAATCCTTTAAGCGCACTAAACAAGTTATCCCAGACTATGCAGTCGAACGCCTTCTCGGCGTCGACCGTAAGCAGGGCTAGATCGGTGTTATGATATAACTTTTTTTTAATTGATCTATTCCAAAAATGATCAATAACCAGCATCGCTTTTCGAAGATTCTTCACAGAATTTCTTCCAACCATGAAGCCTGCTTGATCCGTGTGTATTAATGGCTCCAGAATATGCTTAAGTCTATTTGCGATAATGGCTGTTAGAAGCTTATAATCTTGGTTTAGTAAAGATATAGGCCTATAGGAAGACAATATTTCTGGGTTTTTATCCTTTTTTAAGATCAACGCCACGTTCGACGCTGAAAAAGAACCTCGACCGCATTTGATTTTTGATATAATACTCATTGAAAAGGACCGCTAGTGTAGGAAGAATTTGGTCATGAAGAAGTTTATAGAACTCCGATGGAAGAGCATCCGGACCTGGTGTCTTATTGTACTTGGCCTGTTTAATTGGATCTGAAATCTCATGTAATGAGATCGGTTCATTCAACCAGCTCAAATCCTGAGAATCTATTTTAGGTAATTCTAAACTTTTCCAGAATTCTTTATTCATTCTCTAGATTGACTACTCCTGCCGAATAAACCTCTTGGAAGTATTTAACAAGCTCACTTCTTATCTCAGAGATATTAGTGATTCTTCTGTCCCCAATCTTAATTGTAGCTATAAAATTCTTCTGCGACCAACCTTTAGATAATTTTGCTAGATATTTTGCGGAATTACCATAATGACCTCTAAATCTAGCTTTTTGCTTTTGGATTTCTAGGGCTAAACCTTGTTTCAGGAACAGATCTCTCTCTACTCAAGCGGCGTTGTAAATGGCCCAGGAAGTCTGATTTGGATGGTTTAAATATTTCTTATAAGCATTTTTAACCCGATTCGCTAATTGTTCTTCTCTATTTTTTTTTTTTTTCCATTTGCATAGATAAGCTTTGATCTTGCCCCTCAGTACTGCTTTCGCTGTTTCCCACAGAATTTCTGGTTTGTCGCAGTATGCAGCATTAATCTGGTAAAATTCTTTCCAACTGGCTTGTAGCCAATTCTTGAATTTGGAATTATTAACTAAATATTGAGGGAAGAAAAAAACGTGAATTATATACACCTGACGAGCACATTGCATTAATTTCCAAAGTGATAATTGCATGATTGGAGATAACAATCTCACCTATATCTGATTTAATCTCTAAACCAAACATATTATTAGATATTAAGAAATAATCTATTCGTGAAAAAGATTTGAATGTCTTCGACTCGCAGGTATACTCTTTACTATCAGGGTGTTGCAATCTCCATACAGCTTTAAGAGCAAGCTTGTAACCCAAGTTCTGTCAAACCTTCGCTTCCCTGTTATATCTAGATCTTTGCATGGGGTTCGACCTATCTAAGCTAGGAGTGAATGTCATGTTAAGATCTCCAGCCAAGATAATATTCTTCCCTATAAAAGGGAGTAACTTCAAACTCAGCTTCTCCCAGAATCCTCTATCCAAGGAGTTTGGACCGTATACATTGCACAAAATAAAGTGACACTTATTGATCAAGATTTCCAAAATCTGAAATCTTCCTTCTATGTCTAATACCTGGGATATAATCTGATAAGAAAGTTGTTTATTCAACAATATGGCAACTCCTCTTTTCCTTTTCTCATACATTGTTGCGGATACCTCTCCCACCCATTTAGTTTTCAATTTAAGTAATTTGTGAGGTTTCAGGTGGGTCTCTTGAACGAATGCAATGTCAGGCTTATGTTTCCCCAATTCCTTAATGATAAGTTTCCTCTTAATTGGGGACGTTATACCCCCGACATTCCATGAAATTAGAGTTTATCCACCATTTAAAACAAAAAAGTAAAAAAAGAAATTAACACACAGTATCTTTTCTGATCCATTATTAAAAAAAAAAAAAAGGACTGTAAAAAAAAAAAGAAAGACTGTAAAAAATAAAATTAAAACTAATGCAGACATGTGTCCAAGCAAAAAAAAAAAAAAAACCAGTATCTCTTCCCCCGTTCCCTGGGACCGGCTGATTCTCAGATATAACCCAAACATCAAGATCAAATAAACATAGCATTTCTTTCTTACAAATCCCCTTTTGGAATTATTGATCTTACAAATATCTGTCACAAAATTCCTGGGCCTCCACTTGATTAATGTTATTGAGGAACCATCTTTTTCAAAGATGATTTTGGCAGGATACATTAATCTTGCATTAAAATTAGCCTTAATCAGTCTAGATCAAAATGGTGACATCTCCCTCCTTTTAGATAGGGTCTCTGTAGAAAAGTCTTGAAAAATTAATATTTTGTGCTGAGCAATCACTAAACTATTGTTTTTAACGGTAGTGCCTGAGAATATTTATTTTAGCCTGGAAATTTACATTTTTTTATAAGTACCGGTCTTGGTCTACCAGTACCATCCTGATTTTTCCTAATTGGGCCCACTCTGTGAGCCCTTTCTATCTGCACTGGAAGACCTTCTGCAGTTAACCCTAATACTTGCGGCAGCTTAGAGGAGGCAAAGGACAGCAGATCCTGGAATTCTATTGTTTCAGGGAGACCCACTATTCTCAGATTGTTACGGCGGGCCCTGTCCTCTAACTCCTCCAATCTGGAATGCAATAAATTGATTTGTCTGCTCTGTGATACACTCGACTGTTCTTGCACAATAATACGGTCCTCTATGGCCGAAAAAGGAAGCACTAATCCACAAAGCACTCAGCTATTTAGTAATAAATAACCAACGAGGGCCTTATCCTGAAGTAGTGGTAAACTTATTCTCAACAGCCTCTTGTGGAATGCTTATTCCAAGTTAATTCGCATCTATCCAAAATACCACTTTACATAACTGTTGTTTTCACATAAATTCACAGTAACTGTATTAACAATATTTGCTGCAATTAAAGAACACCGTCATAGTATTAAATACTTTCGCTAACCTAATCATCTTGTTCTTTACTCTTATTCCTAAAAATAACTGCAACAGTATATATGGTGCAACAAAATACATGCATCTCAATTTTCTGACTTATAATCACAGACCGATTTAGTTGGGCACTTATTGCATTTCATAAATCAACTTATACTAACAATCTGCCCTTTTTCCCCAGCACTTGATTATACCTTGTTAGGACACCTAGTTTTATCCAGTAATCACGGTAGCAAGGTAATACCCCTGATAACAACAACGTAATCCCAACCTTTCCTTGCTAATAAAGTAGGGTAATTCCTTATTCTTAACAAACAGAAATATTCAACAGACTACTTCTTTGCATAAACCTTATTCAAGCAGGTTTCCCCAAATGAGCTGATAGTCGTGCACAGCCCAGCGTTGTCCTCTGCTCAACAAGCAAGTGTTCACAAGTTTCTGTTTTGTGACTCCAGCCCCTTAGATACACTTTATTTAGCACCAAGAGCCGGTAATTATAGTCCGGTTATATCATCTACCTGGACTTTAACTTCAATAGTACAAGTTAGCGCCCAAATGCCAGAAACTCTTCTCCAGTGAATTTACATAAGCCTCCGCAGGTCCAGTCCCAGGTCATTAATGCTGGAAAGTGACACTTTACATCACATACAGCCCGCAGCGCCTCTGGACAGAATGGAGTCTTCAAATACTGGCTAGCGTGTTATTTTCTTAATTTAGAACCACCTGGGGCAAGCTTCTTGAATTCCTCAGCGTTTTGAGCTTAATTTGTAGACACTGATCTATAGGCAGCACATGTTTTGGAACAGTCAGTATGACACTTTACAGAATTTTGTCCCTTTGGATGTTTTCGTACTGCTAAAATGTAATTGAAAAGGTTTAGACTACTCACCAAATCCATATGTGTAAGTAGCACTCTTACCGCTAGCAGTCCCTTGCTGTTGCAAGAGTGATCCTCTGGCTGTGTACCCGTTACTCCCGAGCTCAGGTATATAGAAATCTGGAACCAGGCCAGATAGTTTGATGCACCAATGCCCAAGGAAGGCAGTCGCCAATTTGTAATACCTTTAGACAGTCACACTCCTGTGTTCAGACCAGTGAGATACCTTTTAGCATGTCGCCGTATCCTCCTGTACCCACACCTCGTCCTTAGCCAGCGACGGGACCTGTTTCTGGTCCGCCTTACTCAGCTGAGGTCGGATGTATCTCCAGTGCCGAAGATATATGGCTCTGCTGTGAGCCCAGCAGCAAACGAGGACTTCCCTGCCTGTGTTTGGACCGCGTCGGCCCGCTGCCCGTACTGCCACCCGCAAAGTGCAGCCAAGGGATCCCGGCGTCTTGGGAAGATTTTCCGGCCCTTTCAGGTTCAGAACCCACAGTCAGCGTGCATGTGCTTGCTGACTACACCCATCCGCGGGCCTATCCGATGGCCTATCCTAATTCTCTTCAGACTGAGAATCATCCTTAGACACACTTTCATTTCCTAAAATATGTTCTTTACAGTGTAAGGCTCTATCAGTACAAGAGGTACACAATGGCTTCTAAACACATTGAGGAAACTCATTGCTCGGATATGTTAAACAAAGTAGTAATAAACACAGCAGTTGGTAAACACTTTATTGAAAAAACAGAATTTATGCTTACCTGATAAATTACTTTTCTCTTACGGTGTATCCAGTCCACGGATTCATCCTTACTTGTGGGATATTTCTCATTCCCTACAGGAAGTGGCAAAGAGAACACACAGCAGAGCTGTCCATACAGCTCCCCCTCTGGCTCCGCCCCCCCAGTCATTCGACCGACGGTTAGGAGAAAAAGGAGAAACCATAGGGTGCAGTGGTGACTGTAGTTTAAACAAAAATGTTAACCTGGCTTAATTACCAGGGTGGGCCGTGGACTGGATACACCGTAAGAGAAAGTAATTTATCAGGTAAGCATAAATTCTGTTTTCTCTTACAAGGTGTATCCAGTCCACGGATTCATCCTTACTTGTGGGATACCAATACCAAAGCATTAGGATACGGATGAAGGGAGGGAACAAGACAGGTAAGCTAAACGGAAGGCACCACTGCTTGCAAAACCTTTCTCCCAAAAATAGCCTCTGAAGAAGCAAAAGTATTGAATTTGTAAAATTTGGCAAAAGTATGCAGTGAAGACCAAGTCGCTGCCTTACAAATCTGTTCAACAGAAGCCTCATTCTTGAAGGCCCAAGTGGAAGCCACAGCTCTGGTGGAATGAGCTGTAATTCGTTCAGGAGGCTGCTGTCCAGCAGTCTCATAAGCCAATCGGATGATGCTTTTCAGCCAGAAGGAAAGAGAGGTAGCAGTCGCTTTCTGACCTCTCCTCTTACCAGAATAAACGACAAACAAGGATGATGTTTGTCTGAAATCTTTAGTTGCTTGTAAATAGAATTTCAAAGCACGAACCACATCAAGATTGTGTAATAGCCGTTCCTTCCTAGAAGCTGGATTAGGACACAGGGAAGGAACAATGATTTCCTGGTTAATATTCTTATTAGAAACAACCTTAGGAAGAAAACCAGGTTTGGTACGTAAAAACTACCTTATCTGCATGGAACACCAGATAGGGTGAATTACACTGCAAAGCAGACAATTCAGAAACTCTTCGAGCAGAGAATATAGCTACCAAAAACAAAACTTTCCAAGATAATAACTTAATATCTATGGAATGTAAAGGTTCAAGACGGAACCCCTTGAAGAACTGAAAGAACTAAATTGAGACTCCATGGAGGAGCCACAGGTTTATAGACAGGCTTGATTCTAACTAACGCCTGTGCAAACGCCTGAACATCTGGTACCTCTGCCAGACGCTTGTGCAAAAGGATAGACAGAGCGGATATCTGCCCCTTTAAGGAACTAGTGGATAGACCTTTTTCCAATTCTTCTTGGAGAAAAGACAATATCCTTGGAATCCTAACTTTACTCCACGAGTAACCTTTGGATTCACACCAACCAAGATACTTCCGCCATATCTTATGGTAAATTTTCCTGGTGACAGGTTTTCTAGCTTGGATCAGACTATCTATGACTGATTCAGAGAACCCACGCTTGGATAGAATCAAGCGTTCAATCTCCAAGCAGTCAGCTGCAGAGAAACTAGATTTGGATGCTTGAATGGACCCTGTATTAGAAGATCCTGCCTCATTGGCAGTGTCCAGGGTGGGACAGATGATATGTCCACTAGGTCTGCATACCAAGTCCTGCGTGGCCACGCAGGCGCTATCAGAATTCCCAAGGCCTTCTCCTGTTTGATTCTGGCTACCAGCCGAGGGAGAAGGGGAAACGGTGGAAAGACATTGGCCAGATTGAAGGACCAAGGCGCTACTAGAGCATCTATCAGAGCCGCCTTGGGGTCCCCTGGACCTGATCCATAAAGAGGGAATGTTTGGTGTTTCTGACGGGACGCCATCAGATCCAACTCTGGAATGCCCCAAAGCTGAGTCAGCTGAGCAAATACCTCCGGGTGAAGTTCCCACTCCCCCGGGTGAAAAGTCTGACGACTTAGGAAATCCACTTCCCAGTTGTCTACTCCTGGGATGTGAATTGCGGATAGGTGGCAAGAGTGATCCTCCGCCCACCTGATTATCTTGGTTACTTCCTTCATCGCAAAGGAACTCTTTGTTCCTCCCTGATTGATTGAGTGTATGCTATCAGTCGTGATGGTGTCCCCGACTGAAACCTGATGAACTTGGCCGCCGCTAGCTGAGGACAAGCCTGGAGCGTATTGAATTATCGCTCTCAGTTTCTAAATGTTTATCGGGAGAAGAGACTCTTCCCGAGACCATAGGCCCTGAGCTTTCAGGAAGCCCCAGACCGCGGACCAGCCCAACAGACTGGCGTTGGTCGTCACGATGGTCCACTCATCCGGTCTGCGGAAGCACATTCCCTGAGACGCAGGTGGATCACTGGGACAACCACACAGAGAAGAGAATCTCTGGTTTTCTGGTCCAGTGTGGATTTGAGGAGACAAATCTGCATAATCCCCGATTCCACTGTTTGAGCATGCACAATTGCAGGTGGCCTGAGATGAATTCGAGCAAATGGGACTACGTCCATTGCTGGGGGCTACCATTAATCCGATTACCTCCATGCACTGAGCTACAGATGGCCGAGGAAAGGAATGAAGAGCTCGGCAAGTGTTTAGAAGCTTTAACTTTCTGACCTCCGTCAGAAATATTTTCATTCTACCGAGTCTATTATGTTCCCAGGAAGGGACCCCTTGTGAGAGGGGACGAGAGCAACTTTTTTTATGTTCACCTTCCATCCGTGAGATCTCAGAAAAGCCAACATTATGTCCGTGTGAGACTTGGCTAGCTGGAACGTCGACGCCTGAATTAAGATGTCGTCTAGATAAGGCGCCACTGCTATACCCCACTGTCTTAGAACCGCCAAAAGGGACCCTAGCACCTTTGTGAAAATTCAGGGAGCAGTGGCCAACCCGAAAGGAAGGGCCACAAACTGGTAATGCCTGTCCAGAAAGGCGAATCTGAAGAATTGATGATCTCTGTGAATAGGGATGTGTAGATACGCATCCTTTAAATCCACGGTAGTCATATATTGACCCTCCTGGATCAGAGGAAGAATAGTTAAACAGGCTAGTAATGAAACAAACAAGCTTGGAAAACACTTTAATCAAAGAAAATAACACTTTCAACAAAAACGGTACTGTGCCTTTAAGAGGAAAAAAAAGCTGCACAAACTCTGCAAAACAGTGTAAAAAAAGCAGTAAACACAACTAAATTTTTACAGTAGCACCATAAAGCCTTAGTAAACTTTGCACCACTATGCAAATAAACAATTAACCCCTTAATGTAAAAACCGGATTGAAAAAACTTTAAAACCGGTAAAATAACGTTCTGCACCTTGCCACAGCTCTGCTGTGGCGCCTACCTGCCCTTTAGGAACGATTTGTGGGGAAAAAAAACCTCTTTACAGCCCTCAAATACAGCAGCAATCTCTGGAGAAGCAGCTGGATGCTTCTGAGGTAAATAAACTGTGCAACTGAAAATAGGCCCCTCCCACCTCACTCGAAGTTATGGGGCCTAAAAAACACCAGTGTTTCTTAAACTAGCCATGTGGGTTAATAACCCTTAAACAAGCCACAAAGACCCCTTAAAGTCCCTCAAAAAACGTTTTATTTGTAATTAAACCAAAACGTTTTTTCCTATTACTGTCACCAGTAACTATGAGCCCTTTATGCAAGCTTGGATTCCTCTTTTACTGAATACAGCTTACCTTTCCCTCATGGGGATATTGCCAGCCTTTTCTAGAAATAAAACAGTCTGTCTAGAAAAAAATAGACTGAACATACCTTAATGCAGTTTAGCCTGAAGTTTTCCTGTACTCTTCAGGCCTTGTGTGAACAGCAGTGGATCTTAGTTACAAAATGCTAAGATCATCATCCTCCTTGCAGAAATCTCCATCCCTTTTCTGCCAGAGAGTAAATAGTACACATCAGTACTATTTAAAATAAACTTTTGCTTGAGAAAATAAAAACTAACATTTTTGTCACCACACTTCCTTTGCCCCTCCTAGCAGTTAAGCAGGCAGAGAATAATTGGGGGGTGGAGCTAAGGGAGGAGCTATATGGACAGCTCTGCTGTGGGTGCTCTCTCTGCCACTTCCTGTAGGGAAGGAGAATATCCCATAAGTATGGATGAATCCGTGGACTCGACATCTTACAAGAGAAAAACTATTTTGCAAAAAAACAAGCATTGTGCCTTTAAGAGATAAAAGCGCAGAATTTTTCCAAACACACTTAACGTCTATAAACGTTCAAAACTAGGTATGGATATACAGAGATGCCAAAAAATATTGCATCCCACATGCAAGAGCAGAAATTTACCCTCTACAGGAACATAAAGCAAAACAAAACTCAATTTGCTAAATAACGACCCCTGCACCTCGCCACAGCTCTGCTGTGGCGCCTACCTGCCCCCAGATAACTGCAAAACGACTCAACACCAATCCGGATAGTATAACACAGAGATAGGGCCCAACCGGAGCTAAATGTCTGCCGTCTCCTTCAAAGTAAACTGCGCGTCTGAGGCGCGAAAATAGGCCCCGCCCATAACGGACGTCACACTATTTGATTAATCTACCGCATGGGAAGTAGTTACAAACAGCCATGTGGTCCCCAAACATATAAGCACAACATAAAGTCCTCTTTATCAATACTTATTTTATGCCATAATTTTGTAAAATGCCCCAGTGTCAATATTATATGCTGCATATCTAATTGCTGCAATAATGTCAGTAAAACACCCAGTAGGACAGTAACACCCTTTTCATTTACAGGACTACTGCTTATCCTGTTCCCACGATAAGGAACCAAATAAGCCAATTCTGATATACTAAGTTTCCTCAGAAGAAAAGGGCTGAAACATACCTCAAATGCTGCTTGCTGCATGAGACCGTCCTCCACACTGAAGAGTTTTCTCGTATTACCTTCAGATCTGTGGGAACCATAATTAATCTTAGTAACTGCTGCTAAGATCATCAATTTCAGGGGAAATCTTTGCCAATATCCTCCCTGAGACAAATAGTACTCACCGGTACCATTTAAAATAAAAAACTTCTTGATTGAAGAAATTAAAACTATAATTTTATCACCACTATCACTTTACCCTTCCTATTACTAGCATGCTTACCTGATAAATTTCTTTCTTTAACGATATGACGAGTCCACGGCCCTCCCTGTCGTTTTTTCTAAAGACAGGTTTTTATTTTTATTAAACTTCAGTCACCTCTGCTCCTTAGCTTTTCCTTTCTCTTCCTAACTTTGGTCGAATGACTGGAGTGGGAGGCAAGGGAGGAGCTATATATACAGCTCTGCTGTGGAGCTCTTTGCCTCCTTCTGCTGACCAGGAGGCGATATCCCATAAGTATGAAATCCGTGGACTCGTCATATCGTAAAAGAAAAAAATTTCAGGTAAGCATAAATTTCCTTTGCGCCAACGCGAGCCTAATTTGCCCATGAAAATTTGAGAAATAAAGACTGAAGTTACAACTAACTGGAACATCAGGTAAGAAAAATTATTTTACTAAATGTCTCCCAAACATAACTTTCCATGCTGAAACTGTTAGACTGCAAAGGGAAATAAACCGACCTGACTCATGGCAAATATATGCAATATATATTTAAAACTTTAAAAATATAAAGTGCCAAACATAGCTGAGTCTCTTAAAAAAAAAAAAAAGATATACTTACCTGAAGACACCCATCCACATATAGCAGACAGCCACACCAGTACTGAAACATATCAGAAGAGGTAGTGGTAGAGGAGTATAATGTCTATCTGTAAAGGGAGATTGCAGATGAATCCCCACGACCGAATTTACAGAGAACCTTAGAATAGATTTCCCATAGGTGAAAACATGGCATCATTAGGCAAATACTCCCTTCACATCCCTCAAAGACTGTACTTTGAGAGAAACTGGGCTTCAAAATGCTTAGAAGCGCCTTTCACAGAAGAAATCAAACAACTTGCTTCACCATCCTCCAACGAAGGCAAAGTTTGTAAAACTGAAGTATGAGTGAGGTGGGAAGTGTATTTATTGGCATTTTGAAGTTTGGGAAACTGCCCCCTCCAGGTAGGAATGTATATCCCATACGTCACTAGCTCATGGACTCTTGCCACTTACATGAAAGAAACAGAATATTCAGGAGGTGGTATTTGCAATAACATGATGTCCCAAGTCATTAAACATACTTAAATGTATTTAATTATTTCATGTGGCATCAAATATTTTTCCGTTAAGATAATTATACTAAAACTCATATTCCTGGTAAAGTAGAAATAATTGCTGCTAAAAAGTATTTAACACTGTTATGGCTTTATTCAAAAACAAAGTAGCACATTTAAAGAATTCAGAAGTAACTGATCACACTATATACATACTGCCATAAAAGTATTTAAAATAGGACAAAATCCCCTCTGCAAATATAAAAACCCACCCAATATATTAAAAAAAAAAATCTGAGAAGGCCAATGATCAGATTTTATAGAAATTTTCTTTGCATGTAAAGTAGTTTACATAAAAAACTTAAAGCCAGACTTATTTCTGTATAAATCACACGGCCTTTAAGTTCTACCTAAGAAGCATATGGTAGCCATGCATCAGTGTACTTACAATTTCTAAGCACTACATGCCACCCTGGCCTACAATCAAATAATGCAGTAATGTAATGTATGTAAGGGAGAAACAGAACAAACACAGGCCATCGATTAGTAATAGTAATACTACTTTAAGAAATAACAGATTGCATTTAACTGCAGCTTTTAAATGCGGTACAAAGATTTTACAAGGGACCAAGGAGGCAGCTGTAAGGAAACAAATATTAGATTACGACTATTAACAGCTGTTAACTGGCCTGTGTTGATCCATGACAAATTCTCAAATTTCTTGGACTGATTTCACTGGCACAGTTCACTGCAAGAGGTTTAATAAGCTGCATACTGCTATGGGATACATTCCACTATAACATGATACCTAAAAATTTAATTTCTCTCAAGGTAAGATTCAGTTTGCTTTTAACGAATGTCCTAACCTCAAGCAAGATAACAGATTAATAAATGGCAATTCATAAATCATTTGTTGGTAGAGATTAGTAATGTTCTTTAGAAATACAATCAGGAAGAAACATGGGGTAAAGAACAGGCATGAATCCTGTTTATTCAGTTGTTTTATATGGGGTGGGGAAAGGGTTAATGACAAAGGTTTGTTGCCAGTGCAGTTTCAAAGTAAATTAAAATATGTAACTACTCAGCTCTTGCATTAAAACTCATTACTTTACATCACATAAAAAGTAATGTCTTGTCAACTAAAAAAAATAACAAGTCTGTCCTGCATTATTTACATATGGGGGTGCAGGTTGAAATCTTCTGTAAAATTTAGGCCAAAATACTTGCAGTGATACTACCCATTTTGATAACTTAACCATCTTTTTAAGGCCTCCGTCGTCCCTTAATATTAAGGCCCAATATCCCTATGCTGCAATGGTTCCTATACTTTTAAATGCAATATTAAAACTGTACATGCACCTTACCCCAAAGAGGGTGTGAAAAAAAAGAAAAAAAAAAAAAAAAAAAAATACATGTTTCAAATTAAACTAAATTTTCCTAAATAAAACCCCCAAAGGGTTAAACCACTTCCCACAAAATGTCATTTCTCACAAGACTACAAAGTGGAAAACAATTCAGAAGACAAAGGATTAAGATGGTCACATGTCTGAAAACAAATCAACCCTTTCAGTCCAAAGAAGCCAGATGTATTGCTGGAAGATCCTCTGGGACACCAAAAGAATACCAAGGGGGCAAATGCGCGATTCTATAGAAGATTTCCAACAGGGATCTTGCATCTCATTTGGAATGATAAAAGGGCAACAAAATGTAAAATCACACCTTTCCTATAAAAAAAGTTACATGTTAATTTCTGTAGTGGACATCTATTGTACAAATGTAGAGACATACAGATCATTCATTATTATTCTAGCATCAATCCAGGGGCTCAGAAAAAGAAAACTAAGTACTTGGTCCTAGTTTTCTGGACTGCTTCAATCCTCATCTTCAGTCCCCCTCATCTTCTGGATCCCGTTTTCCTTTTCACACCCTGATCAGCTTCTTCTTCTAAAGAAAGGGTTAAAAAAAAAAGAAAAGAAAGAAGAGTAGTAAGTAATGTTTAGTAAAGTTAAAGGGAACATAAAAGAGTAAAAGAGAAACTGTTGCAATACTACGTGCATACAACTATTTAACCCATCAAAAGAATTATACTACTAGGGATTTAGCACAGCAGTAACTATCACCAACTACGTCCCGGTAGTGCATTGCTGCTCCTGTGCCTACATTAGGTACACTTTTCAAAGAGAGCAAAAAGTAAAATTTAAACCAAACTGAGATGTCTCTTAAAACTAAATGCTCTATCTGAACCATGAAAGTTCAATTTAGATTTTCTCTCCAACTGCAACCACTCATCTACCTAAACAGACATTAAAGTAAAATATTGCAAAAATGTAGCACACAAGGAGAAACTGAACTTTATTTGGAGAGGGCAGGAACACAAGGAAAGAAAGCATTAGAATTTGTAGGAAGCCCATAAAACTACACATACCATCTGCCTCTTCTTCTTCATCTCCACCATCTTCAACATAATCATCATCATCTTCCTCATCCTTTTGAATAAATTGACATAATACAGATACTGTAATATTATTCTCAAATTGAAAAGCAATGCAAACACTGCAAACAATCAAAAGTGGCAGCTTACCATGAATCTCCTCTTTCATTAAGTAAGAGAGCCCAACTTCTTCCTCCTCCTCTTCTTCCTCCCCTAAATCTGATCCAGCCTCTTCCTCATCATCATCCTCCTCCTCTTCAGATTCACCAGGAGGGACCTGGCTCATCCTCATCGTCCTCTTCACCCTCTGCAATAAGCACATTAGGAAACCGATTATGTGTTTTGATGTGGAAAGTTTGATACATTTTATGTACTCAAATTGCTTATCTGCAAAAGACCAGCATACACAATGTTGTAAAAGGGTTTTAAAATAGTTTATTAGCAAAATTCTGCATGTTGTGGCTAAATACTTAAAAACACGGTTGACTGTGTTTGGGTCAGCTTTCATTAATTGTGGACAATAAGCGCTAGCTGTAAATGAATTTGTGCACCGCTCTATATGTAGTATGTAGCTGGTTCAGCCATTCCCCAACACTTTGCAATATAATTAGGTTACAGAATTTGACAAGTTTTATTTATAGTAATTTAATTACTCAAAAAACATAACCTAATCAGCTTTCCTTTTCAAGAGATTGTAAAAATTGGTTTGAAATAGACTGATTTAAATTGAAGCACAACAGGACCACTCATGCAGCAGCACACACTGGCACCACTTTAAAAATAATAAACTCCTTGATTGAAGAATCTAATCTAACAACTCACTTTACCTCTTCCTATCACTAACGTAGGCAAAGAGAATGACTGGAGTGGGAGGGAAGGGAGGAGCTATTTAACAGCTCTGCTGTGGTGCTCTTTGCCTCCTCCTGCTGACCAGGAGGTGAATATCCCATTAGTAATTAAGATGATCCGTGGATTCATTTTGTCTTAAAAAAGAAAAACAGGTTGCATTTATTGACGATAAAATTTCAGATTTTATTCCAGGTAAAACTTTATTTGCAACAAGTAATAAAAATTTGATGAAAGTCCTATTGATTTAAAACATATGTTTTAACTGTGAGCAACAGAGGAATCTTTACTTTCATTTGAAAAGGTCTTGAGAAATATGGAAAGAAAAAACTTCAAAACTTATAGCAGAGGAAGCATTACTTGTAAGGAAGCCATTGACTGTACAAAATTGCCATCTTGAAGAAAAATGATAATACAGCCAGCAGTAAGAGTCCCTCTAGAGCAGTGGTTTTCAAACCTATCCTTGGGCCTCACTAACAGACCACATTTGAGGATATCTGAACTGGAGCACAGGTGAAATAATCAGCTGCTTAGTAAACATGGTTATTTTATCTGCTCTCATCCAAGGTAATCCTGAAAACCTTGCCTGTTAGACAGGTTTAAAAAACCAGTGCTCTAGGTTAAGTCTATGCATCACATTTAATTGAAATTTCCAAGGGGGGGGGGCGCGCACAGTACTGCTTTGATGACAATATGGGCACCAATAGTGAATTTGGCACAGAAAAGTAAGAAACCCACACACACACCTTGGTGAATTGTGAAAAACAGAAAAAGCCAAGAGAGCAGATATATGCACATTCAGAGCTCATTAGCACTACCATTGTTCTAAACACACCTGGAGGAAATCTAGTATTAAGAAACATTTAGCAATTCCCAGAGCATATGACCATCCTCAAAACTTTTAAAATTCAAAAAACAATATTTATTCTTACCTGATAAATTTCTTTCTGGGCATGGAGTCCACAACTTCATTCCAATAACTAGTGGTATAGTCAACTCCTGGGCCAGCATGAGGAGACAAAAAAACTGCGGGATTGTGGACTCTCCATGCCCGGAAAGAAAAATTTATCAGGTAAGCATACATTTGTTTTCTTTCCTATGGCATGGAGAGTCCACAACTTCATTCCAATTACTAGTGGGAACCAATACCCAAACTAGAGGACACAGAATGAAAAGTGAGGGAGAATAAGGCAGGGCGGACCTAAACAGAAGGCACCACCGCTTGAAGAACCTGTTTTCCAAAATAAGCCTCAGCTGAGGCAAAAGTATCATATTTGTAGAATTTCAAAAATGTATGCATCTAGGACCAAGTTGCCGCCTTGCAAATTTGCATTTTTGAAAGCCCAGGAAGAGAAAACAGCCCTAGTGGAACGAGACGCAATTCTCTCAGGAGGCTGTTGTTCAGCAGCGTCTCATAAGCTTAACGAATAACACTTCTCAACCAGAGAGAAATAGTAGCAGAAGTAGCCTCACCCTTACGCTTGCCAGAGAAAACAAAAAAGGGCAGAAGATTGCCTAAAATCTTAGTTGCTTGAAGGTAAAATTTTAGAGCATGCACAACATCCAGGGCATGTAAAAGATTTTCTATATGGGAAGGATTGGGACAAGGAGGAACACACAATTTCTTGATTAATATTTGATCCGACAGAACCTTAGGGAGAAATCCCAGTTTAGTACGAAGGATCGCCTTATCCGCATGAAAAAATAAGGTAAGGGGAATCTAATATCAACAGCAATGCACTGGCTCAAACGGAGCCTGATGTAAAACTTTAAGAACGAGGTTAAGGCTCTGAGGAGCAACAGGTTTAAACACAGGCCTGATTTTGACCAGGACCTGAACAAAAGCTTGAACATCTGGCAAATCTGCCAGACGTTTATGCAACAGAATAGATGGTGCAGAAATCCGACCTTTCAGAGTAATGACTGACAAACCTTTCTCCAGGCCATCCTGGAGAAAAGATGAAATGCGGGGAATCTTCACCCAGCTTAAGGGAAACCCTTAGCTTTGCACAAATAAAAGGTATTTACGCCATACCTTATGGTAAATCTTGTGAGTAAACAGGTTTACGAGCCTGAAGTATGGTATCAATGACCGCCTCAGAAAAACCACGTCTAGTTAAAACTAGGAGTTCAATATCCAAGCAGTCCAGCTTCAGAGAATCTAGAAGTTGATGGAGGAAGAGACCCTGAAGTAGAAGGTAATCTCCAAGGTAGAAGAAATTACTTCACCAGATCCGTGAACCAGATCCTGCAAGGCCATGCAGGAGCTATTAGAAACTACAGATGCTCTCCTGTTTGATACGAGCAATGACTCGTGGAAGGAAAGCAAACAGAGAAAACAGGTATGCCAGAGAGAATTTCCAAGGAACCACTAGAGCGTCTATCAGAGCAGACTGAGGATCTCTTGACCTTGAACCGCAATTTGGAAGCTTGGCATTTTGATGAGACGCCATCAGATCCAACTCCGGGAACCCCCTCACCTGAGGGTTTATCATTGAGAATACCTCCAGATGGAGAGTCCACTTCCCTGGGATGAAAGGTCTGTCCTGCTTAGAATATCAGCTTCCCAGTTGTCCACCCCTGGAAAGTGGATAGCAGACAATCATGAGCTTCTGCCCACTTGCAGAATGCGAGCCACCTCCTTCATTGCTAAGGAACTCAGATTTCCTCCCTGGTGGTTGATGTAAGCCAGGGTGATGTTGTCCGACTGGAATCTGATTAAACCGGACTAAAGATAATTGAGGCCACGTTGTCAAGGCATTGAAGATTGCTCTCAACTCTAAGATGTTTATGGGAAAGAGAAGACTCCTCCCGAGTCCACAGGCCCTGCACTTTTAATGAGCCCCAAACTGCTCCCCAGCCTAACAGGCTGGCGTCCGTGGTCACAATCAACCAGGAAGGTCTCAGGAAGCACATGCCCGAGACAGAGGGCCCTGTGAAATCCACCACCAAAGAGTGTTGTCAGGGGATGCAGATCTATCTGCTGTGAGAGGTCCGAGTGGTCTCCATTCCATTGACTGGGCACGCATAACTGAAGAGGTCTCAGATGGAACCGAGTAAAAGGAATGATATCCATGGAAGCTACTATGAGAGCAATGAACTCCATGCATTGAGCCACTGATGGGCGAACAGAAGACTGGAGAGAAAGGCAAGCAGCAAGAAGTTTTGGATTTCTGACATCTGTCAGGAAAATTTTCATGGATATAAAATCTATAATTTGTTCCTAAAAAAAACACACACACACACCCCTTTGTGTCTGGTACTAGGGAACTCTTTTCCAGATTCACATTCCACCCACGGGAACGTAGAATAAACAATATGTCTGTATGAGATCTTGCTAGTTGAAAACACGTCTGAACTAAGATGTCGTCCAGGTAAGACACCACCCGCTATTCCCTGAGATCTGACCACAGCTAGGAGAGTGCCCAGAACCTTTGTGAATATTCTGGGGGCCTTCGCAAGACCAAAAGCAAGGGCAACAAACTGGAAGTGCCTGTTAAGGAAGGCAAACCTCAGAAACCGATGATGATCCCTGTAAATGGGAACATGAAGATAATCATCCTTCAGATCTATGGTCGTCAAACTGACCTTCCTGAAAAAAATGAATAGAACAAATAATTTCCATCTTGAAGGACAGAACCCTGGAGGAATTTGTTGAGGCACTTTAGGTCTAGGATGGGATGAAAAGCTCCCTTCCTTTTTGGGAACCACAAAGATTTGAATAGAATCCTTGACCCTGTTCCTCTACAGGAACTGGAACAATTACTCCCAGGGAGGATAGGTCCTCTACTCAGTTTAAGAAGCCCTCTTTACCTTGTTTGTGGATAGTCTTGACAGGAGAAATCTGCCCCTTGGAGGCAAGACTTGAATCCTATTCTGTAACACTGGGATACTATGTCCACAGCCCAAGGATCTGGGACATCACGCATCCAAGCTTGCTGAAAAAGAAAACGCCTGCCCCCCACTTTATCCAAAATTTGGATCGGGGGCAGACCATTCATGCCGATTTAGAATCAGTGGAAGGCTTCTTGTTTTTCTTTCCCTTATTCCAAAGCTGACTGCACCTCCACGAGGTCTTGGATTGCTCTGTTTTGAAAGAGGAAGACTTCTGTCCTTTAAAGTTACAAAAGGAGCAAAAAATTTGAATTCTGGCGACCCTTAGGTCTATTCTTATCCTGAGGAAAGAAAGATCCCTTTCCACCCCGTAATCTCTAAAATTATTTCAGCCAGATCAGGACCAAATAAAGTATTACCTATATAAGGTAAAGACAAAAGCTTGGCCTCTGAAGTTACATCAGACGACCAAGATTTTAAACCACAGAGCTCTGCGAGCTAGAACAGAGAAGCAAGACATCTTAGCTCCCGGTCTAATTACCTGCATGTTAGCATCGCAGATAAAAGTATTGGCCAGTTTGAGAGCCTTGATCCTATCTTGGATCTCCTCTATGTAGTCTGTTCTGATATTCAGCTCAAGAGAAGGCACACCATAAGATGCTGCTCCCACAGCAATACTTGCCGCAAGCTGCCACTGTAATCTTTAATGGATGTACATCTTTTTTAAGTAAGCCTCTAGCTTCTTACCATTGGGATACTTGAAGTAACTATACTCTATAGGAATAGTAGTTATTTTAGCCAGAGTAGAGGAAAGCTCCTTCTACCTTAGGCACAGTGCACCACGAGTCACGAATGACTCAGCAACAGGAAACTTTTTTTCTTTTTAAAACAGGGAAGGAGAAAAAGGCTTATCCCATTATCCCATTCCCTGAGCTATAATTTCTGACATCTTATCTGGAACAGGAAAAACTTCCACAGATAAGGGAGAATCAAATTAAATTTTAGTTGACTTTTAGGTTGACAACGACAGAAGGTTCAGAGTCCATCCAAAGTAGCTAGAACCTCCTTCAGAAGTAACCGGTGTTGTTCAAGCCTTAAAGGGACATAATACTCATGCTAAATCACTTGAAACTGATGCAGTATAACTAAAAAGCTGACAGGAAAAATATCACCTGAGCATCTATGTAAAAAAAAGAAAATGTATGCTTACCTGATAAATTTATTTCTTTTTGACACGAGTCCACGAATCATCTTAATTACTAATGGATATTCACCTCGCTGGTCAGCAGGAGGAGGCAAAGAGCACCACAGCAGAGCTGTTAAATAGCTCCTCCCTTCCCTCCTACACCCCAGTCATTTTACCGGAAGTTAGGAAAAGAAAGAAAAAGCCAAGGTGCAGAGGTGCCTGAAGTTTACAATAACCCACAACCTGTCTAAAATAACAGGGCGGCGCCGTGGACTCGTGTCAAAAAAGAAATACATTTTATCAGGCAAGCATAAATTTTCTTTTCTTTAAGACACGATGAGTCCACGGATCATCTTAATTACTAGAGGGATTCAATACCCAAGCAAGAGTACACAGATGATACGGGGGGCAAGACAGGTAACTGAAACGAAAGGCACCACTGCTTGAAGAACCCTAAAAACGGCTTGAGCCGAGGCAAAAGTGTCAAATTTGTAAAATCTTGAAAAAGTGTGGAGAGGACCAAGTTGCAGCTTTGCAAATCTGTTCCACAAAAGCTTCATTTTTGAATGCCCATGAGAAAGCAACAGCCTCGTGGAATGAGCCGCAATTCTCTTCGGGAGGCTGCTGTCCTGCAGTCTCATATGCAAAACGTATGATACTCTTCAGCCAAAAAGAACGAAAAGTAGCCCGTAGCTTTCTGTCCCTTACGTTTTCCTGAGAAAACCACAAACAAAAAAGAAGACTGACGAAAATCCTTAGTCGCCTGCAGGTAAAACTTTAAAGCACGGACCACGTCCAAATTCTGCAGAGTCTTTCCCTTCTGGGAAGGATTAGAACACAAGAAAGGAACAACTATCTCCTGATTTAATGTTCCGATCAGAAACAACCTTAGGAAGAAAATCCTAATTTAGTACGTAAAACTACCTTATCTGAATGGTAAATAAGAAGAAGAAATAGTAACAAGAAATAAAACTTTCCAAGATAACTTAATATCTAAGAAATGAATAGACTCAAACGGAGCCCCTTGAAAAACTTTAAGAATTAAATCAAGACTCCATGGAGGAGCAACCGGTTTGAACACAGGCCTGATCCTGATCAAGGCCCGACAGAATGATTGTACATCTGGAACAGCCACCAGACATTTCTGTAACAAAATAGATAATGCCGAGATTCTTTAGGGAACTTGTCAGACCTTTTCTCCAAACCTTCTTGGAAAAGAGACAAAATTCTAAGAATCCAAACTCTACTCCATGGGTAGCCCTTGGATTCACACCAAGAGACATTTACACCAAATCTTATGGTAAATCCTTAGTTACAGGCTTACGTGCCTGAATCATCTTCTCTATGACCGAGTCAGAAAATCCCCATTTGATTAAAAGTAAACGTTCCTTCAGAGAAAACTAGATTTGGGTTAAGGAAGGGCACCTGAATCCGAAGAACTTTCCTCCACGGAAGTCTCCAGGGTGGTAGAGATGTCATCTCCACCAGATCAGCATATCAAATCCTGTAAGGGCCAGATCGGTGCTATGAAGATCACTGATGCCCTTTCCTGTTTGATTCAAGCAATAACTCGAGGAAGAAAAAGCAAACAGAGAAAACAGGTATGCTAGATTAAAGACCCATGAGATCCAATTTCGGCTGACCCCACTTGAAAATCAGGCTGGAGAACACTCCAACGTTCCTCCCTGAAGATTGAAGTAAGCCACTGACGTTATGTTCCAACTGGAACCTGAAAAACTGTACCGAGACTAACTGGGGCCAGGTCAGAAGAGCATTGTAGATCGCTCTCAGGTCCAGAATGTTTATGGGTAGAACAGACTGACCGAGTCCATGTTCCTTGAGCCCTTAGAGAGCCCCAGAACGCTCCCCCCACTAGAAGGTTGGCATCTGTTGCCACAATCATCTAAGATGGTCCTGCAAAAGCAGATTCCCTCGGAGAGATGATCCAGAAACAACTACCATAGTAGAGAATTCCTTGTCTCCTGCTCAAGTCATAATCGAGGAGACAAGACCGCATAATCTCCGTTCCATTGTCTGAGTATGCTAAACTGTAGAAGTATGAAATGGAAGCGAGCAAATGGGATGATGTCCATTGTTGCCACCATCAGCCCGATTAACTCCATGCACTGGCCCACTGATGGCCGAGAAGAGGACTGAAGGACTAGACAAGCATCGATAATTTCTAGTTTACGGACGTCAGTCAGAAAAATCTTCATAGACAGGGAGTCTATTATGGCTCCTAAGAAAGTTACCCTTGCAATTTGAACTAAGGAACTCTTTCCTAAATTCACCTTCCACTTGTGAAACCACAGGAAGGCTAATACCGTGTCCGTGTGAGATCTTGCTTGATGTAAGGATGTCATCCAGATAGGGCGCCAATGCGATGCCCCTTAAACCGAAGCATCTTCAACAGTGATCCCAGAACCCTTGATAAAATCCTGGAAGCTGTGGCAAGACTGGAGGGAAGAGCCACAAAGTGGCAGAGTCTGTCCAGGAAGGTAAACCGTAGGAACTTGTGATCTCTGAACGAGAACATACAGATATGCATCCTTTAACTCCATGTTTGTCATAAATTGACCCCCCTTGGAACAAACAGAAGAAATAGCTTCCATCTGAGGACAGTACTCCGAAAAGTTTGTTTAGATATTTGAGATCTAAAATAGGTCTGAAGGTTCCCTCTTATTTGGGAACAAACAAGTTGGAATAAAATCCCAGACCCTGAGACTGAACAGGAACTATCACTCCCAAGTCAGAGAGGTCTCCTACGCAGAGTAAGAACGCCTTTCTTCTACTGCAGATAATCTGGAAAACAAAGACCTGCCCCTGGGAGAAAAAAAATCCTGAACGCTATATTGTATCCCAGGGATACAGAATCCTCCCGGATTGAG
Organism: Bombina bombina; assembly: GCF_027579735.1. Taxonomy (NCBI): domain Eukaryota; kingdom Metazoa; phylum Chordata; class Amphibia; order Anura; family Bombinatoridae; genus Bombina; species Bombina bombina. The sequence continues at coordinate 1,421,525,752 of NC_069499.1, read as the reverse complement.
GACAGACCTGTCATGCTGACAGATTCATCAGCAGGATCTCCAGATTCCAAGATTAACAGAGTCAACAGTAAAAGTTGGACAACTCCTGCTTGGAAGAAAAGTTGAACAACTTCCTTTGAAAAATCGAAAGGAAGTGAACTATACTGACAACTGCTTTCAAATTCTGAGGGAAGGAATTGCCCTTACCTCACGTAATATCAGAAGTTCTTTAAATGTATTTCCCCGTAATGGGAATCAAACTTGAGTTGTCAAAGTCTTAAGTTGCTGCTCTAACCTTATACTAATTCAGAGCACTAAACAAGGTCTTCCCCTTGTAGGGAATCACCAAAAATGTATACTCAGATGAGGCATTCGCAGTCTGAATGTTCTGCTGGGTTTATGGCAAAGCCTGAAATCCTAGCTCCCCAGCGTTGGCTAACTTAATCACTTCAACCCTATTCTGGATTTCTTCGAGAGAAGTATCTGTCCTGATAGAACAGACAACACATCAACCAGTATGCCACTGCACCGGTGACAAAGTAATGCAAACCGCAGGTAGTTGTAACTGACACACACCCTTCCTGGGTCCCATTGTAAAAGAGTCGGCTAAATCTGGAGAAAAGGGGATGCCCAGTTTCTCCCTATCCTTCCAATCATCCTTATAAAGATTGCTGGAATTAAAAGAATTGACTACGCCAAATCGGCTTCGGCAGGGTAGCTCAAACCTCCTAAAATAACCAATGGAGGTGCTCAAGCTTAACTGAAAGAAAACACTTCAGTATCAAAGGAATTACACAGAGTCTGAGCTTTCCCCTTATATACTACCGAAGTATCCTCCTCTTCATGCTCCAGGGAGGAAATTTTGGAATATATACTACTGTATTAGCAATCTGTTCTCAAGTGATTTCCCTACAGTATGGGAAAAAAATACAACAGATATCGCTTAAAAGTATCATATGGAAGCGATGGCTGGAGAATAACTAGGTGAAGTTATTGAGGAAGCGCAGGGCACTGCATGTGTGGGCTACAAAATGTTTTGTACATTTGCAAGAAAATATTTTATTCCTCTTGAAAAATCTCACAACATAGTGAACAGACGATTAATCAAATAAAAGGTTTTTAAATTTAATTAACATAGAAAAACCGTTACTGTCTCTTTAAATTTGAAAGGGTAATTCCTTTATTTCAGTTCATTTAACATAGTGAACAGACAAAATGATCAAATAACAATCTGAACTTTATAATAAAAGAGAACACATAATTGACTGTGTAGGTGAGCAGAGATGATTTAGTAGCTCACAGAACAGATTCTACTGTCATTAAGTTTAGTTTAAGTTTTTTTTTTGTTCAATGGTAAGAAGGGGTGTATCGGTACATAAGTCCGTTGTCACTTAAGATTGCTGCCTCAGCAAACTCCCTCTACACTGAGGTGCCCGTCAGCCCATCCGTAGAAGATTTTGCTGTTACAGAAGCGCTGCTCTAAGCGCCAACACCTTGACCAAAACAACTAACAGAAGCGGTGCTCTAAGCGCCGACATAAACTAAACAACTGTAACAGAAGCGCCTCTAAGCGCCAACACCTTAAAACTAAACAGCCCGTTCCGAAAACCGGAAGAAAAGGAACAGCTGCGCAACTATAAAATGCGCCACCTAAGTACCCGCCCATCGTGGGCGTATCAATAACCCTCTGCCACCATTACAAGCTTTACAGATAATTGCAAAGTTCATAAGTGTTAACATTAAAAATAAAAAAAAAAAAAACACGCACTGAGCCTGCTCTAGTGCTCATGCAGCAGCGCCCAAGCCCGTAATAGTTCATATGTACTCTCCCGGTCGGTTAAAATTATGTTATGAAAAAAACGCCGGGAGATGAGGTACATGTCTCTTTCAGCCCCAGTGCCTTAAGTCTGCCTACCCTCTGCTAACGCAGTAGGAGAATCTATCAACTTTAATGAAGGCTTGTAAGCCAAAACGGTCATAGTGCCCCCTAGCATCAAAGTAGAATCTATTCCTTGAGGCTTTGAATAAAAGGGAAATTTATTCTTACCTGATAAATTTGTTTCTTTTACGATACGATGAGTCCAGCAGGAGGCGGCAAAGAGCTGTATATATAGCTCCTCCCCTCCCTCCGACTCCAGTCATTCGACCGAAGTTAGGAAGAGAAAGGAAAAGACAAGGTGCAGAGGTGACTGAAGTTTAACAAAATTAAAGACCTGTGTTACAAAAAAAGGGTGGGCCGTGGACTCATCGTATCGTAAAAGAAACAAATTTATCAGGTAATAAATTTACTTTTCTCTTACAAGATACGATGAGTCCACAGATTTCATCCTTACTTGTGGGATACAATACCAAAGCTATAGTACACGGATGAAAAGGGAGGGACAAGACAGGGAACCTTAACAGAAGGCAACACTGCTTGAAGAACTTTTCTCCCAAAAACAGCCTCAGATGAAGCAAAAGTATCAAATTTGGAAAATGTGTGAAGAGACAACCAAGTTGCAGCTTTGCAAATCTGTTCAACAGAAGCATCATTTTTGAAAGCCCATGAGGAAGCCACAGCCCTAGTGGAATGAGCCGTAATTCGTTCAGGAGGCTGCTGTCCAGCAGTCTCATATGCAAAACGGATGATACTCTTAAGCCAAAATGAGAGAGGTAACCGTAGCTCTCTGACCCCTACGCTTCCCGGAAAACACAACAAACAGGGAAGACGATTGACGAAATTCCTTAGTTGCCTGTAAGTAAAACTTCAAAGCACAAACCACATCCAAATTATGCAACAGTCACTCCTTAGAAGGATTAGGACACAAGGAAGGAACAACAATTTCCTGATTAATATTCTTATCTGAAACAACTTTAGGAAGGAAACCGGGTTTTGTTCGTAACACCACCTTATCCGAATGAAAAATAAGATAAGGAGAATCACATTGTAATGCCGAAAGCTCAGATACTCTACGAGCAGAAGAAATAGCAACCAAAAACAAAACTTTCCAAGATAACTTAATATCAATGAAATGCATAGGTTCAAACGGAACCCCCCGAAGAACTAAATTCAAACTCCAAGGAGGAGCAATTGGCCTAAATACAGGCCTGATTCTAGTCAGAGCCTGACAAAAAGATTGTTCATCTGGAACATCAGCCACACGCTTGTGTAACAAGATAAAGCAGAAATCTGTCCCTTTAAGGAACTTGCTGACAACCCTTTCTACAATCCTTCTTGGAGAAAAGACAAAATCCTGGGAATCCTAACCCTACTCCATGAGTAGCCCTTGGATTCACACCAATAAAAAGATATTTACTCCATAGCTTATGGTAATTTTTCCTAGTAACAGGCTTACGTGCCTGAATCAAAGTATCTATGACCAAATCAGAAAACCCTCGCTTAGATAAAATTAAGCGTTCAATCTCCAAGCAGTCAGCTGCAGAGAAACTAGATTCGGGTGATGGAATGGACCTTGAATGAGAAGGTCTTTCCTCAAAGTGAGCTTCCACGGTGGCTGAGATGACATGGCCACCAGATCGGCATACCAAATCCTGCGAGGCCACGCAGGGGCGATGAGGATCACCGACGCCCTCTACTGTTTGACTCGAGCAATCACCCGAGGAAGGAGAGCAAATGGAGGGAATACATAAGCTAGGCTGAAGGACCAAAGGTACTGCCAAGGCATCTATCAGCTCGGCCTGGGGATCCCTGGACCCGTATTTCGGAAGCTTGGCATTCTGACGAGACGCCATGAGATACAAATCCGGCCTGCCCAATCTGAGAATCAGGCTGGAAAACCCCTCCGGATGAAGTTCCCATTCCCCTGGATGAAATGTCTGTCTGCTCAGAAAATCCGCTTCCCAGTTTTCCACCCCTGGGATGTGGATCGCCGACAGATGGCAAGAGTGAGACTCCGCCCACTGTATTATCTTGGCTACTTCTGTCATCGCAAAGGAACTCCTTGTTCCTCCCTGATGATTGATGTAAGTTACCGTCGTTATGTTGTCCGACTGAAATCTGATGATTTGAGCCGAAGCTAACTGAGGCCAAGCCTGAAGCGCATTGAATATTGCTCTCAACTCCAGGATATTGATGGGAAGGAGAGACTCTGCCTGAGTCCACACACCCTGAGCCCTTTGGGAGTTCCAGACTGCTCCCCATCCTACCAGGCTGGCATCCGTTGTCACTATTACCCATGAGGGTCTGAGGAAGCAGGTCCCCTGGGATAGATGATCCAGCAACAACCACCATCGAAGAGAGTCCCTTGTCTCCTGGTCTAGATTTATGTGAGGAGACAAATCTGTATAATCTCCATTCCACTGTCTGAGCATGCTCAGTTGCAGAGGTCTGAGATGAAAACGAGCAAACGGGATGATGTCCATTGCCGCTACCATCAATCCAATTGCCTCCATGCACTGAGCCACTGACGGCCGAGGATTGGTCTGAAGGGTCCGGGCATGTATTCAGAATCTTTAACCTTCAGACTACCGTCAAAGAGATTTTCATGGCTAGAGTCGATTAGAGTTCCCAAGAAAGGAACCCTTGACTGTGGAACCAGCAAACTTTTCCAGATTCACTTTCCACCCGTGAGTCCTCAGAAAGGACAGAACAATTTCGGTATGAGACTTTGCTAGTTTATAAGACAACACCTGGATTAGAATGTTGTCCAGATAAGACGCAACTGCAATGCCCCGCGGTCTTAGAACCGCCAGCAGAGACCCCAGAACCTTTGTGAAAACTCTGGGTGCCGTGGCCAGACCGAAAGGAAGAGCCACGAACTGAAAATGTTTGTCCAGGAAGGCAAACCTCAGGAACTTGTGATCTCTGGATAGGAACATGAAGATATGCATCCTTTAGATCCACGGTAGTCATAAATTGACCTTCCTGGATCAACAGAAGAATGGTCCGAATAGTTTCCATCTTGAAGGATGGAACACTGAGAAACTTGTTTAGACTTTTGAGGTCTAATTTTGGTCGGAACGTTCCCTCTTTTTTGGGAACTACAAAGATATGAATAAAACCCCTGTCCCTGTATTGGAACATGACATATTACTCCCATGGAAGAGAGGTCTCCTACACAACGTAGGGACACCTCTCTTTATCTGGTCTGCAAATAATCGAGAAACCTTTCTCTGGGAGAAGAGCTTCTGAATTCCAACTGATACCCCTGAGACAATTTCCAGTGTCCAGGGGTCCTGAACATCTCTTAACCAGGCCTGGACGAAGAGAGAGCCTGAACCCCCACAAGATCCGGTCCCGGATCGGGGGCCGACCCTTCATGCTGACTTGGTAGCAGCAGCAGGCTTCTTGGATTGTTTACCCTTGTTCCAAGACTGGTTGGTTCTCCAAGTGGACTTGGTTTGTGAATAATTCCCTTCCTGTTTAGCGGAAGAGGAAACTCCTTTGAAATTTTGAAAAGAACGAAAATTATTCTGTCGCCCTCTCTATTTGGACTTTTTATCCTGAGGGAGGAGATAACCCTTGCCTCCCGCTATGTCAGAAATAATTTCCTTCAAGTCAGGCCCGAACAGGGTCTTCCCCTTGTAAGGAATAGCCAAAAACTAAGACTTGGATGACACATCCGCAGACCAAGACTTTAACCATAAAGCCCTACGTGCTAAGATGGCAAAGCACGAACTCTTAGCCGCTAATTTAGTAATCTGCAGAGAAGCATCCATAATGAACAAATTAGCTAATTTAAGAGCTTTAATCCGATCCTGTATCTCCTCCAAAGGAGTCTGTTTTAAGAGATTCCTCTAGAGCATCAAACCAATAAGCGGCCGCACTGGTCATTAACAATGCAGGCCGCCAGTTGCAAAAAGAATCCCTGGTGAACGTAAATCTTTTTAAGGAGACCCTCTAACTTCTTATCCATAGGGTCCTTAAAAGCACAACTATCCTCGATAGGAATAGTAGTCCGTTTGGCCAGGGTAGAAATGGCCCCCTCTACTTTAGGGACAGTCTGCTAAGAATCCCTAAAAGCATCGGCTATAGGATACATCTTTTTAAATACGGGCGAAGGAGAGAAGGGAATGCCTGGTCTCTCCCATACTTTCACAATAATCTCTGAAGTCCTGTTAGGAACAGGAAAGACATCTGAGCAAGAAGGAACTTCCAAGTATCTGTCTAACTTACTCAATTTCTCTGGCGGAACCACAATTGAGTCACAGTCATCCAGAGTAACCAACACCTCCCTCAGTAATAAACCGAGGTGCACAAGCTTAAACCTGAAAGAAACCACATCAGAATCAGTTAAGGGCAAAGCACTCCCTGATTCAGAAAGTTCACCCTCAGAGTACCTCCGTACTCTCCAATTCAGAACCACGGGAGGGTACATCCGTAATCGCCATCATAGTATCAGAGGCAGAATTGACTACATAGTTGTCCTTTCTTGTACGCTTGCCGTGCAATATGGGAGAATTGGACAACGCATCAGAAACTGTAGAGGACATAACTGCAGCAATGACTTTTAAAGCAAATGCTGCAGACACTGGCGAAATACATGGCACCGCTTGCGCGGGCGTTAAGGGCTGTGACGCTTGGGGAGAAAGCTGCGGCATACCTTGCATCTCATCTGTAGACTCTTGAGAAGCATCAGTCTTAAGCAAAAGTTTATCAAACAAATTTTTATCTCTATAATGTAAGGCTCTCTCACAACATGAAGGACAAAAAGGAACCGGAGGTTCCACAGTGGCATCGAAACACAGAGCATGCTACAGTCTGAATATTGTCTGGATCCATACTAGCAGAATTAGGAAAAAAAATAAAAAATTATTTTATATTCTTTATGTAAATGAAATCCAATTAATGGTTAAAAAGCTTGTCAGTATAAAGTAATCCTGACAAAGCACCGTCTCTTTAAAAAGTAAAGACTGATAATTTTCCTGATGCACAGAAAAACGTTAACTTCTCAAAAAAAATAAAATAAAAGCTACAGCACGTCACCTAAACAGCTCTGCCGAGGCGTCTACCTGCCCCCACAGTCCGCCGACCACTTCTTGGCACCAAACTGAACTTTAGCCGACAACACCTAAAAACGATTGCTTTATTTTGCAAACCATGCGGTCGAGGTGTCACTCGCAATGTCTGCACGAACAGCCGGTGACTTCCTGAGGAGAATACTGCGCAGCTACTAAGACAAAGCGCACCAAGTGAAAACCCCGCCCATCGCGACCTAAGTGATCCACAACTATCGGCAAAAAAGTACAACCCTGCTGCGCACCGGAGTCCATTAATCAGACTCCGACACACTCCCAGCGTCAGCCCCACGCTTGCTCTATTGTGAATACAAACAATGAATCCCAGCGTTTCTAGGCCTACTTAAATAAAGGCCAGTACAGCCTGATAAAACAAATCATTGTGTCGGTTGACATCCTCTTATTCCATAATGAGAACCCACACACTGTTAATAGGAAAGTCCTTTACAGAGCCCATAGTCCCAAACAGATAAGCAGTGTACAGCCAATTCTGAGATATGCTGAAAGCCCCAGTAATAAAAGACTGCACTTAGCTCTATGCCGAGCGACAGCATGAAAGTCTCACAGTATCAAGAGGTCCTTTCTCCCTCCTGCAGCTCTGTGAACACAGAAGGGTCTTAGTTAATATTCTCTAAGACCATCAACATAAGGGCAGCACCAGTATGGGAGGCGCAGTGAAGCTAAAACCCCACCAGTTCCCATTGCTCTAAAGCCACCTGTGCTCTACTCTAGAGGCTGACAAGGAATACAGCTACACCCCATAGCAAAATAGCACCCACTGGTACCATTTTAAAATAAAAAACTTCTTGATTGAAGAATCTAAACTAACACCTCACTTTACCTCTTCCTATCACTAACACAGGCAAAGAGAATGACTGGAGGGGGAGGGAAGGGAGGCGCTGTATATACAGCTCTGCTGTGGTGCTCTTTGCCTCCTCCTACTGACCAGGAGGCAATATCTGACAAGGATGAAATCGTATCTTGTAAAAGAAATACCGTGCTCAAACTTTTTTCTGAGATCTTTCTATCCCTAGACAAAAAGTTAGCACTTACCTCATCCTCTGCCTGACAGCAAGGCAGATCCCATGTTTAAGAGGTCCTCTCCCTCCCATTGACCTGTGGAAAAAAAAAAAAAAAAGCATGCCGAGTAATCCTTTTCCTCAGACAAAGGCACACAGGGCAGCAAATACATGGGAGGTGCAGTGAGAATTATGTCCCACAAGTTCCCATTGCTTTAAAGCCACCAAAAAGGTCTACTGTAGAGACTGATATGGGATATGGCTACACCCTAGGACAAAGTAGGACTCTCTGGCACTACTTTAAAAATAATAAACTCTTGATTGAAGAATCTTTTATAACACCTCACTTTACCTCTTCCTATCACTAACATAGGCAAAGAGAATGACTGGAATGGGAGGGAAGGGAGGAGCTATTTAACAGCTCTGCTGTGGTGCTCTTTGCCTCCTCCTGCTGACCAGGAGGTGAATATCCCATTAGTAATTAAGATGATCTGTGGACTCATGGTGTCTTAAAAAAGAAAGATATTTTACCTCACAATTTCCTGAGCTCAGCAAAGTAAGTACTGTGTAAAAAGTTATACTTCAGCTGCAGGTAAAAAAAAAAAAGAAATGAATAGCAGCCAATCAGCAACAGCAGTGCTGAGGTCAAACTTTTACTTTTATCTCATGAGATTTCATAGTAAACTTCCTTAAACAGAATAGGGAAATAATGAGTGTGCAAGAAGCTCACTCCCTTGGCTGTCCCAGGACAGACATACCGATTTGCTGCTTAAAATCCTTTGCAATGGGGTTTAAATACTCAGGACATTTTGGAGGTAAAATCTCTTTTACAACAGATGTTTAGCTGATATTTTCTAGTCAGTTTTTTACAGCTATGCTGCATTAGTTTCACGTGTTTCAACATTTGGGTATCATGGCACTTTATATCTGAAATTTACTTCAGATTCTGTAGAATTTCTTCCCCATCATGTCAGTTTCACCATCAGAAGCTACAGACGTATCCTAATCAGACACTTGGGAAAGGTTGACCAGCACAGATTTAGAGGGGTCAGAAACTTTACTAGCAGAAATGTCTATTTCCTCTTATGCTTACCCGAAGTAGGGAAAGCAGATAAAGCTGCAGACACCGCAGAGGTTATCTCCTGGCAAACACCCCAAGGAGGTTGAGAGGAAGTGCAAGGCACTGCATGTGAAACTATCAGGGCTTGGGATGTCTGAGGACAAAGCTTAGGCTTTCTTATTATTATTCAATTTCAAGGTCTTAGATAAGCATGTGGCGCAAAATTGCTGTGGCAGACACTGCACTAATTGGCTAAAATGCAAGTCAATAGATAGTAATTAAAAGTAATGTGATTAGGGGTGGTCAGAAGATGCTTAGATACAAGTTAGTCACAGAAGTAAAAAGTGTATTAATATAACAGTGCTGGTTATGCAAAACTGGGGAATGTGCAATAAAGGGATTATCTATCTTTTTAAACAACAAAAATGCTGGTGTTGACTGTCCCTTTAACAGCTCTGCTGGGGTGCTCTTTGCCTCCTCCTGCTTGGAATGAAGTTGTGGACTCTCCATGCCATAGTTAAGAAACGGGAATAGTAAACAAAAGTACTTGCATGCACTCTTGAATGTGTTCACATAAGATGAGAAAATGCATAGCATTAGCAATTTTCTAACCAGGCCGTCTGATCTAAAACTGGCAAGCCAGTATAAAGGAATGTACCCTAAGCCATTTGGGAGCAAATAACTTCTCTTGGTATCTAAGCGCCTAAAAGGGTGACCACATGCACAACCTTGATTACATGCGCAGACACACACAGGAAGGCCTAGGAGAGTAGCCTCCTAATGAAGCAGTGTAAAACAGATTGCCATGAGTCCTCAATGAAGGAAGACATAGGAAGAGTCACCTCTCTGGGAGACCAAATCCCTTGAACTCAACAATGGCCACATATTGAAAAGCAATATTAAAAATGAAATGAATCGTTTGTGGCAGAGGGTGGCTGAAAATAGTATCAGAAAAGTGTACACTGTGGGAGAGAGATTAATAACTCTGATTGATCTTCGAGTTTGACTATTAAAATAAAACTTAAAAGGAGTAGTTCTAAGCTGTGTCTACTTATGATTTAACTGTCCCAAAACTCTGTCCCTGAAGGTTTTTGGTTTAAAGGGACATAAAACCTTAAAAAACAAAATAATAATCTTAATTTAGCATAATGTTTAAATTTATTCATTTTAAATCTAAATGTGTTAAAATATTTGTATGTTTTATAGCCCCAACATTTAATTTTATTTCTTATTACTTGCACTCCCTCTGTTTGGCTCATTATGCAAAGCTAACCAAGTCTAGCTCTACATATAGCCCTCAGGAGTGAGCATACCATGTTTATTCCCATGATTCATCTCTGCTTTAGGAGAACGCAACGATCTGTGTGAACACTTTCTTTATGCAGATTGGTTGTCACGTAAAACAGGAGCGCTGCGCATAAGTGTTTACCGAAGGAAGGAAGATTTGTGAGAGGTAGGGTCAGGAACTGCATGTGAATGTGCTTGTACTTATTGAATATTCATAGCACTTATAATATGTGCAATGATTGGATGAAAGCTTTCCAGATTTTCAATGAATGCGTGTAGTGGCTGTCTTCAACTATAAGACAATGGAATAATGTGGTATGAAAAAAGTTGGTCATTTTTAAAATGTTGGAACAGTTTTATGAACCTTTAATTTCCACTTTGCATACATCATGGTAGCAATACAATAACTCAGAATCAGCAAACTAGGTTAAAAGAAAAACCTACCATCATCTTCCTCTTCTGAGTCTGGAGCTTCATTATCTTCTTGATCAAAACCATCAAGATAAGTGATTTGGGAAAGTCGTTGAAAGATGTTTTCTCTGTAATCTTCTAGGTTGGTTATCTCACAATTAAACAGATCCAAGCTCTTCAAATTCTTTAAATTTATCTAAATATATAAAAATATGAATTTAATAAGCAAATGTAATCTTAATTTATAATACAAAACAGATTCCAGTGTTTTTCACAGGGTACAACAACTAGACAGGAAAGAAAGAATGGGTCAGAAGTATTACAGGGTCCTGCTCCCTAGAGAGTATGCCCTTTAAATGCTTAAAATCTCATTTAAGCTGTGACATAAGATAATTGACTTATTTTAAATGGAAATTAGAACTTAATCCATTCATAACCTATGGAAGAGGCAAAGACCAAAAACAGAGCTCAAATATCCCTCCCACTTCCCCTACACTCAGTAGTTCAAGCCAAGGATAAGGAAAAATATAGAGCTAAAAAAAGGGGTACAGAGGTGCCATAAGATTGCTGCCACTACATTAATTCAGAGCAGGTTCGTGGACTCGCTGCCAAAAAATAAAATTAATCAGGTAAGCATAAATTATGTTTTATTTGTGATGGCAGCGAGTTCACGGAATCTATTCACAACCAATGGGCATTCAATACCCAACCGTGGAGCCCACAATGTAGGAGGGGGGGGGGGGGGGAGGAAGTTCTAAGAACTAGGCACCACCGTTTGAAGAACCTTTCTCCCAAAGGATGCCTCTGCTGAGGAAAAAACATTAAATCTGTAAAATTTTGTGAAAGTATGCAATGAGGACCAAGTTGCAGCCTTACATACCTGTTCAACTGAAGCCTCATTCTTGAAGGCCCAGGAAGAAGACACAGCACGGGTAGAATGTGCAGTAATTCACAAAGGAGGCTGCTGGCCCGCTTCAACATATGCCATGCGAATCAAACTTCTAAGCCAGAAGGCAAGAGTAACAGCAATTGCTTTCTGACCTTTGCACCTGCCAGAATGTAGGACAAATAAGGAGGATGACTGACAAAATTCCTTGGTAGCATGACAATAGAACTTTAAATCTCTAACCACGTCCAGATAATGCAACAGCCTCTACTTAGAGGGATGAGGATTGGGACAAATACGGAACAATTTCTTAATATTGTGAGCGGAAACACCCTTAGGTAAAAACATAATTTATGTAAGAACTTACCTGATAAATTCATTTCTTTCATATTGGCAAGAGTCCATGAGCTAGTGACGTATGGGATATACAATCCTACCAGGAGGGGCAAAGTTTCCCAAACCTCAAAATGCCTATAAATACACCCCTCACCACACCCACAATTCAGTTTAACGAATAGCCAAGTAGTGGGATGATAAAGAAAGGAGTAAAAAGCATCAAAGGAATTTGGAAATAATTGTGCTTTATACAAAAAAAAAAAAATCATAACCACCATAACAAAGGGGGTGGGCCTCATGGACTCTTGCCAATATGAAATAAATGAATCAGGTAAGTTCTTACACAAATTATGTTTTCTTTCATGTAATTGGCAAAAGTCCATGAGCTAGTGACGTATGGGATAGCAATACCAAAGATGTGGAACTCCACAGAAGAGTCACTAGAGAGGGGATAAAAATAAAAACAGCCATTTTCTGCTGAAAAAATAACCCACAACCCAAAATATAAGTCAATTCTCATAACTGAGGAAAAAAACTTAAATCAAAAGCACAAAAATCAAACTGAAACCGCTGCCTGAAGAACTTTTCTACCAAAAACTGCTTTCGAAGAAGCAAATACATCAAAACGGTAGAATTTAGTGAATGTATGCAAAGAAGACCAAGTAGCAGCTTTGCAAATCTTATCAACTGAAGCTTCATTCTTAAAAGCTCAGGAAGTGGAAACTGATCTAGTAGAATGAGCTGTAATTCTCTGAGGCAGGGCACATAGCTACTGAAGGGAAATGATTGAGACTGAAGGTTCCGACAGGCTGCAACCAATTTCAAACGTTTGTCTGTTAGAGACAAAGTCATGGACACTGAATCTATCTGGAAACCTAAAAAGGTTACCTTTATCTGAGGAATGAAAGAACTTTTTGGTAAATTGATCTTCCAACCATGTCTTCGAAGAAACAACACTAGTTGATTTGTGTGAGATTCTGCAGAACGTAAAGACTGAGTGAGTACCAAGATATCGCCCGAATAAGGAAATACCGCAATACCCCGCTCTCTGATTACAGAGTAGGGCACCTAGAACCTTTGAAAAGATTCTAGGAGCGGTAGCTAGGCCAAAAGGAAGAGCAACAAATTGGTAATGATTGTGTAGAAAAGAGAATCTCAGGAACTGATGGAGATCTGGATAAATCGGAATATGAAGATATGCATCCTGTAAGTCTATTGTGGACATATAATGCCCTTGCTGAACAAAAGACAGAATAGTCCTTATAGTCACCATTTTGTAAGTTGGTACTCTTACTTATAGATTCAAAATCTTTAGATCCAAAACTGCTCTGAATTAAATTTTCTTTCTTTGGGACAATGAATAGATTTGAAAAAAACCACAGACCCTGTGTTCCTGAAACAGAACTGGCATGATTACCCCTAATAACTCCAGGTCTGAAACACTTCAGGATAGCCTGAACCTTTACTGGTGTGCTGGAATGCGTGAGAAAATAAATCTTCTCACAGGCAGTCTTACTCTGAATCCTATTCTGTACCCCTGAGAGAATACTCTGAATCCAATGATTTTGGACTGAATTGATCCAAACATCTTTGAAAAATTTTAATCTGCCCCCTACCAGCTGAGCTGGAATGAGGGCCGCACCTTCATGCGGACTTGGGGGCTGGCTTTGATTTCGTAAATGGCTTGGATTTATTACAATTTGAGGAAGGCTTCCAATTGGAAACAGATTCCTTGGGGGAAGGATAAGGTTTCTGTTCCTTATTTTGTCGAAAGGAACGAAAACGGTTAGAAGCTTTAGATTTATCCTGAGGCAAAAAAAAAAAAAAAACTCCCTCCCCCCCCCCAGTGACAGTTGAATTAATCAAATCCAACTGAGAACCAAATAACTTATTACCTTGGAAAGAAAGATAGCAATCTGGACTTAGAAGTCATGTCAGCATTCCAAGATTTAAGCCATAAAGCTCTTCTAGCTAAAATAGCTAAAGACAGATTTAACATCAATTTTGACGATATCAAAAATGGCATCACAAATAAAATGATTAGCATGTTGAAGCAAGCTAACAATGCTAGACAAATCAGAATCCAATTCTTGTTGTGCTAAATTTTCCAACCAAAAAATTGATGCAGCTGAAACATCAGCCAAAGAAATTGCAGACCCGAGAAGATGACATGAATATAAATAGGCTTTCCTTAGATAAGATTCAAGTTTCCTATCTAAAGGATCTTTAAAAGAAGTACTATCTTCCGTAGGAATAGTAGTACGTTTAGCAAGAGTAGAGATAGCCCCATCAACTTTGGGGATCTTTTCCCAAAACTCCAATCTAACTGCTGGCAAAGGATACGATTTTTTAAACCTTGGAGGAATAAAAGTACCACCAGGCCTTTTCCATTAATTAGAAATCATATCAGAAATAGCATCAGGAACTGGAAAAACCTCTGGAATAACCACAGGAGGTTTATAAACAGAATTTAAACATTTACTAGTTTTAATATCAAGGAGGACTAGTTTCCTCCATATCCAATGTAATCAACACTTCTTTTAACAAAGAACGAATATACTCCATTTTAAATAAATAAGTAGATTTGTCAGTGTCAATATCTGAGGCAGGATCTTCTGAACCAGCTAGATCCTCATTAGGAGGAGGATAATTCAGTATGTTGTCGGTCATTTGAAATTTCATGAGAAGTTTTAAAAAGGGAAATTTATTGTTACCTGATAAATTTGTTTCTTTTACAATACGATGAGTCCACGGATTTCATCCTTACTTGTGGGATATCGCCTCCTGGTCATCAGGAGGAGGCAAAGAGCTCCACAGCAGAGCTGCATAAATAGCTCCTCCCTTCCCTCCCAACCCAGTCATTCGACCGAAGTTAGGAAGAGAAAGGAAAAGCCAAGGAGCAGAGGTGAAGTTTAACAAAAATAAAGACCTGTCTCATAACAGGGAGGGCCGTGGACTCATCGTATCGTAAAAGAAACAAATTTATCAGGTAAGAATAAATTTCCCTTTTCTTTTACAAGATACGATGAGTCCACGGATTTCATCCTTACTTGTGGGATACAATACCAAAGCTATAGGACACAAATGAAACGGGAGGGACAAGACAGGGAACCTTAACGGAAGGCACCACTGCTCGAAGAACTTTCCCCCCAAAAGCAGCCTAGGATGAGGCAAAAGTATCAAATTTGTAAAATTTGGAAAAAGTGTGAAGAGAAGACCAATTTGCAGCTTTGCAAATCTGTTCCACGGACGCATCATATTTAAATGCCCATGAGGAAGCAACAACCCTAGTGGAATGAACCGTAATACGTTCAGGAGGCTGCTGTCCAGCAGTCTCATATGCAAAACGAATTATACTCTTCAGCCAAAAAGAAAGAGGTAGCCATAGCTTTCTGACCCCTACGCTTCCCAGAAAAACAAACAGAGAAGACGATTGACGAAACTCCTTAGTCGCCTGTAAGTAAAACTTCAAGGCACGGACCACGTCCAAATTATGTAACAGTCTCTCCTTCCTAGATGAAGGGTTAGGAATCAAAGGAACAACAAATTTCCTGATTAATATTTTTATTTGAAACAAGCTACACCCTGGTGGTAAATCGCCATAAAACAGGCTAACAATAGTATTGAGCCATTTTGTTCGTTCCTGTGTTTCTCTGTGTGTATTTAGTCTCCCTATGGGAAAAGAGGGGAAACCAGACGTGGACTCCTTGCTCAGTGTGCTTAGAGGAATATGGCTACACCTCACTGACGAGGCCCAATGAAGGCCGAAACGATCGTCTGGGGTTGCTGTGTTCCTTGTTCAGAGAGGAATTGCCTGGTATTTCGGCGCTGGACTGACCGTAATAGGCGGGATCAGACTGATATACTACAGGAAAGTTCTTCTCTGTGAAAAGCATTACTGGGTTTTACATTGTAAGGCCCTTTCAGTACATGAGGGACAAAAAGTAAGTGGGGGGTTCCACAATGGCATCTAAACACATGTCAAGTTGAGACATGTTAAACTAGCAATAAAAGTCGTTCTTAGCTTTATTTATTGACCTCTTAAGGCAAAAAACCTTTACATAAAAAAAAAAAAAGTGTACTGCGCCTTTAAATAATAAAAGCACAACAATTTTTCTGTTATCTTTAAAACAGCATTTGTGGCAATAAAAATTTTAATGTGCCCAAAATATTCTAATATTGCACCGGCTTGCTTAGATGTGTAAAACGCAATGTAACATAATTTAACAGTTATGACAAAAAAAAAATATTTCTTCAGGCCCCTGCACCTCGCAACAGCTCTGCTGTGGCGCCTACCTGCCCCCGGAATACACTGCTGCTACTTGAGAAGCTTTGAAGACCCTTCAAATGGCCAAACAAGTTAGGCCCCACCGGAGCACAGGACTTTACTGTCTATGCAATTCGGGTGAAACTGCACGTCTGAGTGTGCGAAAATAGGCCCGCCCCCCTTGGGCGTAACACTAGCTGTTACAGAGACCCGCATGGGTTGCAAACCCCAAACATGTCGATAGTAATAAAAAGCAAAGCCATGTGCCCCTCTTACACAAGTATGTCCCAATATCAAGCCTCACTGCCTGACAAACAAACTATCCAGCAACCGCATATCCCAGCATTCAGCCCATACTAAACAATTATAAGTGATATTAGACACAGTTAGCAGTTAATATAAAGGGAATTCCAGGTACACCATTACTATACATGTAGTGCATACTGATTTACCCTCCCCAGATAGGGAATAATGTCAGCCTGTTCTGATGCATCAAGTCTCCCCAGAAACAAATGACAAACATACCTCAATGCTGCTTGTAGCATGACAAGGTTCTCCACACTGAAGATGTTTCTTTACTCTATTTTCAACTGCTCTGTGGGAACCAGCATGGATCTTAGATAACATTTGCTAAGATCATCAACATCAGGGCAGAAAAATAAGATGTCTCCACTCCTCTTGGGAAGTTATAGATTGACGATTTCTCCCTGAGGAAAATAGTACTCACTGGCACCATTTTAAAATAAAAAACTTCTTGATTGAAGAATCTAAACTAACACCTCACTTTACCTCTTCCTATCACTAACACAGGCAAAGAGAATGACTGGAGGGGGAGGGGAAGGGAGGAGCTATATATAAAACTCTGCTGTGGTGCTCTTTTCCACTTCCTGCTAGCAGGAGGTTAAAATCCACAAAGATGAAATCCGTGGACTTGTCATATCTTGTAAAAGAAATTAATTTATCAGGTAAGTTCTTACATAAATTATGTTTTCTTTCATGTAATTGGCAAGAGTCCATGAGCTAGTGACGTATGGGATAGCAATACCCAAGAAGTGGAACTCCACGCAAGAGTCACTAGAGAGGGAGGGATAAAATAAAAACAGCCATTTCGCTGAAAAAAAATTAATCCACAACCCAAATATAAGTTTATTCTCATAAATAAAAGAAAAAATTTAAAACATAAGCAGAAGAATCAAACTGAAACAGCTGCCTGAAGAACTTTTCTACCAAAAACTGCTTCCGAAGAAGCAAATACATCAAAATGGTAGAATTTACTAAATGTATGCAAAGAAGACCAAGTTGCTGCTTTGCAAATCTGATCAACTGAAGCTTCATTCTTAAAAGCCCAAGAAGTTGAAACTGATCTAGTAGAATAAGCTGTAATTCTCTGATGAATCAAAATCTTTAACCACGACGCCAAAGAAACCACAGAAGCCTTCTGACCTTTCCTGGAACCAGAAAAGATAACAAATAGACTATTCTTTATTTATAAAGCGCCAAGAGATTCCGCAGCGCTGCTCATGGGTACAAGGATAACAGTACAATGTAGAAACAATACGACAATTTTACAAAAAAAACCAAAAAAACGGGGAATTGAGGGCCCTATTCCCGTGGGAACTTACAATCTAGATGGGTAGGATGGGAAACAGGAGGTGGGGACTGCAAAGGTGAAAGTGATATTAGTGAGGAGATAGAGGGCTGCTGTTAGTTAAGTTAGTATGTTAATAAGTCGGGTGATGAGCTTCCCTGAACAGAACAGAAAGGTCTTTAGGGAACGTTTAAAGGAGGAGAGGTTAAGGGCAAGTCTGACAGCACGAGGAAGTGCTAGAAGTCTTCCTGAAATCTTTAATAGCTTCAACATAATATTTCAGAGCTCTCACCACATCCAAAGAACGTAAAGATCTCTCCAAAGAATTCTTAGGATTAGGACACAAAGAAGGGACAACAATTTCTCTATTAATGTTGTTAGAATTCACAACCTTAGGTAAAAATTTAAATGAAGTCTGCAAAACTGCTTTATCCTGATGAAAAATCAGAAAAGGAGATTCACAAGAGAGCAGATAATTCAGAAACTTTTCTAGCAGAAGAGATGACCAAAAGGAACAACACTTTCCAAGAAAGTAGTTTAATGTCCAAAGAATGCATAGGCTCAAATGGAAGGCACATATTGAGCAAAAAGAGGCTGCTTCTAGGGTGGTAACTAGCCATAGAACAAGCTATTATTCGTTCCCAGGTTGAGCGCTTCTCTCTTTTTATTTATGCAAATTATGACATTTGGGGAAGTCTCCCTAAGCGTGATGCGGGAATCCAGACGTGGACCCGTTGTTCAGTGTGCCTAGAGGGATATGGCTGCACCTCACTGACGAGGCCCACAATAGGCCGAAACGTACGTCTGGGGTTTTGCCGTTTCTCTCGTTCAGAGAGGGATTGCCTGGTATTTCGGGGCTGGACTGCACTGTTAAGTCAGGATCAGACTGATATGCTACAGGGAAGTTCTTCTCTGTGAAAGGCACATATTGCGCAAAAAGAGGCTGCTTCTAGGGTGGTAACTAGCTATAGAACAAGCTATTATGCTATTGTTCGTTCCCAGGTTGAGCGCTTCTCTTTATTTACTCAAATGGAAGAGCCTGTAGAGCCTTCAAAATCAAATTAAGACTCCAAGGAGGAGAGATTGATTTAATGACAGGCTTGATACGAACCAAAGCCTGTACAAACAGTGAATATCAGAAAGTTTAGCAATTTTTCTGTGGAATAAAACAAAGCAGAGATTTGTCCTTTCAAGAAACTTGCAGACATTCCTTTATCCAAACCATCCTGAAGAAAATGTAAAATTCTAGGAATTCTAAAAGAATGCCAAGAGAATTTATGAAAGGAACACTATGAAATGTAAGTCTTCAAAACTCGATAATAAATATTTCTAGAAACAGATTTACGAGCCTGTAACATAGTATCAGAGAAACTTCTATGACTAAGCACTAGGCGTTCAATTTACATACCTTCAAATTTAATGATTTGAGTTCCTGATGGAAAAACGGACCTTGAGAAAGAAGGTCCGGTCTTGATGGAAGTGGCCAAGGTTGGCAGCTGGACATCCGAATAAGATCCAAATACCAAAACCTGTGAGGCCATGCTGGAGCCACCAGCAACACAAACGATTGTTCCATGATGATTTTGGAGATCCCTCTTGGAAGAAGAACTAGAGGCAGGAAAATATAAGCAGGTTGATAACACCAAGGAAGTGTCAACCCATCCACTGCTTTCGCCTGAGGATCCCTGGACCTGGACAGGTACCTGGGAAGTTTCTTGTTTAGATGAGATGCCATCAGATCTATTTCGGTAAGACCCCACATCTGAACAATTTAAGAAAACACATCTGGGTGGAGAGACCACTCTCCCGGATGTAAAGGTTGACGACTGAGATAATCCGCTTCCCAATTGTCTGTACCTGGAATATGAACCGCAGAAATTAGACAAGAGCTGGATTCCGCCCAAACAAGTATACGAGATACTTCTTTCATAGCTTTAGGACTGAGCCCCACCCTGATGATTGACATATGAAACAGTTGTGATATTGTCTGTCTGAAAACAAACGGTTCACTCCAATATAGGCCAAAACTGAAGAGCCCTGAGAATTGCACGGAGTTCAAAAATATTTATTTGTAATCTCGCCTCTTGAGATTTCCAAACCCCTTGTGCTGTCTGAGATCCGCAAACAGCTCCCCAACCTGAAAGACTTGCATCTGTTGTGATCACAGTCCAGGTTGGATGAACGAAAGAGGCCCCTAGAACAATATGATGGTGATCTAACCACCAAGTCAGAGATAGTCGAACATTGGGATTTAAGGATATTAATAGTGATATCCTTGTATAATCCCTGCACCATTGGTTCAGCATACAAAGCTGGAGAGGTCTCATATGAAAACGAGCAAAGGGGATAGTGTCCGATGCTGCAGTCATGAGACCTGAAACTTCCATGCACATAGCTACTGAAGGGAATGAAAGACTGAAGAATCCGACAGACTGCAACCAATTTCAAACGTCTCTTGTCTGTTAGAGACAAGGTCATGGACACTGAATCTATCTGGAAACCTAAAAAGGTTTCCCCTGTCTGAGGAATCAAATAACTTTTTGGTAAATTGATCCTCCAACCATGTTTTTGAAGTTGATTTGTGTGAGATTCTGCAGAACGTAAAGACTGAGCAAGTAACAAGATATCGTCCAAATAAGGAAACACAGCAATACCCCGCTCTCCGATTACAGAGAGTAGGGCACCAAGAACCTTTGAAAATATTCTTGAAACTGTCGCCAAGCCAAAAGGAAGAGCAACAAATTGGTAATGCTTGTCTAGAAAAAAAAATCTCAGGAACTGATAGTGATTTGGATGAATCGGAATACGAAGATATGCATCCTGTAAGTCTATTGTGGACATATAATGCCCTTGCTGAACAAAAGGCAGAATAGTCCTTAGTCACCATTTTGAAAGTTGGTACTCTTACATATCGATTCAAAATCTGTAGATCCAGATCTGGCCTGCATGAATTTTCTCTCTTTGGGACAATGAATAGATTTAAATAAAACCCCAGACCCTGTTCCTGAAACAGAACTGGCATGATTACCCCTGATAATTCCAGGTCTGAAACACACTTCAGGAAAGCCTGAGCCTTTACTGAGTTTGCAGTGATGCGTGAGAAAAAAAAATATTCTCACAGGCGGTCTTACTCTGAATCCTGTTCTGTACCCCTGAGAGACAATACTCAATCCACTGATTTTGAAAAATCTTAATCTGCCCCTTACCAGCTGAGCTGGAATGAGGGCCGCACCTTCATGCGGACTTGGGGGCTGGCTTTGATCTCTTAAATGGCTTGCATTTATTCCAATTCGAGGAAGGCTTCCAATTAGAAACAGATTCCTTGGGGGAGGGATTAGGTTTCTGTTCCTTATTTTGTCGAAAGGAACAAAAACGGTTAGAAGCTTTAGATTTACCCTTAGGTCTTATCCTGAGGCAAAAAAAAACTCCCTTCCCCCCAGTGACAGTTGAAATAATCAAATCCAACTGAGAACCAAATGACTTATTACCTTGGAAAGAAAGATAGCAATTGACTTAGAAGTACATGTTGGCATTCATGGTTCCCTCAATGAACTGTAGCTCCCCAGTGCTGGCAGCACTCATGCAGGCCCAGACCATGACACCATGCTTGACTGTAGGCAAGACACACTTGTCTGTACTCCTCACCCGGTTGCCGCCACACACGCTTGACACCATCTAACCCAAATAAGCATCTTCCAGTAATCCATGTCCTTAGTCTGCTTGTCTTCAGCAAACTATTTGCAGGCTTTCTTGTGCATCATCTTTAGAAGAGGCTTCCTTCGGGGATGACAGCCATGCAGACCAATTTGATGCAGTGTATGGTCTGAGCACTGACAGGCTGACCCCCCCCCCCCCCCCATTCAACCTCGGCAGCACTAAGTAGTCTATTTCCCAAAGACAACCTCTGGATAGGACGCCGAGCACTCAACTTCTTTGGTCGACCATGGCGAGGCCTGTTCTGAGTGGAACCTGTGCTGTGAAACCGCTGTATGGTCTCTCCCACCGTGCTGCAGCTCATTTTCAGGGTCTTGGCAATCTTCTTATAGCCTATGCCATTTTTTTTGTAGAGCAACAATTTTTTTTTCAGATCCTTTCAGATACTCCGTTTTTTGCCATGAGGTGCCATGTTGAACGTCCAGTAACCAATATGAGAGAGTGAGAGCGATAACACCAAATTTAACACACCTGCGACCTTGTAACACTAACAAGTCACATGACACCGGGGAGGGAAAATGGCTAAATGGGCCCAATTTGGACATTTCCACTTAGGGGTGTACTCACTTTTGTTGCCAACGGTTTAGACATTAATGGCTGTGTGTTGAGTTATTTTGAGGGGACAGCACATTTACACTGTTATACAGGCTGTACACTCACTACTTTACATTGTAGCAAAGTGTCATTTCTTCAGTGTTGTCACATGAAAATATATAATAAAATATTTACAAAAATGTGTGTATACACACAAATAATAATAATAAAAAAAAAAAAATATATATATATATATATATATATATATATATATATATATATATATATATATATATATATCGATCGAGGCTATACTATAGAGAATAGATAGAGTATATAGCCAAGAGATTTTAGGTAGTATTTGCATGTCATGACGACACACAAATGGTTCAATAAATCTATGAAAAGACTTTAACAGAATACAGAGATACATAGAGGAAGTTACACTTACAAGAGCCTCCACTGTGCTCAGATCTTTAATCTTGTTGCCACTCAAGTTGAGGTAAGTGAGGCTGGGACACCTTTCTGCCAACATGTCCAACCCTCCAGAGATGTTATTATCACTGAGTTCCAACTGCATATAAAAAAAATAAAAAAAAATAAAGGAAGAGGGGGAGGAGTAAGTTCTTGAACAAGGATTTTCAAGTGTTTGCAACTAGTAACTGGATACATTGATTTGGCTTTAAATTCTACAAACTAAAAATTGGAAGCAAAGTGGTTCAGTACTTTCGGCAGAATGAGTCAATTTAGCAATACGGACATATTTAGAAAAAGATTGTACATTGAGACGTTATGTAAAGTGTATCCCTAGTTTTAAATTGCTTAAAAACTAAGCGGTGAAGGAGATATAAAGTTGCTTGTTTTCTCATGGTCTGTACACTATTTTAGTATATATGGCTCATAGCAGCCATTTACGCTAGAAAGTGCCCACAACACTTTCACTATATAAAAACCTACTTTTTATAATAGTGGAGTATAATGAAATTTAGAGCCATATTTATCAAAAGGTAAATAAGCGAATTTACAGCCAAGAGTTAAGAAGCAGCGGTCATCTGTTATGTGCGGTATCTCAAAACCCCCAGAGTTTTCAGACAGAGGAGACTAACAGTCCCCTCATGATTGGCTGCGCTTGAACAGGGGGCACTTTGCACATTAGCCTTAATGTGCAATGATAAAAAGTGGGGTGCAATGTCAAGTGAACAGGGGCGAAGATGTACCCCAGCCCTTTTTTTTTATTCTGGCCCTAGTGTGTTCAATAATAAATTGAAGAGAGCACCTTGATGAAGAACTGAACTTCAAAGTATCAAGTTCTCTAGGAAGTTTGTATTTAAAATATTAATATTAAAGTATCAGAACAAATGTCCTCCTTTGTGCATAAAAATTTAACCTGGAAACTTTTTTTTTTTTTAATTTTGATTAGAATCTATTTCAGAGGTGATCGAGGAATTTTTGAATCACACCTGTACTTATGATTAAAAAAAAAAAAAAAAAAATAGATAGATAATCCCTTTTACCCATATTAAAGTGATGGTAAATCCAAGCATTTAAAATAACTAAAAACTTTAGTTTTTGTCATCAGTTACTAAAAAAAAAAAAAGTTGCAAAACTCACCATGTCTGTGCCGCAGTAGATCGCTAAACTCAGTGCCCCCGGCCGCCCACGACAGCACCCTTTACCAATGAGGCAACGTTCCCACCTCTAAACTTATAGCCGTGCTAGGATGTCAGATTACACGCATGGATATTTGTTTAGAGGGGGAAAAGTCACCTCATTGAAGAGCGATGTGCCGCGAGTGGCCGGTGCTGTTGAGTTTAGCAATCTTCTGCGGCACAGATAAGGTGAGTTTAGCACCTTTTTTTTTTATTGAGAGAGCACGAGCGAGAGAGAACCAATTCATTACACAATTTAACCTATAAGATTTGTATGACCTTTAAGTAAGAACTACAACTCACCAACAGAAGTAGAGAGTTATAGATCTGGAAACTAACTTGCACTTACTTTTCGGAGTTTAGGCAACTTTGGGAGTTTAGCTAGAGAGGAAAGCTCCACGTTGGCCATACTAAGGAATTCTAGCTCTTTAAACTCATCGCTCAAGCCTTCAATCTCTCCATCGCCGGACCGACAGTTGTCTAAAACCAACTCCGCCACCTATTAAAGTCAAATGGATTAAGGGAGAAATTAAAATTAATGAAGCAAACCATATACTGTACTGCTGGAGTGAAGAGGTAAAACTATAAAAGGAAGCCCAAACTGAACTTCAAAATTTAAGACAGCATACAATGTAAACTTTCCAACTCATTACCAGCATGGACCTGTTTTAAATTACTATACTGCAGCAGTCTGAAACAAAGTTAAACATACAGTTTCAAGGTCCTAAGCTAATCACAGTGAGAAAAAAATAATAATAAAACGCATGTGAACCCCCCTCTCCCAAAATACAACAACTGTGCTGCATTTTCAAATTTCTCAAATCTAGAAGTCAAAGTTTCAGGCAGCCACATTTAGAAAAGTTAGTGTTATATTAAAGCATTAAATAAAATGGATATGAAACAAACATGCTAAAAATATTTTATTTTCTCATGTTTAAATGTAAAATGAAACCAAGAGTAAGAGTATGGTACTGGTAGACTGGTACCTATGAATGAATCTACTGCCCTCTCTCTATACACACAGGGGTGGAAAAATATCAATATGGTTTACTAGTCATGGGTTGAAAACTACAAACCCAGAGGGGAAAAGTTAAAGGGACACTGTACCCAAAAATTTTCTTTCGTGATTCATATTGAGCATGAAATTTTAAGCAACTTTCTAATTTACTCTTATCAAATTTTCTTCATTCTCTTGGTATCTTTATTTGAAATGCAAGAATGTAAGTTTAGATGCCGGCCCATTTTTGGTGAACAACCTGGGTTGTCCTTGCTAATTGGTGGATAAATTCATCCACCAATAAAAAAGTGCTGTCCAGAGTTCTGAAACAAAAAAAGCGTAGATGCCTTCTTTTTCAAATAATGATAGCAAGAGAACGAAGAAAAAATAGGAGTAAATTAGAAAGTTGCTTAAAATTGCATGCTCTATCTGAATCACAAAAGAAAAAAATTGGGTACAGTGTCCCTTTAAGTCCATTCAATGTTAGTTTGGAAAGAGTCAAATTTCTAACTCATCTGCTGCTATTTCTATGTCGTTCTGGACTAGTGGACCACTGGAAATTTCAAGGTAGGTAGCTATGATAAATATGCACACATAACTACACAAAAAAAATGCATAAAAACATATTTCATAAAATTATAGGTGTAACCAAAATTTTCTGGCTCCTAGATTAATTTTGTTAAAACTGCCCTTCCTATTTCCCTAGCAGTCCATTTTTATTCCCAAACAGTCCTATCAAAACCCAGATCGTATAATATCCTCTACTGTAAGATCCTCAGAATTGCATGGGGCAAGGGGATTAATTTCAAGTGACCTACATCCTGAAACATCTGCTAAGAGCAACAAGTAGCTATAGTGGTGGCTGATGACAGCAGGCAAGCAGGCGCTGCAAAATGATCACCCAGGGAGCAGCTGCTTAAAGAAACAAGCCGTTATTAAGAGATTAACTTACTTCAAACCAGACCACGAGACAATGGTTCATTACTAAGCCCTGCAAGTTTACTATTAGAGTTTAACTGGCTTGTAGTTACAATCAAGGAGAGAAAAAAAAAAAAAAAAAAAAAAAAAAAAAAGTACAATGGCACAGAAAAGAGCTAAATACTGGAGGGCATGCAGAGCTGGCTGCTAATAGAGGTATTAAACTTTATTTGTTTAGACTTGGCAACTGTAGCTTTTAGAATGGATTCTTAATATGTAATTCTACTGTGGGTCACCCACTCAAAAAGTACACAGCAGATTTACCAAGTGATGTGACTACTAAGTCCCCTTGACCTGCAGGTTCGCACAAGCTTCATCAAGCAGCAGCCATCAGCCTTGCTGCTTCCCTGCCCTGTTTTCCACCTCTGAGGTGGGGAATTTCAATCTCCACAGTCTCTGACTAGGGAGATTGACAGCTCCTGCCTGCATGTGATAGGCTGTGTGCGGGTAGGGGGTGGCACACAAACGCAAAGGAGTGCTCGTGTGCAATGTTAAATATGGACAGCAGATTGCTGCCTGTCAGAGGAGAAGCTGGACAGACAGGGGCGAATATGCACACCCGTGGATGATAAATTTAGCTCCAAGTTAGGTCTTGTATCCTTGGGGGCTGGCTGCTGCAAAGGGATATCCTACTATATGGGTTCCTCAGCGACTATTCATTCTTTAAATTCAATACAAATGAGCAAAAAAATTAGAAGTTATCAAGAACTACAATCCGAGGAGCAATAGTTTACTCAGAGATTTGTCAAGTCAAGCTTTAAAAGGAACATAAAAAAGGGAAACCCATTTTTTCTTCTGTGAGTCGAATTTTAAACAACTTTTGAACTTACTGCTATTAAATTTGCTTTGTTCTCTTGGTAACCTTTATTGAAGGATAACAGATTCTCAGGCACGTGCCTGAAGTAATATATGGCACAAGTTTTTCCTGACATGCAATGCTCCAGATGTGCACCCTACTTTAGGTATCTCTTCACCAAGGAATACCATGAGAACAAAGCAAAATTGATAATAGAAGTAAATTAGAAAGGTTTAAAATGGTATGCTCTCTGAATCATGGGGAACCCCCCCCCAAAAAAAACTGGTATGTCCCTTTAAAAAAGGGACACAAGTCCAAATTAAATTATTAAAGTCACATGATTCAGAAAGAGCATGCAATTTTAAACCCATTAGGTCATTGAGGTTCCTGAGCCTACTTAAGGCTTTTTAACAAGGGATACGAAGAGAATGAAGCAAATTAGAGAACAAGTAAATTGGAAAACTTGTTTAAAATTGAAATTGCATGATCATAATTTAATTTTCCCGTATTTTAAATGGGCATGTTTATGAAAGCAATAGGTCGTGGTTTCAATGACTAAAACAAGACTTTTCATTCTGTGACTATTTAGGGACACAGATCAAACAACCACTGTGTATGTACACAATTAAAAAAAATGATATAGATATATACAGTGGATATAAAAAGTCTACAAACCCCTGTTAAAATGTCAGGTTTCTGTGATGTAAAAAAATGAGACAAAGATAAATCATTTCAGAACTTTTTCCACCTATAATGTGACCTATAAACTGTACAACTCAATTGAAAAACAAACTGAAATCTTTTAGGTGGAGGGAAGTAAAAATAAACTAAAATTATATGGTTGCATAAGTGTGCACACCCGTAAACTAAGAATTTGTTGAAGCATCTTTTGATTTTATTACAGCACTGTCTTTTTGGGTATGAGTCTATCAGCGTGGCACATCTTGACTTGGCAAGATTTGCCCACTCTTCTTTGCAAAAACACTCCAAATCTGTCAGATTGCGAGGGCATCTCCTGTGCACAGCCCTCTTCAGATCACCCCACAGATTTTCGATAAGATCCAGGTCTGGGCTAGTCCAAAAATTTAATCTTCTGGTGAAACCATTCCTTTGTTGATTTGGATGTATGCTTTGGGTCATTGTCATAATGAAATATGAAGTTCCTCTTCATGTTCAGCTTTCTAGCAGAAGCTTGAAGGGTTTTCTGCCAATATTGACTGGTATTTAGAACTGTTCATAATTCCCTCTAGCTTAACGAAGGCCCCCAGTTCCAGCTGAAGAAAGAAAGCCCCAAAGCATGATGCTGCCACCACCATGCTTCACTGTGGGTATGGTGTTATTTTGGTGATGTGCAGTGTTTTTGCGCCAAACATATCTTTTGGAATTATGGCCAAAAAGTTCAACCTTGGTTTCATCAGACTATAACACCTTTTCCCACATGCTTTTGGAAGACTTCAGGTGTGTTTTTGCAAAATGTAGCCTGGCTTGGATGTTTTTCTTCGTAAGAAAAGGCTTTAGTCTTGCCACTCTACCCCATAGCCCAGACATATGAAGAATGTGAGATTGTTGTCACATGTACCACACAGCCAGTACTTGCCAGATATTCCTGCAGCTCCTTTAATGATGCTGTAACCTCCCAGACCAGTTTTCATCTCGTCTTTTCATCAATTTTGGAGGGACGTCCAGTTCTTGGTAATGTCACTGTTGTGCCATATTTTCTCCACTTGATGATGACTGTCTTCACTGTGTTCCATGGTATATCTAATGCCTTGGAAATTCTTTTGTACCCTTCTCCTGACTGATATCTTTTAACAATGAGATCCCTCTGATGCTTTGGAAGCTCTGTGTGGAACATGGCTTTTGCTGTGGGATGCGACTAAGAAAATTTCAGGAAGGACCAACTAGAGCAGCTGAACTTTATTTGGGGTTAATCAGAGGCACTTTAAATGATGGCAGGAGTATGCTGACTCCTATTTAACATGATTTTGAATGTGATTGCTTAATTCTGAACAGCTACACCCCCACACACTTATGCAACCACATTATTTTAGTTTTTTTTGTTTTCTTCCCTCCACCTAAAAAAGATTTGTTTGGGTTTCAATTGAGTTGTACAATTTATAGGTCACATTAAAAGGTGGAAAAATTTCTGAAATGATTTATCTTTGTCTCATTTTTTTACATCACAGAAACCTGACATTTTAACAGGGGTGTGTAGACTTTTTATATCCACTGTATGTCCATCAAGATCCAATCCTGTAGCACTTTTCGTGTCTGACAATAAGACTGTTTTAACCTGCCCCTTTTACACACTGCGGTAGATAGTGGTATCCCTTGCAACCATACTCTACTCACGTGAGAAAAGAAGTCTGTAGCAACTCCTCCAAATGGTAAAAAAAAAAAAAAAAACAAACACACGACACTTTATTGAAGCTCAACCGCATCATAAAAACAACAATTCTTGATTCACAGAACATGAATGGGGAATCCAAATGTGCAAAATACAGCACATATGTTTCGTGCGGGTCCTCCACACTTGTTCACCACTATAGGCTGCACATCAGGACGCTCCATTTTAAAGGAAAATGCATCATTAAAAATACTCATATTGATAAAATAATTAACCCCATCATGTCATCTCTACATATTTATAAAAATACACTTCTGTTTGAGTCAATAAATGTTCCTTATCAGTACATACAATGAATATAGGAGGTGCACAATGATAAATCACAAGACGGATAAATTAATATATCATTTAACTGGTAGAGGGTAGGGATAGATCTATATAAATAAATTTACATCCAACTCCATATTTATACCTAGAGGGTGTCTGGTACATAAAGTGAAAATCCATTTTGATTCCTTATAATTCTATTTATACCCCCTGTCCCCTCCCCTACTATGGCGAGGGACATAGTCAATTGCTTGGAAAGATGTCAATGGGGAATCTCCAGCATGTGTATTTTTAAAATGTTTAGCAACTGGGGTAAAGGTATCTGGGATGTAAATATCTCTGTTACAAGACTATCTTTGAGGAAACTGGTAGTTTTGCTTACGTACTGTATTTTGCACCCCCTAAAGGTTTGGAGGTATATTACGTACTTAGAGTTACAATTAAGATTGTGTCTAATTTGGTATGTTTTATTTGAAACTACTAGAGCCCTTGTCAGAGTTGTTGGACTCTTTTCTCCAGCCTTTGGTTGGTGATCTTATGAGTTACATTAGGGATTCTACCCAAGTATTAAGAACTGTTCAGGACATCAGGTGGGAGCCAACATACAGATTTGTCACCATAGATGCGACTTTCCTCTATACCTCCATCCCACACCGGCAGGGATTAGAGTCAGTTTCATTCTTTTTGGACAATTTTTCAACATTCTGATGTAAAAAGTTTTTTGATAATTGCTATAGTTTTTACTAACTCATAATTTTTTCCTGTTTGAGGTTTGTTACCTCCAGAGACGTGGGACAACAGCTATGGGGGCAAAATTTGCCCCCTCCTATGCCAATCTTTATGGGATGGTGGGAGTTGCTCCATGTCTATGGAGGTGACAACCCCTTCAGTTAACATCTATTTCGGATATAGATATACACACACATAGATATAGATAGATAGATATATATATATATATATATCTATTATGACATTCTGGACGTGAGACTAAAAGAACGTGGCTATCCAAGCAAACTCTTGGGGCTCCATGTACTAAGCCGTCAATTCATCCGTCATTGTAGACGCGGATAAACTCGCCGTTACTCGCCGCGGGCGAAATGGTGTCCGCTGTCGCTATGTACTAATATTCCCCCAATAAATAGACAAGTCTAGCCCGCCGCGAGCAGTTGCGGATTGTTGATAAATTTGACGCCTCGCTCGCCGCGACTAAGCTGATGTACTTAACTTTCAGTTGAATTGTCTGGCCAATTATTAACACGTGACATGCAAGGTGTCACGAACATCATAGTAGTCACGGGAATAGAATTTTGCTCCTATAAAAGTTCAACTTATCTAAACAACTTTATTATTGTTCAAAAATTTTTGAAGAGTGATAACAGAGCGTTATTTTTGTAATATTTATTTACAATTTGGATATGGCTTCATCTGGATCTGATAATATATAAATATTAATATAAAAATAATTATAAAGATTGACAACTATACAATACAAATTTAAAATATAGATTACTCTTTAATTACAGTTGACAAATTGGGCGCAATTTATGTACATGGAAATGAGAGACAAATTAGACGCCAGTTATGCTGTAAGTACAATGCTGATATTACTGCCTTTTATATATGTCTAGACTGGCGTCTAGATTGACTTTCCTATTGTTTTGTACCTTGCCCGCCACCTAAAAGGTGGCGAGGCAAAAATAACGAGGTGGGAGCGGAAATTGTAGCGAGCGGACAAATAGATTTTTTAGTACATTCGTTTTTGGCGAGTTGGTGGTCAAATGTGTCTAATTACAGTGAAAAATGGAGCGGTAGCGAGGTTTGGCGGATAAGTACGCTCGCAATTTTAAAGATGCGAGTTTTAACATTGACGGCTTTGTACATATCAGTTTGCGAATTTTGACGCGAGATTTGTTGCGGGTAGCTCGCTGACTGCTTAGTACATGGAGCCCTTGCAGTCGACCACACAACTCTTTATTAGAGTATGGACAGCAGAGACAGGCTAGATCTAGGACTTAAACCAGAAAGTGTGGATATATTAGTTTTTAGTACCCCTTACAGTTTCGAAAAAAAAACAAGATTTGTAACGTTAAGGAATGTCTACTAATTCTGACAACAGACCCTGTGTTGGAGAAAGTAGCAATAAATGGTTGCAAATTTGTTGCCAAAAGGTCTAAAAACGATCGGGAATATGGTAGCATCATATATTCCCGAGACCAAAAAGGGTACCTGGTTACCACAAAGAGCAGGTTTCTATAGCTGTAGATCTCGAGTCTGTAAGACTTGTAACTATGTGACTGACCCAGAGACAGACCTTTTTTTTACTTTCTGCAATGAGATTTTTTTAGTGAAAATTTTTCTGCAGGTCACTTTTAAATGAAATAAAATTGTAAATTTGTCAGTTACACTAAAGCACCAGATCAATTGCAATGTGTTGGTTAACTGGAGAATAAAACAATATTTAAAGTTTTATAATCTAGTGCAGTAGTTGAAAATTGCATTGCAAATTAGCTGCAGACAAAAAAAAAGTAATTGTAAAATGTCTCTTGATTTAATTTGTTTCCTTTTCTCTTACTCTAACATAGAAATGTAGTAATAAAAAGGTGCATTGCTCAAACATCTTATATTCAGAGAAAAACAGCTTTGCAGACTGAAAAGCTAGGGAACAAGCTTGCAAAATCTCAGAGCCAGACAACAATCAATGCACTGCTTTGCAGCACTACTGCATATTTGACTGTTGTCTTCGAACAGCACTTTGCTCTGGATGCACTGTGTTAAGGAAACCGTATACAGTGCAGCCAGAGAACAGCTCTGTTTAAAAAGAACAGCCTAATGTGGAGCAGCGCTGAAAAGTTAAAGTGCTAACAGTTCCTGTTCTTTCTGCAGACATGCTGCATTTTCTGCAATGACATCTCAGATCACTCTATGTTCTGCCTTGGGGGTGACTGAAGGTGAGTACTTCACTTCTACAGTTTCAAATAAAACGTACCAAATTAGACACAATCTTATTGTAACCAAGTATGTAATATACCTACTAACCTGTAGGGGGTGCAAAATACAGTACGAAGGCAAAACGACCCGTTTCCTCAAAGATAGAGCCTTGGAACACAGATATTGACAACACAGATACCATTACACCAGTTGCTAAACATTTTAAAAATGCACATGCTGGGGATTCCCCATTGACATCTTTCCAAGCAATTGACCATGTCCCTCGCCATAGTAAGGGAGGGGACAGGTAGTATACATTGAATTATAAGGAAGCAAAATGGATTTTCACATTATGGACCAGGCACCCTCTAGGTATAAATATGGAGTCGGATGTAAATTTATTTATATAGACATATCCCTGCCCTCTACCAGTTAAATGATATATTAATTTATCAGTCTTGTGATATCATTGTGCACCTCCTATATTGATTGCATGTACTGATATGGAACATTTGACTCTCACATAAGTGTATTTTTTATAAATATATAGTGATGACATGATGGGGTTAGTTATTTGATCAATATAAGTATTTTTAATGATGCATTTTCCTTTAAAAGGGAGCGTCTGGATGTGCAGCCTATAGCGGTGAACAAGTGCGGAGGACCCACACAAAACATGTCTGCTGTTTTTGCACATTTGGATTCCCCATTCATGTTCTGTGAATCATGAATTGTTTTTATGCTGCAGTTGTGCTTCAATAAATTATCGTTTACCATTTGGATGTATCGCTTTTTGGAGGAGTTGCTAAAGACTTGATCTCACTTCCGGTTTGCTTGGCGTGCTGACGAAGACGCCGCCTGGTGTGCAACCTGGCGATCAAGGACTACTGGCA
Source organism: Bombina bombina (assembly GCF_027579735.1). Lineage (NCBI taxonomy): Eukaryota > Metazoa > Chordata > Amphibia > Anura > Bombinatoridae > Bombina > Bombina bombina. The sequence continues at coordinate 1,421,492,799 of NC_069499.1, read as the reverse complement.
CTTCTGAGTTGTGAACACGCTGAAGAGGAAGCTGCCGTGGTATTCCGTAGGGCTGGTAAGCGTTGAAGATCTGCTTGTTTGTCTATACTCTACTCGCCCCAGTGTTGAGATTACGTAGCTTGACCACATCATTTCGATAACATCGGCCGTGATCTACCAGGAGCACCTTTGGGATCTACTGGTAGATCCTGATCTACCTATTGTGCACCCCTGCTCTAGTCCATTAAACTATCAACCCTAGACAACTGCATGTTTAACCCCCACAAAGGTGTTAGACAGTAGAAATAACGCTTGGGGATCGCAGAGCACTGCTTGTCCCAAGTAGAAAATGCCACTGATCCAATTAGCAGCACTAGTTCCATATCTGACCACAGAGCTCTGCAAGTCCAGAGTAATATTTCTAAGCTAACAGAAAAAAAAAAAACTTGTTCGCAACGATCCACTTTACCTGCTGAAGTGTATTAAATTGTTTTAAAGTATTTCCTTTACCCTTATATTGACGTTTGAAATAGTTGATTTAGCCTGTGATATCCCCACCTATTCTTAAAGTTTCTGGCCCTAGGTCCAAGATATAGATAAGCCGTGTAAATACAGCCAGCAGAAGAAATTACACTCCCAGTGCGGTATAGAAGAGATAAGGTAATAAAATGTTAATTTTCCATTGTTCTCTCCAAGTATTGGTCTTTGGTTTATGGACAGATATAAAAAAGCATGTATATGTACACAATGTGATAAAGTAATGAGATTCAACTATACCTACAAGCTCAACCCATTTTATTAGGAAGTGGCTTCAAAACCAGCTATTTCATATACACAAAACTTAATTCTCATACATTTTATATTTAAAACAATGTTACAGTATATGGTCCCTTAAAGCTCAGTATTTCCCCTAAATATGCCCTCTACATAAGCTGTTCCATGCTTTCAAATGCACTAGAGTGAACCACTCATGATTTGCGGATATACGTAGTGCTTATGAAATATCCTGGGAGACTAAAAATGTACATGATTAGTTTTAAAGAAATCAAATTTTTCTCTTTCATGATTCAGATAGAAGTCGAAATAACTTTCAAATGTACTTTCATCTAATTTGCTACGTTCTTTAGGTATCCTTTGTTGAAAAGAATACCAAGGTATGCACAGAATAGTTGATGATTGACTGTACATACATGCCTCTTGACATTGGCTTACTGATGTGTTCAGCTAGCTCCCAGTAGTTAGTGGCTCCTTTAATAAAGAATAACAAGAGAATAAAGAAAAGAAAAACAGAAATAAATTGGAAAGTCATTTACAAATATATGTTCCGATTTATAAAAATGTTGGATTTCAAATCCCATTAAAAAGGGACAAACACACATATGCCCTTGTGCACCCTTCATTCAAACGTCACAATGCAAAGCCCTGGTGGAGAGACAAATATGTAAATGATGCAAGCTGACTGATCCACAAAATATATGCTTTCAGAGCTATTGGGGTGTTTCAGTTGAGTTTATGCCCATTCAAACAATACCAAGAGAGCAAAGTAAAAAGAACTGGAAAGGTTTTTTTTTTTTTTTACAGTGTCTGACGCATGAAATTTTAAAGGGTCGTTGAAACTCCCTGTTCCCTCATACAGATAGCTCATACAATTTTAAGATCATTTTAGACTTTATTATGAAATCTTACTTTGTACTCATGGCAATCTGTTGAAGTGTACCTAGGTAGGTAGCATGCACGTGCTGGAGATGTATAATGCAGAAATTTGTCAAAACACTATTGAGCACTAGATGACAGCAGTGTTACTACAAAATGCAGTGTAGACCACTGTCATATTAAGCTAAAGACACATGCAAGCTACTGAGCCTGTCTACATGATTTTCAGCAAAGTTAACCAGCAGAAGTAAATTTAGTAACAGAAGTAAAATTTAAGTCTCGTATAAATACATATACTCTGAAGAATGGAAACTTTTTTTATAGAGCAATTTAAAGTGAATGTCAACTTTCATGAATCAGTGCCCGTTTAAAAAAAAAAAAAACTATTAAAAACAAGGGCACTTCTCATTCATGAAAGTTTACATTGCACCGGATTTTACAAATACTTACCTTCTCCTGAAACACTGGATCGCCCTGCCTGCTTCTTCCTGCTGTACTAACACAGCAGACATGAAACCGGCTTCCTCAAATCACAGTGTGGCCTCACCAGATGAACGCTCCTGGGGGCGAACCGTGATTGGCGAGCCGATTTTGTCATTGCTGACGAAGTACAGAGGAGCTGCAGGCGTGGGATCGGCGATCCGGTGTTTCAGGAGAAAAGGTAAGTATTTGTAAAATCTGGTGCAATGTAAAAAAGTTACATGTTACAAGTTACATTTTTTTTTATAAAAATGGGCACCGATTCATAAAAGTTGACATACACTTTAAAAGGAGTCTGATTCACCAAATAAAAAATGAAGTTAAGTTTCATGTTACGATTGAAAACTTTAAAGCTGACACTTGTATTTACAAAAAAAATAAAGCTATACAAGCAACAGAAGAAAGCATATTGATTTATGCCAATACAGAATTCCTTACCTGGTTGTGTTTAACATTATTAGATTGTCTTTCTATCTAGTGCTGATTGCTTTTCGTTCTTCAGCAGTGCGTATATGATGCAGTCATCTCTATTTCACAAAGTCTACTGTCTTTTAGCCATGCCCTGTATTCCCTAGAGACCACAGTCTTGGATAATCCTATAATCTTCACTGCAATTTGAATGGAAACCCCTGCCAGCCGTGCAGCAATACGCGCTTTGTACAAATCCATAATGTCTGACTCCTTGCCCATTGTACTGACTGGATGTAGAACCATAGGGAGGTTACACCAAGCCAAGATCACATGACCCCCCAGAACATTTGCATAGTAACACGTGAATGCAAATCACCATGAGGGTTTTCTAATATTTCGGCCAAAACTAAGCACGATACACTTTATACACAAGATGGACCAACCTATGTACAGCCACAAACGATTCTAGACACAAAACTTCTTAAATGAGAGGTTTAACCCTTCTATGACCAGAGAGAGGGGCATATGTGAAAAATATTGCTACGCAACGTGTTATATACCTCTAGGGATGTCGAATAGGTTCCAACATTTTTGGGTAATGACAAAAAAATTGATTCAAGAACAAGTGGGCATGTCACACCATAAGTCTCAGTGCCTATCAAAATCTAATTAAATGATCATATTACACCATATAGAAATATGCTGGCAGACGATAATGAAATAAAGTTTAAATTACCAAATGTTAGACTGCCAGCTCCCATGAGAACAGAGATCTTAACTCATTATGTACCAGCAGAACTGTTTTGCCCTCATTACGTATTAACTTTACCAATGGACAGGATGTTGGTTCTCATTCTTCATACATGTAATAGCTTCTTTCACGCCAAGTCTAACTCATTCAACTATTTCACGTACCTATTTAAAACACATGATAAAGCTTCAGCTGTTTAGAAATTATTAAAAAAAAAAGCGATAAAAAAAATAATAAAATTAAAAAAAAAAAGGGGGGACGACGTTTTGAAAAAAATAGCCGGTTGATATAATTTGCAAAAGCACTTTACGAAATTATAGAACAGTGAATTGGCTTCCAGTAGAAGCGGTAAGGTAAATCAAGAAAGCCACGAGCACACCTGACATCAGTGTTAGGTATAGCGCGACGTACTAAGTCACAGAATATATATATATATATATATATATATATATATATATATATATATATATATATATATATATATATATATATATAATACACACATACTGTCGCAATAAACCCATCCTATCATCATTTGGAAAATCATATCTTCCAGAGTCGGGTCTTTCCCCTTTGCCTCCATCATATAACTTTGGGAGTCCGAACAAGGTAGAAGAGAAACGAACTCGCTCTTAAAAAGTGGGGACCCCAATAGGGAAGTTAATACCTCCTGCCTGTGCACCATCGCTTCACAGCGTGCGAGAGATCGTAGCTCAGCGGCATGCTTACCTCAGACGGGGACTTATTTCTCAACTCCAAGCTGATGCGCTTCTTCATCTCCATTTTCCCGGGCCAATCCACTAGATCGATAGGGTCACGTAAATAAGTTTCCCGAAGAAACAACAAAAAACAATATTAAAGCAAAAAATAAACCAAATAAAGTACCCTGCTAAGCCTGATCACGACCCCCCAAGCCCCCTCTCTGCAGGTCTCCCTTTTGCCTCAATGGCCGCTAACAAACTGAGACTCCATTACACTACACAGCCATCCCCCTCTGCCAGACAACGCCCCTGGTGTCGTTCTATTTGCTGGTTGTTGTATTGCTTTCACTGCCATAGGCTGAAAGGATTGTCATTCAAGGACTGACAGACTGTATCTGTCATATGACTTAATGATTGGCTGAAAGTGTGAGCGCAGTTACATGGGATTGGCAAGTGTCGGTGTCAATCAAAGCGATCACACTACTAATATTTTTACAGTCGTTTAACCCTGGCGTCACGTCTTTGTGTATTCGACTACTGGTTTCGCGCTCTATTTTAGGTCAAAAGACCGTAGAAAGTAGCTGTCGGCACTTTAAATGCGTTATTGTTTTTATGAAAAGCGGCAATTTTCTTTTGACCTTTTTCTTGTTGTTTAGTTGAATTACTTAGACGCAAATAGCCCGACTTTAAGTTTACAATATTGATAATTACATTATTAGGCATAAAGCTGTATTTGTTAAACTTTTTTTATGTATGTTGGTGGGCTGTTTACTAATGGGTCACATTATATTATATTTGCGTGTATGCTAAAAATAAGGCCTAAATAAAATTTAAATTTCTCACAGTTTTAGTTGAAAGATAAGTACTTTACCTAATGAGAAGTATGCACCTGTTTATGTTATGGATTATTGTCTTTTTCTTTGTAGTAATGTTGAGGGTCATACAGAATACCATGGATGGCTGAATGTGGCACTTGTTTAGGTGGCCTATAGTTTAAACTGGACTGAATTCAGTGTAGACAGTATTAGCGTTTTAACTCTTTCTCATTGGCTTTGCTCAAAAACTTAAGGTTGCTGTAGAACTTGTTGACAGTCATAGATAGGCAACACTATTAATACTTATCTACTGAAGTGTGTGTGTATATATACCAGACAACTTTGAAACCATTTACTAGGGATGCACCGAAATGAAAATTCTGGACCGATACCGAAAATTCAGGATGCCCCTGGCTGAAAACCGAAACCAATTTTTTTTTTCTTTTTTAACTACAGTGTGTGTGTGTAGCTGAGAGAGCTTGAAGGCGGGAAAGCTCCAACAAATGGGCATGGTCACTTGTACCGTAGGGCGTGATCTGCAGTGAAACTGGTGGAGCTCTACAAGAGGGAGCGTGGTTATAGCCAGATAACAATTCGAGGTGGACATGTGTTTTGTTTTTGGGTGTAGTTATCTGTGCGATGGGCGTGGCTGCACCTGATCGTATCTCCGCCTAGTTCCTGGTTCGGGTCTCACACTGACCCGTCAGATTATATGTCCGGAGTCCCAAATGGAGTCTGCCTTTCACCAGGACCACCAGACTTAGCTACGACCTTACGTGCAAGGTGGTTATATAAAGTTACTGTGCTTTTTTGTATACACTGTCTGGTGGGTGCTAATTTGTACCAACTGTATGCAAGCTTGGGGCTTATGCATATATAATGTGCACGCATATTTGCCTCAGGTGAATAGAATGTCTACGCACAAGAGGCTGATGTATGAGCACTGTATATAAGGCTTATACATATTCCCTGTGTGTGATTAGGGCTGTGTCTGATAATATCAAGTGTTTATAAACATGTTACTCATCCTCCTTTGAATACTGTATTCAGAACTTTGGTTTCCTTCTAAAAAAAAAAAGGGCACTGCTGGTTTCAAATATCATGTCATGGTATTTATGTGTGTGCTCTGTGTACCATGCCAGTGCTGTGCTGCTCACCTTATGCTAAGGATAGGCATGTAACTCAATATAACAGGGGAGGCCTGTGCATTTTTAGCCATTTTGGTCCTCTTTGGGCCGAAATTGGAATTGCACATTTTCAGCGGCCCAAAATTGGGTGAATCTCTAGTATTCTTTATTTAGTTCTGTGTAACATAATCAGATTTAACCGTTTTTTTTTTAACCAATTATCAAAATAAAGTATAGTCCTAGAAAACTATTATAATATGCAAAACAGTAAGTCAAGTAATGAACTCAAACAGCAGCTCTAGGCTGGCATAAAATTTGGAATATGCTACACAATAATTTTACCGAAAATAAACGGCAAGAAAACCGAAATAACCAAAAATGCCATTTTCGGCCGAAACTTTCTGCGGCCGAAATTTCGGTGCATCCCTACCATTTACATATATATAATAATCACTATATATATATATATATATATATATATAGTCAAAAAAGGGTGTTTAGTAAAAGGGACTTCTGTATATAAATATTTTCACTTGTAAAGCCACCATGTGGATTTCTATTCCACTCAACCCCTATGCAGGTTTAGAAGGACAGTTCACTGTAGAAAACCGCAATATACAAATTTCAAAGACTTCAAAAACATCCCCTTATGCAAAAACAGCAGAAACAAAGTGCATCACAGAAGTAAAGTGCAGTGCATCATAGAAATAGCCAGGTGAGTTCCATGTGGGGCAAGCAGTAAACGCTGAATACGTCACCCTTCAACAGGCAATACAGTGTTGCCACAGGATATCGATAGCAATACCCAAACAGCTAGTAGCTGTGTGACTCACCCTTCTTGCTTGTAGTTTCAAACGTGTACCTTAGGAAACCTGCTGTATGCTACGTGACCCACGGCGTCCAAGACAGCCTCGATGCCTCTATCCAGCCGGTTCCGGTCGTGTGATGGGCGTCGGCCGTCACAGCCAATGGGATGCTTAGCCTACCAGGAGGCTTGCAGGATCCAACGTCGGAGGGGATGCCAAATATCAGAGATAGTAGGGGGAGTGGAGTAGAGGCACGCTCCTGATGCAGCCCAGAATGCCGGCAAAATAGACATCAAGCAAAAAGAATTGATATCCAGGCTGCGTTTAAAAATCAAAGTCTTTATTAAATTCCTCTTGGGATAAAAATGCAAAAAAGAAAGGGGGATCCAGCATAACAGTGTTACCAAAAGTTATTCCGCTAACATGTTTCGGTAAAGACCGTAATCATAGCTAATTGGAAACAGGTGTGCTGGCTATATAAAAGACAAAATCCACACTCATTGGACAAAAATAAGACCAATAGAAAAGGTACACTGTTGGACAAAAAACGTAATAAATATATATATAGAAAGAACTAATGCGCCCTGACAATTTAGCATATGTATATATACCCTAGCCTAGCATAATACAAAACATCAGATATAGTCATTAATATGTATTCTGCAAAAAGTTATGATGAAAAAGATATAAGGATGAGATGAACAAAATGAACAGATGAATAAATGAAAAATAAATAAATAATAAAAGGTAATCATGGGGGGCATGAAATATTCTCATAGATCCAAAAGTGTAAAGGAATACACAAAATATGGAAGAGTAAAAGTAAAACTCAAACCAAAAGAGTAAGGCCGTATAGCAAAACTAGTGTAAAATCTTAATACAGAAGTTTGCATAATTATAAGGAAACTATGGAAGTGTATCTCTAAACATGCCTATACTATATAATATAAAATATACATATATAGAAAGGAGCGTATTATATGTCTGAAACAGATTGCAGCCTAGTAAATGCAACCTGCTGAAATAACTACAACTCAAACACAAGGAAGAAAATAAGTAACTATGCTCAGCTATATCCCTGTCGTAAATCGCAATTGTTATAGCAAAAACCCTATCTAATATGAGTTTAAGAACTCAAAAGTGTATCTCAATGTACACAGGTAACAGTGACCTGTATAGGGAAATGAAGAAATACAACTATACTGAAATAATAATATAATATAATCAGTGGATACTGCTGAATGAGTGTAGTATGGTATGCGATGTACAGAGCAATACAAATAAACTGCATTAAAGGGCTGTATGGAGGAGTAGGTAAAAGGGACCCTATCTTAAAGGGATATAATGACGAAGAGATGTATGTAGGAGAACAAGAGGAGGCTAAGAGGGTATAAACCAAAGGGAAAAAGGTGGGCAAACGTGAAAGGTAAAAGGATTACTTCCAATAGTTAATCAAATCGAATTCAGAGTTTAAACCCTCTGGTACTCTAGTACGCAATTTGAAGATCCAAAACATTTCACGCTTGCCCAACAATTGATTCCTGTCACCTCCTCTAGGTGGTGCCTTAACATGTTCAATAGCCTGCCATCTGAATGTGGCGTTACTCTTATTGTGAAAATTCCGAAAATGCTTTACCAGAGGGGTACTAGCTTCACCTAGTTTGATAGTAGAAAGGTGGTTTCTAATTCTAGTGTTTACATCCGTAGTAGTGAGTCCTACATACTGGAGATGGCATTCTATACAGTAAAGTAAATAGACAACATAGGAGGATGTACAGTTAAGGCAAGTGGATATCTTATAAATGTCTCCAGTGACCTCTGACCTGAATTCATCGGAAATAATGATAAACTCACAGGGTCTACACCTCGATTTGCCGCACCTGTACATCCCCCTATGTTGCAACCAAGAGCTTTGTCTGTCTGGTTTCTTGATAGAAACTTCGGAGGGGGCCAGTATATTGCCTAGAGTTCTGTTCTTCCTATAGGAGCAACGTAAACCTCCCTCCACACAGCTAGCAAGGCTGTCATCTGCAGAGAGCAAACTGAAATGTTTTTTGACAATCTTACATATTTCTCTGTAATCTGTACTGAAATCCGTCACAAATGTTATTTTATGTGAGGAGTTAATCTCCTCACCAGTCTTGGTACAGTTGGATCTATTCAAAAGGGACTGTCGATCCAAAAGGTCGACCTGTCTCTGAGCTCTATCTACCAGATGCCCAGGGTATCCTCTCTCTCTGAGTCTTTTCTGCATGTCTCTACTTTGCACTTTGTAATGATCGCTATTGCTGCAGTTCCGTTTGACCCTTATGAGCTGTCCTTTGGCTACTGCCATAGGGACATGTGCGGGGTGACAGCTCTTTGCATGAAGCAATGTATTTTTCGATATAGGTTTCCTATACATATTGCTTATAATCTGTCCATCATCCCCTGCAGTCAAAGTGAGGTCTAAGTAGTTAATAGTTCTAGAGTTAGTCTCAAATGTGAAACTCAGGCCAACATTATCAGAATTTAGAAAATCCACAAATTCAGACAAAGAATCCCCAGATCCCTGCCATATAAGGAGCAGATCGTCAATATACCGCCTATAAAAGGCGATATTATGTTTATGTGTATTACTATCTCCATAGATGTGGGACAGCTCCCACCAACCCATAAAGATGTTGGCATATGAGGGCGCAAATTTGGCCCCCATAGCTGTCCCACATCTTTATGGGTTGGTGGGAGCTGTCCCACATCTATGGAGATAGTAATACACATAAACATAATATCGCCTTTTATAGGCGGTATATTGACGATCTGCTCCTTATATGGCAGGGATCTGGGGATTCTTTGTCTGAATTTGTGGATTTTCTAAATTCTAATAATGTTGGCCTGAGTTTCACATTTGAGACTAACTCTAGAACTATTAACTACTTAGACCTCACTTTGACTGCAGGGGATGATGGACAGATTATAAGCAATATGTATAGGAAACCTATATCGAAAAATACATTGCTTCATGCAAAGAGCTGTCACCCCGCACATGTCCCTATGGCAGTAGCCAAAGGACAGCTCATAAGGGTCAAACGGAACTGCAGCAATAGCGATCATTACAAAGTGCAAAGTAGAGACATGCAGAAAAGACTCAGAGAGAGAGGATACCCTGGGCATCTGGTAGATAGAGCTCAGAGACAGGTCGACCTTTTGGATCGACAGTCCCTTTTGAATAGATCCAACTGTACCAAGACTGGTGAGGAGATTAACTCCTCACATAAAATAACATTTGTGACGGATTTCAGTACAGATTACAGAGAAATATGTAAGATTGTCAAAAAACATTTCAGTTTGCTCTCTGCAGATGACAGCCTTGCTAGCTGTGTGGAGGGAGGTTTACGTTGCTCCTATAGGAAGAACAGAACTCTAGGCAATATACTGGCCCCCTCCGAAGTTTCTATCAAGAAACCAGAAAGACAAAGCTCTTGGTTGCAACATAGGGGGATGTACAGGTGCGGCAAATCGAGGTGTAGACCCTGTGAGTTTATCATTATTTCCGATGAATTCAGGTCAGAGGTCACTGGAGACATTTATAAGATATCCACTTGCCTTAACTGTACATCCTCCTATGTTGTCTATTTACTTTACTGTATAGAATGCCATCTCCAGTATGTAGGACTCACTACTACGGATGTAAACACTAGAATTAGAAACCACCTTTCTACTATCAAACTAGGTGAAGCTAGTACCCCTCTGGTAAAGCATTTTCGGAATTTTCACAATAAGAGTAACGCCACATTCAGATGGCAGGCTATTGAACATGTTAAGGCACCACCTAGAGGAGGTGACAGGAATCAATTGTTGGGCAAGCGTGAAATGTTTTGGATCTTCAAATTGCGTACTAGAGTACCAGAGGGTTTAAACTCTGAATTCGATTTGATTAACTATTGGAAGTAATCCTTTTACCTTTCACGTTTGCCCACCTTTTTCCCTTTGGTTTATACCCTCTTAGCCTCCTCTTGTTCCCCTACATACATCTCTTCGTCATTATATCCCTTTAAGATAGGGTCCCTTTTACCTACTCCTCCATACAGCCCTTTAATGCAGTTTATTTGTATTGCTCTGTACATCGCATACCATACTACACTCATTCAGCAGTATCCACTGATTATATTATATTATTATTTCAGTATAGTTGTATTTCTTCATTTCCCTATACAGGTCACTGTTACCTGTGTACATTGAGATACACTTTTGAGTTCTTAAACTCATATTAGATAGGGTTTTTGCTATAACAATTGCGATTTACGACAGGGATATAGCTGAGCATAGTTACTTATTTTCTTCCTTGTGTTTGAGTTGTAGTTATTTCAGCAGGTTGCATTTACTAGGCTGCAATCTGTTTCAGACATATAATACGCTCCTTTCTATATATGTATATTTTATATTATATAGTATAGGCATGTTTAGAGATACACTTCCATAGTTTCCTTATAATTATGCAAACTTCTGTATTAAGATTTTACACTAGTTTTGCTATACGGCCTTACTCTTTTGGTTTGAGTTTTACTTTTACTTTTACTCTTCCATATTTTGTGTATTCCTTTACACTTTTGGATCTATGAGAATATTTCATGCCCCCCATGATTACCTTTTATTATTTATTTATTTTTCATTTATTCATCTGTTCATTTTGTTCATCTCATCCTTATATCTTTTTCATCATAACTTTTTGCAGAATACATATTAATGACTATATCTGATGTTTTGTATTATGCTAGGCTAGGGTATATATACATATGCTAAATTGTCAGGGCGCATTAGTTCTTTCTATATATATATTTATTACGTTTTTTGTCCAACAGTGTACCTTTTCTATTGGTCTTATTTTTGTCCAATGAGTGTGGATTTTGTCTTTTATATAGCCAGCACACCTGTTTCCAATTAGCTATGATTACGGTCTTTACCGAAACATGTTAGCGGAATAACTTTTGGTAACACTGTTATGCTGGATCCCCCTTTCTTTTTTGCATTTTTATCCCAAGAGGAATTTAATAAAGACTTTGATTTTTAAACGCAGCCTGGATATCAATTCTTTTTGCTTGATATATATATATATATATATATATATATATACACATGTTGATTGGAGTAGCAGTGTTAGTCCAGAGATTTAGATATCAAAATAACAAGAGTATTGCATTGAGCAATTATATAGTATATGTATAGTTAGTCCAATGAAAAAGTATCATTGCTCAATGCAATACTCTTGTTATTTTGATATATATATATATATATATATACATACACACATTCCCTCTATACAAATCCTAAGAATATACACCTGTTTGTTTAAAGTGAATGTCAATTTTGATGCTAAAGTGCCTGTGTTTTTAAAAAATTTATTTAAAACGGGGGCACTTTAATTCATCAAAATTTACATTTCACTCGTGTTGTGAAAAAAAACCTTACCTTTTAAACTTCACAGCAGCTCCAGCTTCCTCCGCCCGTCGCAAAGCCTCTTCCTGGGTCTAAAATGAGGAATCCGGCTTCCTCCAATCACAGCGTTGAATCTGACACTGATTCCCCCGGGGGGAAGCCATGATTGGAGGATGACCTATCCTTAATATCTGACATCAGAAATGGCTTGCAACGACTGGAGGAAGCTGGAGCTGCTGTGAAGATTAAAAGGTACGTTTTTTTTTTTCTCAACAGGAGTGAAATGTAAATTTTGACGAATTAAAGTGCCCCTGTTTTTAATCGAATTTTTAAAAACCGGGCACTTTAGCATCAAAATTGAAATTCACTTTAACCAATTTGTTGTTTCGGACAAAAATAATTTTTGGTATTGTAGGAGTGGTTCTAGAGAGTTTTTTTAGGGTGTGTAGCATGGTAAAGGCATGATTAGGATTGTGCTTAGATTGATGTGAGTAGAGGAATATTTTTTTATAGTGTCTGCTTTAGTAAATTAAGGTTGATCTTCCTATATGCATGTAACATGACTTTTGGGTGTGGATAAAATGTAGGTACTATGTATGTGCATTTGTTTGGAATTTGGCATTCATAGAAATTAATTCCGAATATGGCCGCAGGTAGCGGCATTCAGCTATTTTTGGAGCTGGATTTTTTGAAGTTATATCTGCAAATCCAGATATATTATAAAAATGTGATATTTCTAAAACTTAACATTTATTATATAGATTAAAATCTACACATTAGGCATTGGTACTTCTCTATGACCTGTTTTCAAGTACCCTCCTAAATAAGGCTTTTTTTGCCACCTGCAGGTGAGAAGTTATCAGTTCTTTTTGGGACATATTTTGGTCCACTTAACTCACGATTGGTCTGTATGCCTAATGTGTAGATTTTAATCTATATAATAAATGTTAAGTTTTAGAAATAGTCTCCTTTTTTGTTAAAATTATATATTGGGAGCGGGTAGTGCACCTGGTGGATCTAGTCATATATAGCTGTACTTTCTAAATAAATAAATGATCCTATTAGTTAACTAGTGCCACTATTTATCTTTTTTTTTGTAAAAAAAAAAAAAAAAAAGTGATATATATATATATATATATATAATATATCCCTATATATAATGAAAGCCAAATTCGGAAAGAAATGCAAATATCTAGTAGGTACCTTGTTATAAGGAGCACTTTGGTTATCCCATCACTAAATTTTCATGGGGATCGAATGCAGTTACCTTGTCATTAGAAGGAATGTTTTGATTGTTATGCCACTAGAAGGGGCGGTTTGGGGTGTTTAGAGTTGCGGTGATGTAATTATGTGTTTGATGTTACTAGAGGAGTACGCTTCTTCATTTTAATTAGTTTCCATTGCATTGGTTTTTTTTTCTACTGCTCTTGGTCTTTATGTGGGCCTATATTATTTTAGTCTTAAATACTGACTCGCTGGCGTAGTACACTACCCTCTACCCTCCATTTGGGAGGGGTTATGACGTGAGTAGGGAATGTGTGTGTGTGTGTGTGTGTGTGTGTGTACATATAGTGAGTGTTTATTTGACTTTTTATAAGCCTGATGAAACAGCTTATTGAATAGTTAAGAAACATGTAACTTGGTTTTTTTTTTGTTTGTTTTTTTTTAAATATTTTTTTTTTATTTTGAATAACACAGAAAAACATAATTTATGTAAGAATTTACCTGATAAATTAATTTCTTTCATATTGGCAAGAGTCCATGAGCTAGTGACGTATGGGATATACAATCCTACCAGGAGGGGCAAAGTTTCCCAAACCTCAAAATGCCTATAAATACACCCCTCACCACACCCACAATTCAGTTTAACGAATAGCCAAGAAGTGGGGTGATAAAGAAAGGAGCAAAAAGCATAAACAAAGGAATTGGAATAATTGTGCTTTATACAAACAAATCATAACCACCATAAAAAGGGTGGGCCTCATGGACTCTTGCCAATATGAAAGAAATTAATTTATCAGGTAAATTCTTACATAAATTATGTTTTCTTACATGTAATTAGCAAGAGTCCATGAGCTAGTGACGTATGGGATAGCAATACCCAAGATGTGGAACTCCACGCAAGAGTCACTAGAGAGGGAGGGATAAAAAATAAAGACAGCCAATTCTGCAGAAAAAAAATAATCCACAACCCAAATCATAAGTTTTAATCTTATAATGGAAAAGAAAAAAACTGAAATTATAAGCAGAAGAATCAAACTGAAACAGCTGCCTGAAGAACTTTTCTACCAAAAACTGCTTCTGAAGAAGAAAAAACATCAAAATGGTAGAACTTAGTAAATGTATGCAAAGAAGACCAAGTTGCTGCTTTGCAAATCTTATCAACTGAAGCTTCATTCTTAAAAGCCCAGGAAGTGGAAACTGACCTAGTAGAATGAGCTGTAATCCTCTGAGGCAGGGATTTACCCGACTCCAAATAAGCGTGATGAATCAAAAGCTTTAACCAAGATGCCAAAGAAATGGCAGAAGCCTTCTGACTTCCCTAGAACCAGAAAAGATAACAAAAAGACTAGAAGTCTTCCTGAAAACTTTAGTAGCTTCAACATATTTCAAAGCTCTCACCACATCCAAAGAATGTAAAGATCTTTCCAAAGAATTATTAGGATGGGGACACAAAGAAGGGACAACAATTTCCCTACTAATGTTGTTGGAATTCACAACTTTAGGTAAGGATTTAAATGAAGTCCGCAAAACTGCCTTATCCTGATGAAAAATCAGAAAAGGAGACTCACAAGAAAGAGCAGATAATTCAGAAACTCTTCTAGCAGAAGAGATGACCAAAAGAAACAACACTTTCCAAGAAAGTAATTTAATGTCCAGAGAATGCATAGGCTCAAACGGAGGAGCCTATAAAGCCTTCAAAACCAAATTAAGACTTCATGGAGGAGAGATTGATTTAATGACAGGCCTTATACCAACCAAAGCCTGTACAAAACAATGAATATCAGGGAGTTTAGCAATTTTTCTGTGGAATAAAACAGAAAGAGCAGAGATTTGTCCTTTCAAGGAACTTGCAGATAAACCCTTATCCAAACCATCCTGAAGAAACTGTAAAATTCTAGGAATTCTAAAAGAATGCCAAGAGAATTTATGAGAAGAACACCATGAAATGTAAGTCTTCCAAACTCGATAATAAATCTAGAAATAGATTTACGAGCCTGCAACATAGTATTAATCACTGAGTCAGAGAAACCTCTATGACTAAGCACTAAGCGTTCAATTTCCATACCTTCAAATTTAATGATTTGAGATCCTGATGGAAAAATGGACCTTGAGATAGAAGGTCTGGCCTTAGTGGAAGTGGCCATGGTTGGCAACTGCAAAACACATGGAGACCGGCAATGGGCAATCCCCTTTCTGGGTCCCGGTGCAGAGTGGACAAGCTGGCGACCTCCAGCCCACAAAATACAATTCCAATACTCCACAGCACCAAGTAGTCAAATAATCTTCTTTATTGTTTTACAGCATATAAAAACACAGACAGAATGGATATGCGACGTTTCGGGACCTTAGTCCCTTAATCATGCATACATAGTGATACACCTGTGTCTTATTTAAAGAGACAGCCAGCCAATCATAGTGAAGTTCAACAAATGCATTGAAAGGTATATAACTCTTTCATAGCTGGCTCTTTTCAATTCAAATATACTGACATTTACGGTCACAATTAAAAACAATTTCGATACACAATAATTCCAATGCTAAAAAGACAAGGTTAAACACATAAAGGAGCAAATGTACATTTCAGACTAAACACTTTTTTCAAATGTAGAATATTTTTTCTCATCAACTGTATATGTCAATTCTACATATAAACATAGCTACGCATTACTTGGGTATACCAATGAGGACTATAATAAGGTGTGTGCACCTAGAGGAAGACAGATAGATCCCATTCTCTATTTAACCCCTTGGGGTACATTGTATCTAATTTATGGATCCAGAATGCTTCTCTGTTTTAGAAGCGTTTCTCTATTACCACCACCCCTAGGTACACAAAATGGCATGCTACAGGAGCTTTTTCATCTTTTTTTCGAATGTTGGACTTATGTTTGTTAAGTCTATTTCTCATACTTTGGGTGGTCTCTCCTACATAAATTCGGGCACACGGACACTTTATAATGTAGACCACAAATGTGGATTCACATGTATAATAGGATTTCAACTTGAATTTATGCCCACTCCTAGGATGGACAAATTCTTTCCCCTTAATTACAGAGTGGCAATTGCCATATCCCAAACAAGGGTAACAACTAACATTTTTCTCAGTAATATATCTTTCTTTATTTCTCTGTTTAGACCCTAAGTCTGACTTAACCAAAATATCACCCACATTTTTTACACGCCTGTAAGCCATAATGGGCTTATTCTGTAATATTTTTACTCCTTTATTACAGTTCTCAATAATATGCCAATGTTTTCTAATGATATTAGATATCTTATCACTATACTCACTATGTTGGGATATAAATACCAATCTCTCATCTTTTGCCTGTCTGGCTATTTCTTTATCCCTTCTATGGCATACATTCAGAATTTCCTTATCAATTAGCCCCACTGGATAACCTCTATTAAGGAACTTTTCCCCCATTTCTTTAAACCTTAACTGCTTGGTTTCCTGATCACTTACAATTTTGTCAACTCTAATTAATTGACTCCTAGGTAAGGAGTTCTTTAATTTGATGTTATGAAAGCTATCATATCTCAAAAGTGTATTACGGTCTGTTTCTTTGCAATGTATATCTACTTTAAGATCATTACCCCTTTTGTACACTACAGTGTCAAGAAACACCATTCTCTCTTCACTATGTACCAAAGTGAATTCCAGGCCTGCCACTTCTTGATTAATTTCTTCTACAAACTTTACCAGGGAGTCCACGTCACCCCACCATATGCCAAAGATGTCATCTATAAATCGCCACCAGGTGGCGCCATATTGCAAAAATAGATGGTTACTATATACAAATTTTTCTTCAAAACAGTTCATATAGAGATTGGCATATGATGGGGCGACGTTAGACCCCATGGCAGTTCCCTTCTTCTGAATATACCAGGAATCGATAAAGAGAAAATAATTATAGAACAACACTATCCTTAACAGTTCCTCAAAAAAATCAATTTGCTGCAACTCGTATTGGCCTGATGACATAAGCAATTGACGTATTATACCTATACCACTCTCATGCTTGATTGAGATATATAAACTTTTCACATCGAGTGTATATAATATGCATTTGGAACAATCTACCTCCAATGTTGAAAGTTTTTTAATGAAATCACCTGTATCTTTTATATCTGAAGTCATTCTCTCTACATAGGGTTGTAATACCCTATCCCCAAAAATTGCTATGTTGGTAAATAGATTCAACATTTGAAACAATTGGGCTCCCTGGGGGACTCTGCATATTTTTGTGCACCTTCGGCATAGTATAAAAGATAGGTGTTCTGGGATGATCTTTGTATAGGTATTCACTAATTTTTTTATCTATTACCCCTGCTGTCATTGCAGTAGTGATTACTCTCTTAATTTCTTTTTTGTATCTTAAAGATAGGGTTAGTGTCTAATTTTTGATAAGTATTAGTATCATGTAATTGTGTATTAATTTCCTTTATGTAATATTCCTTATCAAGTACTATTGTGGCTCCGCCCTTATGGGCTCTTTTAATGATGATGTTATCCTCTTTTTGTTTGATAGTTTTTATGGCTTCCCATTCGTTCTTAGTTAGATTTAAGTTCTTCCTTTTCTTATTCCTTATATCTGTTATTTTTGTTTCTAACAAATTAACCTCAGCCGTAACTAGCTTAGTGAATGTGTCTAGACTACTGTTTTGCACATGTGGGGTAAATGTACTTTTTTTACGCAAATTATACCTTTTGGGTGTGATAGATTTATAATTATCAGGTTTATTTACCACATTATCTTTAATTGCCATATGTTAATTATCAAAAAACTATTTTAACTTGATGTTTCTAAAGAACCTATATAAGTCCTTATTTAACTCAAAAAAGTCCAAGTCTTTATACGGGCAAAAAGACAAACCCTTCTCCAAAAGTTCGTACTCACTATTTTCCATTATTATTAAATTATATATTAATTACTGTTTGCGGGGCTTCCGACTTCCTTGCCCCCTCGTCTTCATCCGTTTTGGACTGCTCTCCGCCTGTGTTTCCTTCCACCTCTGTGGTTCCTTCTTCGCCGCTTGATAAAAAAGGTGATGACGATCCAGATGACGCCTCCGATGTAATACCGCCGCCTTCTCTACGTCTCTGTTGTTGATTTGCAAAGTGGCCCTGATGTCGCTGTGATGCTGTAGGGAATCCTCTCTGTGAATCGAAATACCCTGATTTCCACTTGTAGACTCTGCCTTTGATGTAATCGTCTTTGTCTCTGACAAACTTTAAACTTTTGCGCTCCTGGATCTCCTTTTTCAGGTTTGTGATCTTTTCATCTGTTTTTTTCAAAAATTCATCCAGCGCTTCAGAGGTTAACAACTTAATGAGTTCACTTTTACATACTTCGATATCTTTCTCTTGCTGCTCCACATCTTTTAGCAGGTATTCCACTGTCAGGGTAATTAAATCATAGCTACATTTATTCAAGATAGCCTCAAACTTTCCACAGTATTCCTCATTCTCTCTTAATAATGTGGGGCGGGTGTTCATCCGCAGTCCTCTGGGAATCCTTTTAACTCTGTGGTATTCAGAGAGGGTTGTGATATGTAAATCACAGGCAGTGTTTTTACTTCTTAAATTCTCATATTTCTTCTCATAGTCTTGAATAGGGATAGTTTTTAAAAAGTCCCTGGACCCTCTAGTGAGGGTAGTAATACGTGCTGCTTCCATTTCTGTGTACATAAACACCTTTGTACCATCTGTTTTTTGTTGCTTTTCCATGTTTGTAAAGTATGTCCTTTCTTACCCTTATTTGCTCGTGTCTCAAGTCGCTCATACAGATACAGCAAAACACATGGAGACCGGCAATGGGCAATCCCCTTTCTGGGTCCCGGTGCAGAGTGGACAAGCTGGCGACCTCCAGCCCACAAAATACAATTCCAATTCCAATACTCCACAGCACCAAGTAGTCAAATAATCTTCTTTATTGTTTTACAGCATATAAAAACACAGACAGAATGGATATGCGATGTTTCGGGACCTTAGTCCCTTAATCATGCATACATAGTGATACACCTGTGTCTTATTTAAAGAGACAGCCAGCCAAAAAGAAATTAAGAGAGTAATCACTACTGCAATGACAGCAGGGGTAATAGATACAAAAATGAGTGAATACCTATACAAAGATCATCCCAGAACACCTATCTTTTATACTATGCCGAAGGTGCACAAAAATATGCAAAGTCCCCCAGGGCGCCCAATTGTTTCAAATGTTGAATCTGTATTTACCAACATAGCAATTTTTTTGGATAGGGTATTACAACCCTATGTAGAGAGAATGACTTCATATATAAAAGATACAGGTGATTTCATTAAAAAACTTTCAACATTGGAGGTAGATTGTTCCAAATGCATATTATATACACTCGATGTGAAAAGTTTATATACCTCAATCAAGCATGAGAGTGGTATAGGTATAATACGTCAATTGCTTATGTCATCAGGCCAATACGAGTTGCAGCAAATTGATTTTTTTGAGGAACTGTTAAGGATAGTGTTGTTCTATAATTATTTTCTCTTTATTGATTCCTGGTATATTCAGAAGAAGGGAACTGCCATGGGGTCTAACGTCGCCCCATCATATGCCAATCTCTATATGAACTGTTTTGAAGAAAAATTTGTATATAGTAACCATCTATTTTTGCAATATGGCGCCCCCTGGTGGAGTATTGGAATGGTTGGCAACTGGACATCCGAACAAGATCCGCATACCAAAACCTGTGAGCCACCAGCAGTACAAATGATTGCAAATGATTGCTCCATGATGATCTTGGAAATCACTCTTGGAAGAAGAACTAGAGACAGAAAAATATAGACAGGTTGATAACTCCAAGGAAGTGTCAATGCATCCACTGCTTCCGCCTGAGGATCCCTGGACCTGGACAGTTACCTGGGAAGTTTCTTGTTTAGATGAGATGCCATCAGATCTATTTCTGGAAGCCCCCACATCTGAACAATTTGAAAAAACACATCTGGGTGAAGAGACCACTCTCCCGGATGTAAAGCTTGACGACTGAGATAATCCGCTTCCCAATTGTCTATACCTTGGATATGGACCGCAGAAATTAGACAGGAGCTGGATTCTGCCCAAACAAGTATCCAGGATACTTCTTTCATAGCCTGAGGACTGTGAGTCCCACCCTGATGATTGACATACACCACAGTTGTGACATTGTCTGTCTGAAAACAAATAAACGGCTCTCTCTTCAATAGAGGCCAAAACTGAAGAGCTCTGAGAATCGCACAGAGTTCCAAAATATTGATTGGTAATCTCGCCTCTTGAGATTTCCAAACCCCTTGTGCTGTCAGAGATCCCTAGACAGCTCCCCAACCTGAAAGACTCGCATCTGTTGTGATCACAGTCCAGGTTGGATGAACAAAAGAGGCCCCAGAACTATACGATGGTGATCTAACCACCAAGTCAGAGATAGTCGAACATTGGGATCTAAGGATATTAATTGTGATATCCTTGTATAATCCCTGCACCATTGGTTCAACTTACAAAGCTGAAGAGGTCTCATGTGAAAACGAGCAAAGGGGATCGCGTCGGATGCTGCAGTCATGAGACCTAAAACCTCCATGCACATAGCTACTGAAGGGAATGACTGAGACTGAAGGTTCCGACAGGCTGCAACCAATTTCAGACGTCTCTTGTCTGTTAGAGACAAAGTCATGGATACTGAATCTATTTGGAAACCTAAAAAGGTTACCCTTGTCTGAGGAATCAAATAACTTTTTGGTAAATTGATCCTCCAACCATGTCTTTGAAGAAACAACACTAGTTGATTTGTGTGAGATTCTGCACAACGTAAAGACTGAGCAAGTACCAAGATATCGTCCAAATAAGGAAACACTGCAATACCCCGCTCTCTGATTACAGAGAGTAGGGCACCGAGAACCTTTGAAAAGATCCTTGGAGCTGTCGCTAGGCCAAAAGGAAGAGCAACAAATTGCTAATGCTTGTCTAGAAAAGAGAATCTCAGGAACTGATAGTGATCTGGATGAATCGGAATATGAAGATATGCATCCTGTAAGTCTATTGTGGACATATAATGCCCTTGCTGAACAAAAGGCAGAATAGTCCTTATAGTCACCATTTTGAATGTTGGTACTTTTACATAATGATTCAAGACTTTTAGATCCAGAACTGGTCTGAATTAATTTTCTTTCTTTGGGACAATGAACAGATTTGAATAAAACCCCAGACCCTGTTCCTGAAAATGAACTGGCACAATTACCCTAGATAACTCCAGGTCTGAAACACACTTCAGGAAAGCCTGCGCTTTCTCTGGGTTCACTGGAATGAGTGAGTGAAAGAAACTTCTCACAGGCGGTCTTACTCTGAAACCTATTCTGTACCCCTGAGAGAATGTTCTGAATCCAATGATTTTGGACTGAATTTATCCAAACATCCTTGAAAAATTTTAATCTGCCCCCCTACCAGCTGAGCTGGAATGAGGGCCGCACCTTCATGCGGACTTGGGGGCTGGTTTAGATCTCTTAAATGGCTTGAATTTATTCCAGATTGAGGAAGGCTTCCAATTGGAGACAGATTCCTTAGGGAAAGGACTAGGTTTCTGTTCCTTATTTTGTCGAAAGGAACGAAAACGGTTACAAGCTTTAAATTTACCCTTAGATTTTTTATCCTGAGGCAAAAAAGCTCCCTTCCCCCCAGTGACAGTTGAAATTTATAGAATCCAACTGAGAACCAAATAATTTATTACCTTGGAAAGAAAGAGATAGCAATGTCGATTTAGAAGTCATTACAGCATTCCAAGATTTGAGCCATAAAGCTCTTCTAGCTAAAATAGCTAAAGACATACTGTATATCTAACATCAATTCTGATGATATAAAAAATGGCATCACAAATGAAATTATTAGCATGTTGAATTAATTTAACAATGCTATACACATTATGATCTGATACTTGTTGTGCTAAAGTTTCCAACCAAAAAGTTGAGGCAGCTGCAAAATCAGCCAAAGAAATAGCAGGCCTAAGAAGATGGCCTGAACATAAATAAGCTTTCATTAGATAAGATTCAAGCTTCCTATTTAAAGGATCCTTAAAAGAAGTACTATCTTCTGTAGGAATAGTAGTACGTTTAGCAAGAGTAGAGATGACCCCATCAACTTTGGGGATCTTTTCCCAAAACTCCAATCTAACTGCTGGCAAAGGATACGATTTTTTAAACCTTGAAGAAGGAGTAAAAGAAGTACCCAGTCTATTCCATTCCTTAGAAATCATATCTGAAATAGCATCAGGAACTGGAAAAACCTCTGGAATAACTACATGAGGTTTATAAACCGAATTTAAACGTTTACTAGTTTTAGTATCAAGAGGACTAGTCTCCTCCATATCTAATGCAATCAACACTTCTTTTAATAAAGAACGAATATACTCCATTTTAAATAAATAAGAGGATTTGTCAGTGTCAATATTTGAGGCAGGATCCTCTGAATCAGACAGATCCTCATCAGAGATAGATAAATCAGTATGTTGTCGGTCATTAGAAAATTCATCAACTCTATGAGAAGTTTTAAAAGACCTTTTACGTTTATTAGAAGGCGGAATGGCAGACAAAGCCTTCTCAATGGAATCAGAAATAAATTCTCTTAAATTTACAGGAATATCCTGAGCATTAGATGTTGATGGACCAGCAACCTGTAATGAACTACTACTGATGGAAACATTCTCTGCATGTAAAAGTTTATCATGACAACTATTACAAACCACAGCTGGAGGAACAGTTACCACAAGTTTACAACAAATGCACTTAGCTTTGGTAGAACCGATATCAGGTAGCAGGATTCCAGTAGTAGATTCTGAGACAGGATCAGATTGAGACATTTTGCAGTATGTAAAAGAAAAAACAACATATAAAGCAAAATTATCAATTTCCTTATATGACAGTTTCAGGAATGGGAAAAAATGCAAACAGAATAGGCCTCTGGCATAGAAAAAAAAAAGACCAGAGGCAAAAGAAATGAGGTCCGGAACGAAACTCGAGCGTCATAGATGACGCAACCTCGTGAATAGACTCGGCGCCAACTAAGACGCTGGAAATTACGAATTTGCGTCAACAAACGTAATTTTCGCGCCAAAAAAGTCTCGCCCCAAGAATGACTCAATAAATTATAGCATTTTGCGCTCTCGTGAGCCTAATACAGCCCGCAATTTAGAAAGAGTCAATTTGAAAACCTCAGGTAAGAATTTTTTTTTTATATATATAAAGCATTTCCCAGATATGAAACTGACAGTCTGCAAAAAGGAAATATACTGATAAACCTGAATCATGGCAAATATAAGTACAAACATATATTTAGAACTTTATATATAAAGTGCCAAACCATAGCTGAGAGTGTCTTAAGTAAATGAAACATACTTACCAAAAGACACCCATCCACATATAGCAGATAGCCAAACCAGTACTGAAACGAAAATCAGTAGAGGTAATGGTATATAAGAGTATATCGTCGATCTGAAAAGGGAGGTAGGAGATGAATCTCTACGACCGATAACAGAGAACCTATGAAATAGATCCCCGTTAGGAAGACCATTGTATTCAATAGGTGATACTCCCTTCACATCCCTCTGACATTCACTGTACTCTGAGAGGAACCGGACTTCAACATGCTGAGAAGCGCATATCAACGTAGAAATCTAGCACAAACTTACTTCACCACCTCCATAGGAGGCAAAGTTTGTAAAACTGAGTTGTGGGTGTGGTGAGGGGTGTATTTATAGGCATTTTGAGGTTTGGGAAACTTTGCCCCTCCTGGTAGGATTGTATATCCCATACGTCACTAGCTCATGGACTCTTGCCAATTACATGAAATAAATACAGAGTTACACTTTAATCATATTATTTATCTTTTAAAAGAAGAGGTGTAAGAAGAAAAAACACTGAGGTAATGTAAGACTTCTATATCAGTCCCAGTGTTAAGACAAGTCCATGGCATATTTCAGTCCACACAGACCGGCGGGTGTTCAAAATCAAGGTACAATGTCTAGATGCCCAACCATGATGATTGAATAAGAAAAAAAAACGTTCATTTGTCAGGGTTTTTTCCCTGTTGTTTGCCATGTGCTGCTGTCAGCCATTTTACTCACCTCTCTTCCTGACTATGGTGCATTGTGGGGGATTCTGCTCATTTCCTACACTTCCTTTTATGGCCAGACTGGTGTGCATCATCCATGTGAGACAGGATGCAGTCTCAGAATTGTGATGTCATCACTTATTATTTAAAGGGCCTCTGTTCAGTATGCTTTGCCTTTGCGTTGTCTCAGACCTGTTTGTGAGAGTTCCTGTGTATTACCTGGCTGCCTGATGTCCTTCCTGGTTCCTGGCTTGTTCCTGACTCTGCTGTTTTCCTTGTTCCTGATTCCGGCTCGTCTGACTATTCGCTTTGGCTCCTGACTCGGCTCGTCTGACTACCAGCTCTGGTTTTGACTCCTGGCTTGTTATTTGACTTGTGGACTTTTTTTTTTGTTTTTTTTTAATCTTTTTATTGAGATTAAAGTAAATAGCTTTACAAACATAACAAAACACAATGTCTCTTTAAATACAGTGACTCTTAGGAACATCAAGATATACAGAGATTATCTTATCTTTTTTTTTTTTTTTTGTGTATAACAAAGACACCGCCATAAGAAAACCAATAATAAGAAAATCAACCTCCTGGCCTGTGAACAATATTTGGACTACCAATTCTAGTTCTATCCATGGTCATAAAACGCTTCAAAGTAGATTGTTGGGAGTACATAGACCCATATTCTATCATATGGGCAAACTACTAACCCAGAAGGCTCCCAACCAGACTTAATCAGTCCGAGTCAAGAGATCTCTATTGAGCCACTTGGACCCCTCTATTCCATCTAGCCGACACCTCCTCATAAATGTCTAATATCCTTTTCATTCTTTCGTAGTATGGGGGCTACAATTTTAATTATGAGAGATTCTAGTGGGTTGCCTTATATCAATATATCGTGCTGGTAAGAGGGGCAGGAAGGGGCCCAGCACATGTGCCCAAAAATTGGAGTTTCCAATATTTCCTCATGTTATCTCAGGCAGTGGAGCAGAAAAGAGAGCAGGGAAAGGAGGGGGTTTGGAGGGTAGGTCAGTTAAATCAAAAGTAGGGGGGAGACACACAGAGGGGAAGGGAAGGAGTGGGGTATCATCTCAGGGACCATTGTCGCCACTTAGCTACTAGAATTGGCATTAGCCGGCTCACCAATTCTCTTTAGGGTTCACTAATTACCCAGGGGAACCTGCCTTTGCTCCCAGATGTCCCATATCCTCCAGTATCCCTCCATCTTGTCCACATGGAGGTAAAATCCCTTTTCCATTAGAGCATAGGTTTCCACTATCTGTAAGACACTAGTCAGGGAAGGTGAACTTGCTTGTTTCCACATCCTAGCAATCGCTAACTTAGCCGCAGCAAACAGGAAGATGGCCAATTGTTTATGGGCGTTGGGCAATCTAAGTGGGAAAATGTTCAGGAGGGCCGTTTTGGGAACACTCGGGATGGACAGCCCCACGGATTCACAAAGGTGAAAGACTTCATCCCATAGCCGTGCAAAGACTGGACATGACCACCAAATATGAAGGTCTGATCCGACCTGACCACAGCCCCTCCAACAAAGGGATGACTGAGAAGGGGCCATCTGGGCCAGTCTCTGTGGGGTGTAGTGCCATCTGAGGCAGACTTTGACAAAAAGCTCAAGTGAATTTGCACAATGTAATGTTTTCTTGGTGAGGAGGATCGTCTGTACCCAGAGTTTGTCGGTGACTTGGATTCCCAAGTCCCTCTCCCATGCCCGCAACTGCCATACCTCTCCTGCACATACTTCCTTCATTATTAAAGAGTAGTGATTGGATAGGGACCTCTGCAAGGGCGTCCCAGATTTACATTTCTGCTCCCATGGGGTAAGATACCTCAGTCCTGACATGGGGAAGCCCCAACTGACCAAGAATTTATGCAGTCTGTAACTTTCAAATTGAAACCATGGGGGAATGTGGGTGATATTCTCTTGGTCGTCAGGGGCAGCCGGGTGTAAGGTGTTTCCCTTATACAGATCAGACACTCGGAGGAGATTCCACCTTCTCCATTGAGAACCGTGTGAATCCGGGAGGCCTCTAAGTAGACCTGGTATCGAATGTATTGGGGATGGATGCGGGGCAATATCTACATAATGTCTAATTGTTTTCCAGCAAATCATGGCTTGTTTAACTATTGGGTTAGAAGTAACTGAACTGTCCGCTTTATAATCTGGGATCCATGGTAGATCTCTAAGAGTGGTACCCCGTGGGAGGGAGAACTGTTCGACTCCCTTCCAGCCCTGCGTCATGTCACTTGTCTCCCATTGGGAGATATGGGTCAATCTTGCTGCCTCATAATAAATAGCGATGTTAGGGAGAGAAACTCCTCCCAGATGGTAGGGTCTCTGCAGCGTCTTTCTGGCAATTCTGTTTTTTTATCCTGCCAGACATATCTGGCTATCAACACATTGAACTTTTCCAAGAGAGCGGGGGAGGTTCAATGGAAGGCAACGAAAGTAATACAATATTTTGGGTAGAATCGTCATTTTCACAGAGGCTATACGCCCCATCCATGAAACTTCTCTGAATGACCATGAATTAAGGAGGTCTCTAATATCAGAGAGGAGTTCATAATTTTTAGTCCTGACCAATTCAATATCCGGGCCTAGTTGGATTCCTAAGTGGGCGATCGAGTCTGTCGCCCACTGGAATTGATAGGTCTCTTGAAGGATCTCCTGCTCAAACTGCGGGATATGGATGGCGAGGGCTTCAGTCTTGGCCAAGTTGAGCTTATAATAACTCAGATTACCAAATTGGGAGAGGATGTCAAATAAGACTGGCAAGGAGCCCAATGGGTTGGTCAGGAAGAGGGTGATATCATCCGCAAATAATGCGATCTTCTCCCCCCCTCCGCCGGCTACCTCCACCCGGCTACTCACTGGGACACCCCTAATCAGTGGGGAGTTCCTGATTGCCTGGGCCAACGGTTCAATCGCCAGGGCGAACACAATAGGCGAGAGAGGGCAACCTTGCCTCGTACCGTTGGTTATAGGGAAACTTAAAGAGCAAAAGCCCAAGCCTCGAACCTTGGCACTTGGCGCGCTATATAAGGCTTGAATTGCTAATACAATGTCTTGGGGGAACCCAAAGTTTAGGAGAACCTCCCATAGGTACTCCCATCTGACCCTGTCAAACGCCTTTTCAGCGTCTAATGACAGGGCCAGCATGGGGATCTTCAGCCTGTGCGCCTCAGAGAAGATATTTAGTATGCGTCTGGTGTTGTCCGGCCCTTCTCTTCCCAACGTGAACCCCACTTGGTCGGGGTGTAGGAGATTGGGGGTAATAGGACGGAGCCTGTTTGCACATAATTTCGAATATAGTTTTACATCTATATTAATGAGGGAGATAGGGCGATAGCTCCCACATTGAGATGGATCCTTATTGGGTTTGGGGATGGTCAAGATAGTTGCCTCCAATAATTCCCCTCTAAATACACCTTTCTCCCTAGCCTCACCAAAGGCCTGAAGAAGAAGAGGCGATAACTCTATCCGAAAGGTTTTATAGAACCTGGCCGAAAAGCCATCCGGACCTGGGGCCTTTCTATTTTGGAGTTGAGTAATTGCCATTTTCAATTCGGCATTAGTGAATGGGGCTTGGATTCTCTCTATCCCTTTTTGAGACATAATAGGTAGATGTAGATCTTTCAAAAAAGCTCTAATTTGGGTCTGGGAGGGAACACTCTCTCCCTCCGTATGATGGAGGTTGTATAGGTTGGAGTAGAAGGTTGCAAAGGCCTCTCCAATGTCTCTAGCGGAAGTCACTCGTGTGTTCCCCTTGTTTATGGAGAGAATGCGGGATGAGGCCGTCCTACCTCTCAACTTATTCGCTAGTATGGTAGAGGCCTTGTTACCCTGATAATAGAGAAGATTTTTTAACTTGCTGATTGCCTCTTGGACCCTATTTAATTCAATTGTTTTAAGTTGGCCACGGATGACGTCTATTTTGGCTGCCAGTTCCGGGGAGGGGTTCAACCTGTTGAGGCACTCTTTAGCCCGAAGTTTAGCTACCACCAGACCAAGGGGAGCCCCCCTTTGCTTCCTGATAGCGGCTTTTTTGCGAATGCAAACTCCTCTGATGTAAGCCTTAAGAGCTGCCCACATTGTTTGATGGCAAGAGACAGAATTTAAGTTGTGAGTAAGATATTCACATAAAGAGTTGCGTATTAGCGGTAGAAACTCCGGATCAGACCACAGCGAGTCTGGGAGTTTCCAACTGGGGCATGACGTGGAGCTTAAGCCAGCATCCAACGTCACCAGAATTGCGTCATGGTCGGACCAGGCACAAGTTTTAATCTTAGAATCTTTAATAACATTAAGTGTCCATGTATCAGTAAATAAATAATCAAGCCTTGAATATGAGTGATGGGGCTTGGAAAAATACGTGAAATCTTTGGTGGTAGGATGGCAGGATCTCCAAATATCGAACGGGTTGTAATGGGAAATCAGTTCTCTGAATTTTTTAGCTGTAGATACAGAATAAAGAACTATATTTCTGCCCAGACTAACTTTTTTATCAAGGAGTGGGTCCCACACCATATTAAAGTCGCCTCCCAGGAGCAGTCTTCCCGCCTTCAACTTACATACATTCTTCAACACAGTCTTTAGGAATTTAGGCTGATTCTGATTCGGGGCATAAAGATTAACTGACTTGTGGACTTTTTATTATTTTTTGCTATTAATAAAGGTGTGATTATTTTTGCACTTCTCATCTCAGTCTGATTCCTGGCACCCTGACACATTTCAGTCTGTGTGACTTTTTTTTAAAAAAAACAAAACTCAATTTAAACAATTACATTTAAATCTGCTTGGGATCACAGACAGAGAGAAAAGGTATATACATCATATAGTATAGTAACAGAATAAAAGTTGTACATGTGAAAAGGCTTAGACTTGTATTTCTTTTAGTATTCTAAAGCGGCCCTTTGCCCCAGAGCTCCGCTCTTTTGGGGATTGGTAGCCTCTAAGGAGGACAAGAGATGGGGGAATCACTGGAGGGGAGCTCCTTTGGGAACCGGGGGTTTTGGACACCCCTACCCATATAATTTCAACGGACTGTATCTCTGGTCCCCAGTAAAAAATCATGCCGCTCTTTGGACTGTGTCATCTGGGGACAGAGATCTTTTGAATGACACAGTTGAAGTGTCACCGCTCCCTCGGGATCACCTCGAAACCGCCACCCCTGGGTCCTGGGATTCTGTGGCTGCTTGTCTGTCAGGAGGGGCGGTAATGGCAGGAAAATTGTGGGATTGTCCAATGTTCTTATCAAGATGAGCTGTGTGTATAAAAGATGTGTGTGTTTCTCAATAAAGGTAGTTCTTGTTCCACCTGAATGCTAGTATGTCTAGTTATTTGGGTGGGCTCCTGCTAAATCACTTCTCCGCTACATAGCGGCCCCTTGTCTGGGAGAGGAAGGATCCTCTGGCAGAGCTACCTAGTCGGGGTAGCTGGAGTCTGCCACAGGGTGGGACCTTAAATACTGGTGCTGTTGGGCATCAGGGGTGCTACAGGCTGTGGTGACTTGCCAGCTATATAGCTGAAGTCCCAGAGAGGAAGCAGGACCCATTTGGCGGAGCTACCCAGCCAGGGTAGTCGGGGTATCTGTCACATTGGTTGGCAGTGGTGGGATCTGCTTCTTTCAAAAGGTTCCTGCTGACAGAGAAGTGCCACAGTAGCCGGTACCTATGGAAGCCGAGCTCCAAAGGAGAGTACAGTTGGTGCTGGCCCAGCTTGACGGTCCTAGTTCGTATCAGGACCTGCTAGCAGAAAGGAACTCTGCCCGCCTGGATTTCAGGTGGTGGACTCTTCAGCAAGAGCAGGACTTTGATGGAAAGCACCTCCCCACTCTCCAGGAAAGGTACCAGCTCCAGCTGAATTCACGGGAGTATGTCGTCCTGGCAAAGCAGCCCAGGAGGGAATGGTTGTCTGCATTTTATGGGCTGATCAAGGAAGAGATGGGGGTAGAGGACGGGTACAAGGCACTGCGGTGGTATGCGGCCCAGGTATGCCCGGAGATGGAGACTGATGCTCCTGCATAGGGTTTTGGCTACAACGGCCCTGGATTATGTCAAAAGATAGCAACTGACCCAGACTTTGGGAGAGAAACGGACCAAAGACTGGAGAACATTTGCGAGTACCGAGATAGAGTGCTAGATCTCGATCTCTCGGGGGTACCCTGGCTATGTGCCGATCTGGAGTACCTAGCTGCCCATGAATGGGCACTGGAAAAGGACTACAAGAGGCTGCTAGACCTTTCAGGGTACCTGTATAGTAGCATTAAATAAACTACAAATGTATCACAATTTAATATTTCATGTCAGCTAATATCTCCCCTGAGATGAGTTGAGTGGGCTATGGCCACAACAGACCAACCCCCATTTTTCTTGGTCACACAGGAGAGAACAACGGAATTGCTTTCAAAGGTTTGTTTCCTGCCTAAGATGTGAAATGAGATTTTCTATCAGATCACCACAGACCTTATGCAAGAAATACAGTCGCTTGGTTTAGAGCTAATCCTTTGAAGCACAAGAATATGCAAGAGTTAATTACCTTATGCTGAGTTGAATACACAACTTCTCCCAGACAAACTATAAATGTAAATCTTGATTTTCAAAGGGGAAATTAGAACTAATTTTCAAATGTTTCCTTGATACTCAGACTGTATAAATTATATATATATATATATATATATATATATATATATATATATATATATATATATATATATATATAATTAAAGAAAAGATTAGTATTAGAAAATACCCTTAATCCAGCACACACTCATGTACCAAAGTAATGCAGCAACCCTCCGGTAACCTATGTATTCAATCAAAGGATGCAGACAAGGGCAGTATGTACAAACAATCTAAGTTTATTATACTACTACTCGATTAACATATGTCCTATCCCTAAAGCCTAGTACAATAAACTATGACTGAAGGAATGAACACCTAACAAGTAGATAAACAAACAAATAACAATAACAAACTGCGGTTCTGTCAGAATTAATAAAGTCCAGTAGTGGGCGGCTGTAATCTTCGCATGCAAGTAACAATAGAATAAGTGTAGCAGTGTCAGAAAGCAAAAGCTAGATGATTAGTTGCCAAGCTGTATGTCGACAATAGCAGTAACACAGTACATGGATTGTTAGATGCAGGATAGCCAGTCCGTAGTATAACAGAAACCAATCCACAGTCCGTTATGGTGGGGCGGTACTTCCCCGTACCTTCACAGTGGGTTAATGACAGCTCACCTTAATCTCTGAAGTCATCCAGTATTAGGAGCAATATATCCGCTTACCTCCGCTGCGGGCTTTGTGTGATACAGACCCTGCTTTACCGGGGCAAGATTTGTGGTGCTGCTTCCAGACAATCAGGTTAATTCCGCAGATGAGCTGACCACTGCCTTTGCTTTTGCTGTATCCGTCCTAGAAACCAGGTCTAGGGTAAGCCATTTCTTCATGGGGGTAAACCGCTCTCCACCAAACAATTCACCATGCTCACGGAGCTCCTGTGGGCGTGAACAAACGACACGTGTTTCACCCAAAACCTCAATTCCTATTGGGTTCATCAGGCATTTGATTATTGCATGTCATAGCTAGACTTTATATCCGGTTGCCAGGTGAAATGGTTAACCCGTTAGGTGTTAAATACAGTTGTCTAACAATTCAAAAATAACTAAAAAAGTGCAAGCATAGCCGGCCTCAGGATTGTTCAAAAGGAACAAACACTCAGTGATTATCCACAATGAAATACTTTATATTTACATAGAAAAGGATCAATCAATAAATAACAATTTGATTCAAAATAAAAATTGATGCTAAGCAAGTCAAAATAAACATATGTTAATATTACACATTTTAATTCCAGACATTAGCATTTAATGGTGCCAATATATACAAAGAACTTAGAGTGGTATAAAACTGGGAAGTATAGGTGAATTAAGGGCACATATACAATAAGTCATTATCAAAGCTATAAAAAAGGAGCATAGTTTAGCTCTTCATTAAGACCATTTGGTTGTACTGTGTCCAAATTAAAAATCCACTTACATTCCTCTTTAAGGAGGGCATTATCCCAGTCACCACCTCTTTCAGAAATACTGACTCTTTCTAAACCCATATAACGTAAGTTGGTGACCTCACTATTATGGAATTCCAAAAAGTGGCGTGCAATTCCACTTGTTTTTATACGTTTTTTTAGGATGTCACGCCTATGTTTTTTCATTCTTTCTTTAAACTCACGGTAGGTTTTACCCACATATTGCCTGGGGCAAGAACACGAAAGAACATAGACTACACCCGTAGTTTTGCATGTGATATATCCTTTAATTTTATGGGGGACACCCTTTATATCTGTCATTGTTCCTCCTCGTAATAGATATTTACACATTTTACATTTGTTACATGGGTAACATCCGTTCTTTGGTTTAGTACTTTGTAGCCAATTTGCAGACTCATGATTAAAGGGACACTGTACCCAAATGTTTTCTTTTGTAATTCAGAAAGAGCATGCAATTTTAAGCAACTTTCTAATTTACTCCTATTATCGATTTTTCTTCGTTCTCTTGCTATCATTATTTGAAAAAGAAGGCATCTAAGCTTTTTTTGGTTTCAGTACTCTGGACAGCACTTTTTTATTGGTGGATGAATTTATCCACCAATCAGCAAGGACAACCCAGGTTGTTCACCAAAAATGGGCCGGCATCTAAACTTACATTCTTGCATTTCAAATAAAGATACCAAGAGAATGAAGAAAATTTGATAATAGGAGTAAATTAGAAAGTTGCTTAAAATGTCATGCTCAATCTGAATCACGAAAGAAATTTTTTGGGTACAGTGTCCCTTTAATATAGTGACTATGCACCAATCTATCCTTAAGCGAGGGTGCTTTTTTGGCAGTTAATAATGGATAGTCGCCTACATATGGGTAGATATCCTTATCTAAAGTAAGTAAATGCCAATGTTTAAATAACACTGCTTTTATGTCATTCCAACTCTCATTGTAGGTAGTTATCATTCGTACCTTTTCATTACTGGCAATATCCTTAGTTTGATACAACAAGGTTTGTCTATTGGTATTACTTGCTCTCTGATATCCTGATTTTAATGCTTGCCAAGGGTAACCTCTATTGCGAAAACGTGTTTTTAAGTCATCAGCATGTATTTTAAAGAGGTAGTCAGTGGAGCAGTTACGTCTATGTCTGAGATACTGTCCCGCTCGAATGCCTCTTAGCTGTGATGAAGGGTGATGGCTTGATGCTTCAAGAAGGGTATTCGCCACTGAAGGTTTGCGGTAGCTCTGTGTAGATAATGAATTGTCCTCATGTTTAGTCAACAGCAGGTCTAAGAACGAAATCTCATTCCTGCTGTAGCTAAAAGTAAATTTCAAATTTAGGACATTATTATTCAAATAAGATATAAAATCTTCCAGTAACTCAACAGACCCTTCCCAAAGCATCAAGACATCATCAATATAACGAATCCATAATGTCACCATACCATCAAATTTCGAAGGTACATCCAAGACAGAATCCAGCTCCCATTTACCTAGGAACAAGCAAGCATATAATGAGGTATTGAGGAATAAAGCGCCTCAACATCAATTGTTACCAGTAATGTTGACTCTGAGAGGACAATGCCATCTAACTTATGTAGGACTTCTGTTGTATCTTTCACGAAGGAGGGGATTGAGGAGAGGAAGGGTCTTAAATTCCAATCCACAAATTTGGCAGCATTTTCAAGGAGACCCCCCTGACCTGATACAATTGGTCGACCCGGGGGTGGAATCTTGTTTTTATGAAGTTTGGGTATTGTATAGAAAGTTGGAATCCTGGGAAATTTAACTCCCAGAAACTCCAACTCCTTAAGATTAATTATACCTTTAGACCAGGCTTCTTGTAAGATGTTATCCAAGTCTGATTTAAACAGTAGGGTCCGGGGTAATTTCTCATAAATACGACTGCAGGACAATTGTCTTAGACATTCAGTTTTATAGGTCTTAGAGTCCAATACTACAACATTACCACCCTTGTCAGATGGTTTAATTGTCAAGGAGGTGTCATTTGCCAATTCAAATAAGGCCTGTCTCTGAATACTGGTCAAATTATCATTTACCGGGAAGTTAATATTCAAGGTCTTAATATCTTGCTCCACTAGTTTTACAAAATTCAAAACTGTGGATACTGTAGAGAGAGCTGGCATGAAATTGGACATAGGTTTGAATGGACTAAACCCAATATATGCTGATGGTTCATCAATATCAGTATCGATTAACTCCCTAAATAAGGATTCAAGGTCCTCTAAGGATTGTCTTTCCTGCATGTCTAAATTCATTGAGGATGCTGTTTGTGAAAAGGACTTTTTCAAAATTACCTTACGTGCAAATAAATTAAGATCTTAATTAAGATAATTAATTATCAAAGAAAGTGAATTAAAACTATTGAAAGTACAGAGTGACTTAGATGACTCTGTCAATAATTTAAAGCAATGGGAGTCTAATAAAGATTATAATCGTCTGAATGAGGAATGCAAATTGGAGCTTAGAAAAAATGCAGGAAGGAACTAAATCAAGAAAAAGACGTAAATTCCTAAGAGATAGATTAGACTATATGGAAGATAGAGTGTATGATTTCTCAAATAAAGAATTCACTACAACTTCAGATTCAGATAGGTCATATTCAGATAGAGAAAATTCTAAACAATCTAGAGGATCTAGGTTTAGACGTAGAGGTCATTTTTTAGGCAGGAGGAGAATAGCAGCGAAGGAGAAGGCAGAGGGCGACAAAGGAGGAAGCGAAGGGGAGGCAGAAAACACAGGAAAAGGGGATCCCACCAAAAAAACTTATTTATTGAGGAGTCAACAGAACAAAAGTTAATGGTTTGGTCTGATACTTCTGATGATCTCAAAGTTGTTAATTTGTCTTCTAAATTATTAAGTGAATCACAAGTGCAAGTATTATCGAAAGGGTTAACTTTTTGTCCCTCAAATAAAGTTGACAAGTTCACAATTATGAAAGATCTTAATTTATTTGCACGTAAGGTAATTTTGAAAAAGTCCTTTTCACAAACAGCACCCTCAATGAATTTAGACATGCAGGAAAGACAATCCTTAGAGGACCTTGAATCCTTATTTAGGGAGTCAATCGATACTGATATTGATGAACCATCAGCACATATTGGGTTTAGTCCATTCAAACCTAAGTCCAATTTCATGCCAGCTCTCTCTACAGTATCCACAGTTTTGAATTTTGTAAAACTAGTGGAGCAAGATATTAAGGCCTTGAATGTTAACTTCCCGGTAAATGACAATTTGACCAGTATTCAGAGACAGGCCTTATTTGAATTGGCAAATGACACCTCCTTGACAATTAAACCATCTGACAAGGGTGGTAATGTTGTAGTATTGGACTCTAAGACCTATAAAACTGAATGTCTAAGACAATTGTCCTGCAGTCGTATTTATGAGAAATTACCCCGGGACCCTACTGTTGAATTTAAATCAGACTTGGATAACATCTTACAATAAGCCTGGTCTAAAGGTATAATTAATCTTAAGGAGTTGGAGTTTCTGGGAGTTAAATTTCCCAGGATTCCAACTTTCTATACAATATCCAAACTTCATAAAAACAAGATTCCACCCCCGGGTCGACCAATTGTATCAGGTCAGGGGGGTCTCCTTGAAAATGCTGCCAAATTTGTGGATTGGAATTTAAGACCCTTTCTCTCCTCAATCCCCTCCTTCGTGAAAGATACAACAGAAGTCCTACATAAGTTAGATGACATTGTCCTCTCAGAGTCAACATTACTGGTAACAATTGATGTTGAGGCGCTTTATTCCTCAATCCCTCATCATTTGGGGATTGAAGCGTCTCTATATTTCCTTAAACAGAGGGGCAATAGATACAAGAATCACACTATGTTTGTGATCAATCTATTGTGTTTCGTTCTGGAACACAACTACTTTAAATTTGATGGAAGATTTTATAGACAAATCCTGGGAACAGCAATGGGGGCGTGTTGCGCTCCCACATATGCTTGCTTGTTCCTAGGTAAATGGGAGCTGGATTCTATCTTGGATGTACCTTCGAAATTTGATGGTATGGTGACATTATGGATTCGTTATATTGATGATGTCTTGATGCTTTGGGAAGGGTCTGTTGAGTTACTGGAAGATTTTATATCTTATTTAAATAATAATGTCCTAAATTTGAAATTTACTTTTAGCTACAGCAGGAATGAGATTTCGTTCTTAGACCTGCTGTTGACTAAACATGAGGACAATTGGTTATCTACACAGAGCTACCGCAAACCTTCAGCGGCGAATACCCTTCTTGAAGCATCAAGCCATCACCCTTCATCACAGCTAAGAGGCATTCCAGTGGGCCAGTATCTCAGACATAGACGTAACTGCTCCACTGACTACCTCTTTAAAATACATGCTGATGACTTAAAAACACGTTTTCGCAATAGAGGTTACCCTTGGCAAGCATTAAAATCAGGCTATCAGAGAGCAAGTAATACCAATAGACACACCTTGTTGTATCAAACTAAGGATATTGCCAGTAATGAAAAGGTACGAATGATAACTACCTACAATGAGAGTTGGAATGACATAAAAGCAGTGTTATTTAAACATTGGCATTTACTTACTTTAGATAAGGATATCTACCCATATGTAGGCGACTATCCATTATTAACTGCCAAAAAAGCACCCTCTCTTAAGGATAGATTGGTGCATAGTCACTATATTAATCATGAGTCTGCAAATTGGCTACAAAGTACTAAACCAAAGAACGGATGTTACCCGTGTAACAAATGTAAAATGTGTAACTATCTATTACGAGGAGGAACAATGACAGATATAAAGGGTGTCCCCCATAAAATTAAAGGATATATCACATGCAAAACTACGGGTGTAGTCTATGTTCTTTCGTGTTCTTGCTCCAGGCAATATGTGGGTAAAACCTACCGTGAGTTTAAAGAAAGAATGAAAGAACATAGGCGTGACATCCTAAAAAAACGTATAAAAACAAGTGGAATTGCGCGCCACTTTTTGGAATTCCATAATAGTGAGGTCACCAACTTACGTTATATGGGTTTAGAAAGAGTCAGTATTTCTGAAAGAGGTGGTGACTGGGATAATGCCCTCTTTAAAGGGCCACTGTAAGTAAATATTTTCTATGCCTGTTACTAACTAACTACCCCAAATACGCTTTTTATCAATAGCATTTCATTAACATATCTCTACCGTATATCAGAAATCTTGTCTGCAAATTTAATTGTTTTCCACACCCACTCCGTGGGTATCTTTTGCTCTGTACCAATCCGTTTACAATACCTAGGTTCCAAAATGGCGCCTTAAACACAAAGTTATTGGTTTAAGTATTTTGAACATGCACTGCTGAAAATAGTGGGCAGGATAACGTGACATCATCGGCGAATAAAAGATATAACTTTTAGAACGTTATGAAACTTCGTTTTGGAGAAAATATAGGTCAGTAGGTTTTAATTAATGTTTATTAACTTTAATATGTTAGTTGTTTAGCTTAAAAATTATAACAGAAAGTAATCCTTTAAAGAGGAATGTAAGTGGATTTTTAATTTGGACACAGTGCAACCAAATGGTCTTAATGAAGAGCTAAACTATGCTCCTTTTTTATAGCTTTGATAATGACTTATTGTATATGTGCCCTTAATTCACCTATACTTCCCAGTTTTATACCACTCTAAGTTCTTTGTATATATTGGCACTATTAAATGCTAATGTCTGGAATTAAAATGTGTAATAGTAACATATGTTTATTTTGACTTGCTTAGCATCAATTTTTATCTTGAATCAAATTGTTATTTATTGATTGATCTTTTTCTATGTAAATATAAAGTATTTCATTGTGGATAATCACTGAGTGTTTGTTCCTTTTGAACAATCCTGAGGCCGGCTATGCTTGAACTTTTTTAGTTATTTTTGAATTGTTAGACAACTGTATTTAACACCTAACGGGTTAACCATTTCAACACAAGTATACCCTGTGTGGTAGAATTGGCAACTCACTGGTGTGATAATCCCAAATTTCACACTCAAATTATATACACTAAAAAACCAAAGATGTGAGTGCGCTCAGGGGCTCTACCAATAAATAACTAGAAATGGTGTCCTAATGTGGAATGGTCTGCTATAAACTTTTACTATTAGCAAATATATACCAATATTTTCTTTCAACAAATTTATTACACATCTAATAAAATATAAGTAAAATCGTAATATGCATACAGTTCATAGGTTAAGTAATAAAATACATACAGTTCATAGGTAAGATAAGGTGCACCTTTTAAAATATATATAAAAAGCTTTCAATTAATAGAAAAGATGAAAAGGTACAGGAAAAATGGTAAAGTACAAGTACAAGACAATATTTTCTGTTAATAGTAGGTAAATGGAGATGCTGCTACGGTTTAATATGTTAACAATGTCCAAGGGATGTTTGTAATCTGCATTACTGTTCCTTAGGTGTGAGTATTCTACACCACTGTTCCTTTGATGCAAATAGTACAGTTTGGTTTTACTTTTAAGTATTTTCTTTAAGAATTAAGTCACTTAAGATAGTACAAGTGATGGCGTCTGGGTGTGTGGAAGGTGGTTTCACTGGAGCCGTTATAGTTTTAAAGCCAGAGGGGTTTAGTACTCACCAGAATCCGAAAGCGTGTATCACTCTGACCGCTTTCTCCGACCTGCTCTCCTGCAGCGTGCAGTTGGCGTTCAGGCAGCCGTTGGTAGTCTTCTGACGTGATTTCGTCACGTATAACGTGTCTGCCCGAATAGCCAATCAAGCGGTCGGATTACCGGTGTACTTTTCGAACCCACTCTGTTCTACGGTTTTTGATGTAGGTGAACTTTTCAGTGTCAAATAAACACCTCGTTGTTTAGTCTCTTTGTCTCTTTCCTTTTTAGCCTTCACACTGATATCCAAAACGGGTGTTTAGGCTGGGTAAACTGTTACCCTATATTTCACTGGGTAAAAGGTTCAAAGTGGTTCCTTCACAATCTGTCCATGAAGAGCTGGCCAGCTACACAGGACTGCTTCACATCAACGTGTTTCAGCTGGAGGCTTTTTTCAAGATGAGCCTGTATACTTCCTCTTTGCCTTTTTATACCCAATAATTTAAAGTCACAGTAGTTGTGTCTTGACTTGCTTTTAGTGTTTTCCATAGTTTCACATGGTTGTATCTATTAGCCGCAAACTCCATTATAATAGTGTAATCATCTTTTCACCAATTTGTATATTATAGATATACTTAATTAATATTGTTAGAAAAAAGCTCTAATATAAAAAAAAATTTTTTAAAAAGTAAAACCAAAGATGGGGAAGGAAGAAGACAATATAAAAATTAATATAAAAATTAATAATAAATTTATAATAAATTTCTGTAAATATTGAAACGAATATCTAAAGTTAGATCTCTAAATTGCTTCATCGAATAGCTAAACAACTCTTAAGTGCAATAGATATACTAATAAGATATAGTAGCTAAAGTGCTAAAATTTCCCTATACTTATAATATTAAAAATCTCTTATCAAACCTAACTACAAATTGGGAGTTAAAGCGAACACTTAGTCTTCCATTAGAACTTAGGTTTTTTAAGGATATCTGAATTTTAACACTGTTACTAATGTACTTAACTAATTAAAAACATTTCTGAAAATATATATATTATAATGCAGATCTTTTTGCTGATTTTTAAGAGTTCAATTATTGTAACAAGCTATTATAACCACTGGTAGAATTATATAAACTATATAAACTAAATAAACTAAAATCACAGAGTATCTTGAATATTATGTTGTGGCATTATAAAAAGGGGTTTAAATCCAACTCTGCATTAAGTCCTAGTGGATCTAAAGTTTTAAAAGAAAAAATTAATTCAGCTTCAACTTTCAACAGTTTTTTATTTAAATCTCCACCTCTCCAATCACGTTTGATTTTCCTAATCCCCCAGTATTTCAAACCTTTAGGGTTTTGATCATGCATCTCTTTAAAATGTTTTGACAGTAAATGTCCTTCGAACCCATGTTCTATATTTAAAAGATGTTCCCTGATGCGGTCTCTCAACATACGTGAGGTCTCGCCTAAGTACTGTTTCTTACACGGGCATTCTATGAGATACACTACATTTCGATCTGAACATTTTATAAGGTCCCTTATTTTATATTCCTTATTAGTTACTGTTGATTTCACATTTTTTGTTTTACAACTATATTTACATGCTTTGCAGTGTATGCATGGGAAATAGCCCTCTAGTTTGTTCCCCCGTAGGTCTGTATCTATAGTTATACTTCTTTTAGGATTAAAAGTACTGGGTGCAAGTATATTTTTTAGATTTCTTGTTTTTTTAAAAACCATTCGTGGTTTTTCTATAAGAGATTCCCCAATGAAAGGGTCTCTTTGTAATAAATGCCAGTGTTTGTTCAAAATTGTTCGAAGTTTATTATGACTAGTACTGTAATCTGTTATAAATGGTACATCTGTTATGACCTTATTCAATTCTTTGGGGTTTTTTTCTTTCACTATTTTTTCTTTAAGTAGCTCTGATTGGGTTCTTTCTTTTGCTTTATTTTTCGCTGTTTTCACAAGGTTCATATTATATCCCTTATTTCTAAATTTTGTTTCTAAATTTCTTGCTTGTTCCTCAAAATCCTCTAACGTGCTACAATTCTTCCTCACTCTTAAAAATTGGTTCTTTGGTATATTATCTAACCATTTCTTATAATGGCAGCTCTTTTTGTGGATATAGTTGTTTGAATCCACTTGTTTAAAGTGGGTTTTAGTTAATATTTCATTATTAGCAATTCTTATGTCTAAATCTAAAAAATTAATATTTGTTGCACTTATTTCATAGGTGAGATCTATATCAAATCTATTATTTTTAAAATCTTCAATAAAAATCTTTAAAAGTTCCTCGTCCCCCCTCCAAATAATGATAATATCGTCGATGAAACGTCGATAGAGCACCAAATTCGCCTCCCAGTGGGAACCATGTATCAATTCCTCTTCTATAAGTCCCATAAACAAATTCGCATAACTGGGGGCGAATTTGGTGCCCATCGCCGTTCCCTTTGTTTGCATATAAAATTGATTATTAAAACTGAAATAGTTATTTGCTAAAATAAATTTAATACTTTGCAATAAAAAATCTATCTGTTCAATTGGTAATTCTCCTCCTTTTATTAGAAAATGTTCTACAGCTTCCAAACCATAAATGTGTTGTATGTTCGTATATAAAGAGCATACATCACATGTTGCAAATATAAAATTATCGTTCCATTTGATATTCTTTAGTTCTCTTAACAATTCTGTGGAATCCTTTAGATATGAGGGCAGTGTAACTACATAATGTTGTAGGAATTTATCCACAAATTCTGACAAGTTTGATGTTATTGATTGAATTCCAGAAATAATAGGTCTTCCAGGGGGATTTATTAGGGATTTGTGGATTTTGGGTAGGTAATAAAATATTGGGGTTCTAGGAAAGTCTATTTGTAAAAAATTATACTCTTTACCATTAATAATTCCTACATTATGAGCCTTATTTAGTAATATAATTAATTCTTTTTTTAAATTTATTATTGGGTTTAATTTAATTTTTTTATATGTTTCCTCGTCATCTAA
Organism: Bombina bombina; assembly: GCF_027579735.1. NCBI lineage: Eukaryota > Metazoa > Chordata > Amphibia > Anura > Bombinatoridae > Bombina > Bombina bombina. Next base: position 1,421,450,666 of record NC_069499.1, on the reverse strand, counting down.
TAATCTATTTGCTTCTTTGATATAATCTTCTGTATTTAGTATGACTGTACCACCACCTTTATCCGCTTGTTTTATGGTAATATTGGGGTTTTTTTGTAAATCTTTTAAAATATCATTTTCTTTTTTAGTGAGGTTATAGGTCATTTTGTTTAGATCCATCTCTTCAATGTCTTTTTTAACTGCCTTTTCAAACATTTCAATGTTCCTTCCCTTCTCACTTGTGGGAAAAATTTTTGATTTAGCTTTGAAATCTGTATGATGGAAACCCTTGGCATCATTTGCTAATTCATGTTCAATACGATTTTTCATAAAGAATCTTTTTAAGGTGATATTTCTGATAAAATTATTTACATTAATTAGCGTGTTAAATTTGTTCAATTTGTTGGCTGGAGCAAATGTTAATCCTTTCTGAAGTACTTTGTATTGGTCAGTAGTTAGTTCAGTATCACTTAGATTGAAAATTCCTTTTGTATCTACCTCATTCGTTTTTGGTTGACCCTTTCCTCCTCTACCTCTATTTCCTCTCTTTCTCTTTTTTTCGATTTGGCTCTTTCTAGTTGTCTTCTGTCCTCTTCTAAAAAAGCTACCGAGGTACCTTGTTTAGGGTTTGTTTTATTTAATTCGCAATTTTGGTCTCGTAAGGGTTCAAATCTATTATAGTTTACCCAATTAGATTCTTGTGGTCTCCAATTGTTTTCTCTATTTCTCCAATCTTCCTTATAGCTACTTACGTGGTTATATTGATTATGTGGTTTATAATAATCATTTCTTTGATATGGTATATAAAAATCATTTTTGTTTTTTATGTGATGAGGTTTAAAATTTTGGGGGGTCTTAATGGTATTCCTATCACTTTGTGTATTTCTATCAGTTCTATGAAAATTATTTGCATATCTATAATTTTGTTGTGTATTTTGATATTGCTGTTTGGTATTCTGTTCCTTAAAATATATTTTCTCTTTTGTTCCCTTTTTAGGTGTACTTATTTCTTGATTTTTCTTTTTATTACCCTTTTTGGAAAATATTTTCCATTGTTGTTCTGCTGGTATAGATGGTTTATTTAAGTTGGTGTCATCTATTTTCACTTCATTTGGGTTTTCTTCTACCTTATAATCTGAGATGTCTCTATTCATTTTTCTAAATTTAATATCTAGAGTTTCTTTCTTAATTTCTTGTAAATTATTAATAATATTCGATTGGATTGATTTATATTCTTCATCTGAACTCCATGGTGCTAAATCATTACTTAGAGTTTCTATTTTATCTCCAAACTCTCTTAGACTAATGTTTCTAGATTTCACAATAATTTTCATTAGGTTTAAAGATGCCCCACTCAGTGTTTCAAACCACTCTTTTTGGAGGTGTTCCTGGAGTTGAAAGGTGCAATCTTTCATTAGACGTAAACCTCTAGGTACTATATTAGAATTAATATATTTCTGTAAAAAACTCACTTCTAATTTTTGTTTCACTTCCTTGATTAGAGTTTTTTCTAAATTATCACATAATTCTCTAAAGTTACCCTTAGGTTGTGAGTGTGTTGGGGTTACACAGTTTTCTAGATTTTCAATTTCATTAAATAGATCTAATCTAACTTTAAAAAGATCCATTCTAGAAAGTAGATTATATTTACAATTTCGCTAAAATTATTAGACTCTATATTATAACAAAATAAACTAAGATTAAGGGTATGGGATAAAGTTCAAAATAACATAACAACACAAGTATACCCTGTGTGGTAGAATTGGCAACTCACTGGTGTGATAATCCCAAATTTCACACTCAAATTATATACACTAAAAAACCAAAGATGTGAGTGCGCTCAGGGGCTCTACCAATAAATAACTAGAAATGGTGTCCTAATGTGGAATGGTCTGCTATAAACTTTTACTATTAGCAAATATATACCAATATTTTCTTTCAACAAATTTATTACACATCTAATAAAATATAAGTAAAATCGTAATATGCATACAGTTCATAGGTTAAGTAATAAAATACATACAGTTCATAGGTAAGATAAGGTGCACCTTTTAAAATATATATAAAAAGCTTTCAATTAATAGAAAAGATGAAAAGGTACAGGAAAAATGGTAAAGTACAAGTACAAGACAATATTTTCTGTTAATAGTAGGTAAATGGAGATGCTGCTACGGTTTAATATGTTAACAATGTCCAAGGGATGTTTGTAATCTGCATTACTGTTCCTTAGGTGTGAGTATTCTACACCACTGTTCCTTTGATGCAAATAGTACAGTTTGGTTTTACTTTTAAGTATTTTCTTTAAGAATTAAGTCACTTAAGATAGTACAAGTGATGGCGTCTGGGTGTGTGGAAGGTGGTTTCACTGGAGCCGTTATAGTTTTAAAGCCAGAGGGGTTTAGTACTCACCAGAATCCGAAAGCGTGTATCACTCTGACCGCTTTCTCCGACCTGCTCTCCTGCAGCGTGCAGTTGGCGTTCAGGCAGCCGTTGGTAGTCTTCTGACGTGATTTCGTCACGTATCACGTGTCTGCCCGAATAGCCAATCAAGCGGTCGGATTACCGGTGTACTTTTCGAACCCACTCTGTTCTACGGTTTTTGATGTAGGTGAACTTTTCAGTGTCAAATAAACACCTCGTTGTTTAGTCTCTTTGTCTCTTTCCTTTTTAGCCTTCCCCCTGGAAGACCTATTATTTCTGGAATTCAATCAATAACATCAAACTTGTCAGAATTTGTGGATAAATTCCTACAACATTATGTAGTTACACTGCCCTCATATCTAAAGGATTCCACAGAATTGTTAAGAGAACTAAAGAATATCAAATGGAACGATAATTTTATATTTGCAACATGTGATGTATGCTCTTTATATACGAACATACAACACATTTATGGTTTGGAAGCTGTAGAACATTTTCTAATAAAAGGAGGAGAATTACCAATTGAACAGATAGATTTTTTATTGCAAAGTATTAAATTTATTTTAGCAAATAACTATTTCAGTTTTAATAATCAATTTTATATGCAAACAAAGGGAACGGCGATGGGCACCAAATTCGCCCCCAGTTATGCGAATTTGTTTATGGGACTTATAGAAGAGGAATTGATACATGGTTCCCACTGGGAGGCGAATTTGGCGCTCTATCGACGTTTCATCGACGATATTATCATTATTTGGAGGGGGGACGAGGAACTTTTAAAGATTTTTATTGAAGATTTTAAAAATAATAGATTTGATATAGATCTCACCTATGAAATAAGTGCAACAAATATTAATTTTTTAGATTTAGACATAAGAATTGCTAATAATGAAATATTAACTAAAACCCACTTTAAACAAGTGGATTCAAACAACTATATCCACAAAAGAGCTGCCATTATAAGAAATGGTTAGATAATATACCAAAGAACCAATTTTTAAGAGTGAGGAAGAATTGTAGCACGTTAGAGGATTTTGAGGAACAAGCAAGAAATTTAGAAACAAAATTTAGAAATAAGGGATATAATATGAACCTTGTGAAAACAGCGAAAAATAAAGCAAAAGAAAGAACCCAATCAGAGCTACTTAAAGAAAAAATAGTGAAAGAAAAAAACCCCAAAGAATTGAATAAGGTCATAACAGATGTACCATTTATAACAGATTACAGTACTAGTCATAATAAACTTCGAACAATTTTGAACAAACACTGGCATTTATTACAAAGAGACCCTTTCATTGGGGAATCTCTTATAGAAAAACCACGAATGGTTTTTAAAAAAACAAGAAATCTAAAAAATATACTTGCACCCAGTACTTTTAATCCTAAAAGAAGTATAACTATAGATACAGACCTACGGGGGAACAAACTAGAGGGCTATTTCCCATGCATACACTGCAAAGCATGTAAATATAGTTGTAAAACAAAAAATGTGAAATCAACAGTAACTAATAAGGAATATAAAATAAGGGACCTTATAAAATGTTCAGATCGAAATGTAGTGTATCTCATAGAATGCCCGTGTAAGAAACAGTACTTAGGCGAGACCTCACGTATGTTGAGAGACCGCATCAGGGAACATCTTTTAAATATAGAACATGGGTTCGAAGGAAATTTACTGTCAAAACATTTTAAAGAGATGCATGATCAAAACCCTAAAGGTTTGAAATACTGGGGGATTAGGAAAATCAAACGTGATTGGAGAGGTGGAGATTTAAATAAAAAACTGTTGAAAGTTGAAGCTGAATTAATTTTTTCTTTTAAAACTTTAGATCCACTAGGACTTAATGCAGAGTTGGATTTAAACCCCTTTTTATAATGCCACAACATAATATTCAAGATACTCTGTGATTTTAGTTTATTTAGTTTATATAGTTTATATAATTCTACCAGTGGTTATAATAGCTTGTTACAATAATTGAACTCTTAAAAATCAGCAAAAAGATCTGCATTATAATATATATATTTTCAGAAATGTTTTTAATTAGTTAAGTACATTAGTAACAGTGTTAAAATTCAGATATCCTTAAAAAACCTAAGTTCTAATGGAAGACTAAGTGTTCGCTTTAACTCCCAATTTGTAGTTAGGTTTGATAAGAGATTTTTAATATTATAAGTATAGGGAAATTTTAGCACTTTAGCTACTATATCTTATTAGTATATCTATTGCACTTAAGAGTTGTTTAGCTATTCGATGAAGCAATTTAGAGATCTAACTTTAGATATTCGTTTCAATATTTACAGAAATTTATTATAAATTTATTATTAATTTTTATATTAATTTTTATATTGTCTTCTTCCTTCCCCATCTTTGGTTTTACTTTTTAAAATTTTTTTTTTTATATTAGAGCTTTTTTCTAACAATATTAATTAAGTATATATATAATATACAAATTGGTGAAAAGATGATTACACTATTATAATGGAGTTTGCGGCTAATAGATACAACCATGGGAAACTATGGAAAACACTAAAAGCAAGTCAAGACACAACTACTGTGACTTTAAATTATTGGGTATAAAAAGGCAAAGAGGAAGTATACAGGCTCATCTTGAAAAAAGCCTCCAGCTGAAACGCGTTGATGTGAAGCAGTCCTGTGTAGCTGGCCAGCTCTTCATGGACAGATTGTGAAGGAACCACTTTGAACCTTTTACCCAGTGAAATATAGGGTAACAGTTTACCCAGCCTAAACACCCGTTTTGGATATCAGTGTGAAGGCTAAAAAGGAAAGAGACAAAGAGACTAAACAACGAGGTGTTTATTTGACACTGAAAAGTTCACCTACATCAAAAACCGTAGAACAGAGTGGGTTCGAAAAGTACACCGGTAATCCGACCGCTTGATTGGCTATTCGGGCAGACACGTGATACGTGACGAAATCACGTCAGAAGACTACCAACGGCTGCCTGAACGCCAACTGCACGCTGCAGGAGAGCAGGTCGGAGAAAGCGGTCAGAGTGATACACGCTTTCGGATTCTGGTGAGTACTAAACCCCTCTGGCTTTAAAACTATAACGGCTCCAGTGAAACCACCTTCCACACACCCAGACGCCATCACTTGTACTATCTTAAGTGACTTAATTCTTAAAGAAAATACTTAAAAGTAAAACCAAACTGTACTATTTGCATCAAAGGAACAGTGGTGTAGAATACTCACACCTAAGGAACAGTAATGCAGATTACAAACATCCCTTGGACATTGTTAACATATTAAACCGTAGCAGCATCTCCATTTACCTACTATTAACAGAAAATATTGTCTTGTACTTGTACTTTACCATTTTTCCTGTACCTTTTCATCTTTTCTATTAATTGAAAGCTTTTTATATATATTTTAAAAGGTGCACCTTATCTTACCTATGAACTGTATGTATTTTATTACTTAACCTATGAACTGTATGCATATTACGATTTTACTTATATTTTATTAGATGTGTAATAAATTTGTTGAAAGAAAATATTGGTATATATTTGCTAATAGTAAAAGTTTATAGCAGACCATTCCACATTAGGACACCATTTCTAGTTATTTATTGGTAGAGCCCCTGAGCGCACTCACATCTTTGGGTTAACCATTTCACCTGGCAACCGGATATAAAGTCTAGCTATGACATGCAATAATCAAATGCCTGATGAACCCCAATAGGAATTGAGGTTTTGGGTGAAACACGTGTCGTTTGTTCACGCCCACAGGAGCTCCGTGAGCGTGGTGAATTGTTTGGTGGAGAGCGGTTTACCCCCATGAAGAAATGGCTTACCCTAGACCTGGTTTCTAGGACGGATACAGCAAAAGCAAAGGCAGTGGTCAGTTCATCTGCGGAATTAACCTGATTGTCTGGAAGCAGCACCGCAAATCTTGCCCCGGTAAAGCAGGGTCTGTATCACACAAAGCCCGCAGTGGAGGTAAGCGGATATATTGGTCCTAATACTGGATGACTTCAGAGATTAAGGTGAGCTGTCATTAACCCAGTGTGAAGGTACGGGGAAGTACCGCCCCACCATAACGGACTTTGGATTGGTTTCTGTTATACTACGGACTGGCTATCCTGCATCTAACAATCCATGTACTGAGTTACTGCTATTGTCGACATACAGCTTGGCAACTAATCATCTAGCTTTTGCTTTTGCTTTCTGACACTGCTACACTTATTCTATTGTTACTTGCATGCAAAGATTACAGCCGCCCACTACTGGACTTTATTAATTCTGACAGAACCGCAGTTTGTTATTGTTATTTGTTTATTTATCTACTTGTTAGGTGTTCATTCCTTCACTCGTAGTTTATTGTACTAGGCTTTAGGGATAGGACATATGTTATTCGAGTAGTAGTATAATAAACTTAGATTGTTTTGTGCATACTGCCCTTGTCTGCATCCTTTGATTGAATACATAGGTTACCGGAGGGTTGCTGCATAACTTTGGTACATGAGTGTGTGCTGGATTAAGGGTATTTTCTAATACTAATCTTTTCTTTAATTACATTTTCTATCCATTACCCCCTTGCACCGGAGTGGCAACCAATAATTTTTTGCATCTCTGTTACTCAACCACATCATTATTTCCCATACACAGCTGGTACTTGTTCTAAATATATATATATATATATATATATATATATATATATATATATATGGATCTGGTAATACATTTCAAATTTGTAATTGATTAAATGAACAAAATACAAATAAGATCTTGATTTTTCCAGGAGTATAGTGAACCACTCACAGGAGATAGATACTGACCAGATAAGTTTATTGAACTGGAAGATATAGATATATCAAATATAGACAGAATATTACCAATGCAGGAAGACCATGCAATAAGTTGCCCCATAAATTGTACCTCAATTGTGTTTTGATGCATTCAGAGTGACACTGTAAAGAGAGATACAAATATGTGGGCTATATTTATATTGATAATAAATGTGACTTTTAAACACATCTTTTAAAATATTATAAGTAGTATCCCATGTTTAGTATGAAAATACTCAGGGTAAATAGTATAACATAATTTCATATATATTAAACATATAATTTATTAATGCTGGAAATTATAGGTGTGTTTAATGAACATTTTGAAGAATCTGTATTTACTGTTAGCAGTATTGATGGTGAGACTGCATTTCTGGTTGTCTGCTGCCACCAATAGTTCAGAAATGGTATTGCAGCCAAAAGGTGTTGGCTGTTATTAAAATACAGGCATTTCCAAGAGCCAATGAAGGAGCAAACATCTGGTGGGCATATCCAAATTTCTGTGGGAATGATTAGAGCAGAAGGAGGGGTTATGTCTTTGATAAAACACCCACACACTAGAGACAAAGGAACAGACTCAAAGAAGCATAACTTTTTGACTGAGAGAGAAACACACAGGTTTGTGCCAAGTTTCTTCTCTGCAAATTTTGGGACACTTTCTTAGCAGAAGAAAGATAATATTTTGAGTCCTGTACCTTTGGGCATAGTGGATAAAACCTTCTTATATGACCCACAAGAAACTCTAGAAGCTGAATTCTCGTACTGGTTATCTGGTGATGTATACGGTTGATCTATATTTTATATTTAACAGATTTTAACAAAGGCATTTATTGTTGCTACAGTTTAATTGAAGGTGGTAATTTAAAGAGCATATTTGGTATTTTAAATTTATGTTCATAGTATTCATAGTCCTGCATAGTTTAGAACTAGACATATTGATGTTAAATAATTTTATTTGCTAGAAAAAAAAAATCACAATCCAGATATTTAAGTCAGTGTTATTATTGTGTACTCTCTTAGAACTGTACATAAATTGGCTTTTGTAGTTACATTTCTCTGGTGTTTATTAATTTATTTGTAGCTATTGGGATATATTTTAAAACATGTTTTATTGTGGCTAAATAAGAGGTTATTTCAGCTCAGATTAATTGGCATATAATTTGGCTTTTGCATTAACAATACACAATTTTTGGTGGTTTAAATCGAATTATATAGAAGCATTTGTGGTATTGTAATAAGCGTGTATAATCTAGTTTCTACATTAATATAATTCAAGGTGTATATAAAGTTTACTAATCTAAGAACTAAGGAATAAATATTGATTTAAATAAATATATTGTTTCGTATATACATTTTATTGGTTGGCAGCTGCTAAGATAAAATAAATAATCATTTTTTTAACCTGGTATATAATCTGGAGGCACTGCTAGAAGATTATTATTTTTATCACATTGATATAATATATTTGTAGTAAATAGAAATAATTATCTCAAAAAAATTAATTTTTTTGTAATATTTAAAAAAATAATTGTTTTTCTCGTTGTTCAAAATTGTATTAGCGTTTTAATTTAACCAAATTCTAAGCCAAAATAATAATGTCTGTTACTAGAAGTCAATCAATTGAATTTATACATAGTATTGAAATATGTTCCCCAAAATCGCCATTAGTCAGGCAGAAATACTTAAAACAGAAGCCATTACTCACCTTAAAAATAAATTCAATATTAAGAGAGAATTAGACGCTTACATTAAGATGCTTAAGACTAAGGCCAAAAATGTTTCAAATATATGGTGTGGCGAAAGTAAAATATTTCAAGGGCTGTTAAAATTTGGCCAACCTCAGAAACTGAGAAAGCGCAATGAAATTATTTTCAAAACTTGGGGTCTGCTCCTCTATGTGAACGAGGAAATGTCCAGTCAGATTGAAGGACAAAACTCACAATTGGAGCAACTAAGGGGTGAAAATTATTCCTTAAGACTATGTGAAGAGGAGATGGAGCAAGTCCAGGATAAAATTAATGTGCTTGCCCAGAACATGGCCACCTTACAAAAGTATAACCAAAATGTAGTAGCCCAAATACAAGATTTGAATAAACAACTCGCAGGGAGCCAAAGAGAGTAATGAAACCCCCTCTATTAGCAATGAGGATAATGCAGGCATTTAAAAAACCCTAAAAGAATTTATGAGAAATGAACTACAGAACATTATGGAAGAATTTAAAAAAAGGACCCCTATTGGGTCAGAAGTAATCTTTCCAAATAGACAGTCACCTAATGTTTTAAATTCAGGGAACTGCTATACTTCAGAGGGGGAGGGGAGTGATAATAGTGAGTCAGGTGGTGGAGCCAGCCATCCAGATAAGCCCACATAGTACTTATGTACGTAAGAGGTCTCCCCATAGTAAATATAGGGCAGATAGGGGGCGCTCCAGCCCCAAAATAAGGTTCCTTGGAAAGCCCAAGATACATCTAATAAGGTATATGACTTCCCTAAAATAATTAATTTCTTAAATGGTGCAGTACCTAAGTTTGCCAACAAGGGAACCAATTCTATAATTTACCACTTAGACGCCTATGAAAATGCTTTATCCATAATGAATGTTACTAGTGAGCAGTCAAAAATTGAATTTCTGCCCTGGGTATTTGAGGGTAAACATCACAAGTTCTTTGCTTCACTAAAGCATATGAATATTCATTCCTGGAGTGAAAGAAAGCAACAGTGCAAAAAGGAGTTTGGCAATATTGCACTAAAACAGCTGTGAAAATAGCTGTATAAGGTTTAAAATGTAGCACTAATCAAAGCCCTATAGAATTCCTTTCTGTACTTAAAAGTGCGTACAGTATGGCCGAAGATTACCCCATATTTGAAAGCTCAGAATTTGTGAATTTATTTTACTAAGCACTACCCTCACACATCAAACTTAATTTGGCTAGAGATTTTGACGAGAACTGCTCATTGGACTGGCTGATCAAAGAGAGTACAAAGTTATGCTCTATTCAGCAGGCTGGTGAACAGGGGGTTAAAAGGGAACCAAGGCCCACCCCCAAAAGTGTGGCAGAAACTAGGGTGTCACCTAGCCCCCTCAATTTAAAGTCTAAAAAGAAGACTTATGTGAAGGTGGCCTGAGAAAACAGGCCTTCCCTACAAAGTTTTAACTCTGCCCCTCCCCCAACACGGGCCGAGGTGCAGAGAAAATATACTCAAAATGGGGGGCATACCCAGACAAATAGTTATCCCCGTAAAAATAAATACCAAAAGTGGCAAAAATACTCTTAGGGTAACCAGACACACCAAGTAAATAGTGCTCCCCAAGATATTAACGCTGAAGAAGTGAAACCCCAAAGACAACCACGTCAAAATAGAAACAATAGCTATGATTCTGAGGGATCCTAAGGATCCAGGAATCAGTACCCTGGGATATCAAAAAGTCGGTCCATAGGTAGAAATAGCTTGTCCAATCAAGTGGGCCAACTCAGTACGCAAGTAAGTCAATTATGTACACTATTTACTAATATGAGTCAAGATTTGACGGCTCAGCACCCTAATAATCCTTTTTTAGGGGTACAGCCAGTGGCCAGCAGTGGGCCACAGGTACAGTCATAAATACTCCGGTATTACCTGAGGGAGAGGGGAGAGATATAGCAAATTAAATAATACATGTAAATAATGGTACTAATCATGTTCTCTTCTTGCAGCCCAGAAATGGACGATTTAGCTGTGATGACGAGCAACCTCAGCCTGGAAGCTCTAACAAACCTCTTCTTTTGCAGTTGTCCCCTAACCTTATTCCCACAGATGCAGTAAACAGGAACCCTGTCAGCCCTATTATTGAGGAAGTGACTGGTAAGAATGAAAATTCTTCTCCATCAGGTAACTCGTGGCAAAGCCCACAGAAGTGTAATCATGCTAATTTTATGTGTGAAATAGAAACTGCAGGGAGATATTATGTATTAGCTGAGCTCCAGGATTTAGTTTCCAACCCTATCATGGGATTAATTCATACTGGATCCCAGGCAACTATTTTATCCCACAGGTACTACACACAGCTAAATGAGCTAACACCCCACCAACCTAAACTAAAGGAATTTGATGGTTCACTAATAGGTGTTGGGGGCGATTCTCTCAAAGTTTGGGGAACGGCATGGTAAAAGCTGAGGAACAGGGTAATAAGGCACCCTGCCATTATAGTGGATCTGCCAAATGATCGTTTAATCATTGGTATTGATCTTCTGAAGCGATTAAGCACCATAATTGATTGCATAAATAATGTAATTTGGTCACAAGTAAAAAGACCTATTAATTATGAGCGGTCCGGCATATCTCGCACCAGACATAACTGTCATGTGGTGGAAGAGAAGTCAATATTTCCTTAGGCGGCAATGTAGTAACCATATCTCTCCACAAGGGGGACACTAAGTCCCCTAAAGGGGGAGATCACTCTCAATTCCTCGCAGAAATTGGAACCTTGGAAAAAAACAAGTATGCCATATTGAACTTAAAACAGGAAGCTAGCTACATAAGTGAAGTCTTATTAGCGCAGATCACTAAACCTAAAGTGATTAAATATCTTTCTCCCCAAAGATCACTGGGTCTATGACCTGGATGACAAATATGAAAGCTATAATGTCACAGCTAAATGTTTATTTTCTATCTCTATAGGTAATAAATCAGCGAAGCACCTGTTTTTAGTTTTAAATAATCCCCATAATCAAATATACATTGGCAATGATCTCTTACATAGATATGCCATACAAATAGATTTGATTAACCTTTGCCTCTGGAGCAGGTTAAAGGGGGACCCTGAAGTATTTCAGGATTAAAATGCAGCCCTGAAATCAAACCAGCAAATGCCATATGCAGGTATCTAACAATGTTTTAATCCCTGCTGGGGCTGATAAATTCCTCTTATCCTTACAGGTAAAAAGAGGTCAGAAATTAAAAACTTCTGAAACACTAATATGCATTTCCCATAGAATGCAAAAGCTGGGTTTAACAGTGGCCCATACTCCTATGGTAAACATTGGAACTATTCCAATACAAGTTATTGTGCATAACATGACCCCACAGGATATAACCTTGTCCAAGGGAAACACCATAGGATATGCTCTAGAATCCAGTTACTATACTTTTGGATTCCAGAATTATGTAATTGGGCTAATACCTGAAGGATACTTAACTGAAGAACAGTTAATAGAACAAGCCTTTGCATCTATGCCAGAGGGATTGTTTACAATCCATTCTATTTATCCCTTCAGCTCAGAGTAAGGCATCTGTAAAATTGAAGAAACCTCCCTGGTATTTGATCAGCCAATCGAAGAGCAAGAATACCCCAATACCCGGAATCATGGGGGCAATGTAAATTATAATCAAGGGGATCTCACTTCTAGGTTGGAAGAAGCCTATGAGATAGGACAGCCTGAAGTCTTTCCTGGATTTCAGCAAATAGTCAAAGAGCAAATCTCCTTAGCTAATGGCTGTTACAGTGATGATGAACGCCGACAGCTACGAGAACTCCTGATGGAGTACAAGAATATTTTTGCTAGGGATTCTTATGACTGTGGGACTACAGACTTGCACATTGCAAGAATCCAAACAGATCCCAATGCACCACCTGTCTTTGTTAAACAATACAGACTTCCTTTAGCCTCATATGATTCTCCTGCAGAAATCATAAGGAACTTGGAAGAAAGGGGTATTATCCGACAGGTGCACAGCTCTTATAACAATCCTATTCTAGGTGTTCTTAAGCCCAATGGACAATGGCGTTTGTTTGCTGACTTAAGACAGCTAAACAAACAAGTGTACATGTCTGACTGGCCTGTGCCATATATTGACCAGTGCCTAGCGCAGATGCAGGGATCTAAAATATTCACTACCATTGTGCACAGGGATATTGGACCATAAAGGTACACGAGGAGGACCAGTATAAGCTTGCATTCTCCTTCCAAAAGGTCTAGTATGCATTCCAAAGGCTCCTGTTTGGATACATAAATTCAGGACATGAATTTGCTGTATTCATGCATAAGGCTATGCTTGATGCACTGGAAAGGGGGACGTTATCTTATGTGGATGATGTTTTGATCAAAAGCACAGACTTCTAAAAACACATCACAGAACTTATACATGTCCTCAGCCAACTTAAAAGGGCAGGTGTCAAATTATCCCTACAGAAAGCTCAATGGTGCCGCACTCGTGTAAATTTCTTGGGACATGAAGTTACTTCTGAAGGATTAAATCCTCAGAAGAAAAAAGGTGGAAGCTATAATAAATTCTAAGAACCCAACTAACTTAAAGGAATTAAGATCATTCCTGGGTATGACAAATTATTCTCGCACATTTATTGATAATTATGCAGAATTACTTAAACCACTGCTACTTCTTCTAAAGAAGAATGTGAAATGGCACTGGAGTGAGGCTCAAGAGACAGCCATCAGAGAGCTGAAGAGAAAACTCACTCACACCTTGCTTATCGTACCCTGAAGGGGGTAAACCTTTCTACTTAGAGACAGGTTACACAGATATAAGCATGAGTTTATACCAAAAACATGATAATTTAAGCAAAGTCATTGCATATGTGAGCAAAACTTTATCCCCAGTAGAAATGAAATTTAGTGATTGTGAAAAAGCCCTCGTATCTACTGTATGGGCTCTACAAAATTTCTGCAGCTATATACAGGACGAGAAAATTATTGTAGAAACGGCCCACCAGCCTTTGCTATATCTGCAAAGTGAGAGAGATGGGAACCTGTCCAGTAGCCGCATAACAGCTTTGACTCTTTCCTTTCAAGGCTCGCCTTTAGAAATTCGCTACAAGCAAAATAAAAAGAAACCCAGTCGCACAGGGGCTTGCTGAGCTCCACGACTGTACTGCTAAAGACCATAGGGAAGAGTTATTAGAAGATGATTTCCTGGAAGAACAATTGCTTTCCCCATATAAAATTATAAAATATACAATGAGGACCAGTGTCAAACATTACCTTGGGTATATGTTGATGGTTGTTCTTACCATGCCACTATTAATAATGAGCGCAGATTAGTCGCCAGCATTGGTATATCTTGGGCAAATGGATTCCCAAATATTTCTGTAGGTTTCAACATTGGACCAAGATCCAGTCAAGTTGCAGAACTAACTGCTGTTCTAAAAAACATTGAGATGGCTATTAAACAAGGTATTCACAAATTTGTGATCATTAAGGACTCAAATTATGTGCGTGACAGTTTTGTTGAATACCTGCCAACTTAGAAAAGAAATGGCATGTAGAGAACTAACAACAAACCAGTCAAACATGACAAGAAGTTATGCGAGATTGATTAATCAGGGGTATTCAATGGTTTTACCATACACTGGAAAAAGACCAAAGGTCATTCCAGGATTCTAGGTCCTGATAAGGAAGGCAATGATCTTGCAGATTCATTGGCCAAACAAGGAGCCATAATTGGAGAACCTTTTAATATCGACCACTTAATGGGTGCAATTCAGGTAGAAGCCATTACCAGAAACCAGGCTAAACAACAAAATAAGCCTAACCTGGTACAATGGAGTCAGGATTCTCCTAGTGAGGACCTGATCACTAGTCAGAAAGAAGACCCCATTATAGGTATCTTCTATAAACACATAGAAGATCCTGAAAGCAACCCCATCTCAAAAGAGGATGGTATTGGCAAAGAAGATCTTAGAATGAAATCCAGATCACAATTCAAGTTACAGGATGGGTTGTTAATTAGAACCTCCAAAACTGACATCCAGCAATGGGTGGTACCTACCAAGTTCAGAGGTCTCATGCTTCAACATTTGTTGATCGTGGTGCCAAATTAATGTATGAAATATTGCGTGACGCCTTTTAGCCGCATATGTTGAAATATGTTCAAACCTACTGTCAAGGTTGTTTAATCTGTCCACAGTCAGGGGATTATTAAATCAGATGAACTTAAATTCCTGACTACAAATAATCCGAAAGTTGCCACTTTTTACATTATTCCTAAAGTTCACAAAATATTAACATTCCACCTGGCAGGCCTATTGTGTCAGGGAATGACTGCCTAACTTAACGGGCTAGCCAATATGTTGATCTATGCCTCAGAGAATTTGTCACAACACTCCCATCCTTTGTTAAAGATACCATGGAGGTTCTCCATAGATTGGGAAATATTACAGTAAAAAAAACCACATGGTTAATAACAGCAGATGGTGGAGTCTCTCTATACCTCTATCCAGCCCAACTTAGGTTTAAAAGCAGTTCAATTTTTTCTAGAAGAAGGATCTCAGGAAAATCCTTCTTATGACAACTTCATATTACAATTACTTGAATTTGTTCTCTCACACAATTTCTTCACATTTGCCAACCAATTCTTCCTTCAAACCCAGGGTACAGCTATGGGCACGGCTTGTTTTTTCTTGGTTGGTGGGAAAGAAAAGTGGTGTTTTTCTGATACAAATACTAGTGAAATGGATCTAATACCAATGTGGATTAGATACATTGATGATATTCTCTTCTTATGGGAAGGTACAAAGGAAGACTTAGAGTCATTTTTTAAGAAATTAAATTACAATAATCTTAACATTAAATTAACATAATACCTAAAGTCAAGATCAAATAGAATTCTTAGATCTGAAAATTTTAAAAGATCAAGACGGTAAAATATCTACTGACCTCTATTGAAAGTAGACATCTACAAACAGTCTCTTACATCAACATAGCTCCCATGCTCCTGGTACAACTAAATCCCTACCCACAGGGGAATTCTTAAGAATTCGCAGAAACTGTAGTAACCAAGAATTATTTGTTCAACAAACAATAGATATGGAAAAGAGACTACTAGAAAGAGGATACAGCAGGCGAAGTATAAAAAAAGCGAAATCAAGAGCTTTGAATTCCAATAGAGAACAGTTACTTAAGAAAAAAGAGAAAAAGATTGATACCAAAACCAGGCTAATTTTAACATATAGCCCACAAATACATCATATTGTTCAAATTTTAAATAAATATTGAAACATTCTTCTTACCGATCCAGACCTAAAGCCTATAGTAGGTACACGAGTAGAAGTAGGTTACCGACGCACAAAAAACATCAAAGATAGAGTATCTAGTAGTCAATTTTATCTTCCCAAAACTCGAAACTGCGTTTAATCATGGATCATTCCCATGTGGAACATGTTCTATGTGTCCACATATAATAAAGACAAATACCATCTGTGATCGATTTAACCAAAAACACAAACTGCAAAACTATATGAGCTGCTCCACAGAAGGAGTAACTTATATCCAAGTGCAAGTGCCCCAAAATCTACGTTGGCATTACCAGTAGGAATGAATGAACAAAACAATTATTTTTGTTTCTTATAATTTACTCTATAGAGAGAGAAATATTTTTTAAATTAGATTTACATATATTATCAACACAATCATATGTGTTATTTTCCTCACTTTTCAAATTCACAATCACTTAACAGTAGTCACCCAATATTGAGAGTCACTGTATAAAGTACACTAACAGTGTACATTTTAATACATTAATTATCTGTCCCCACCACTTGGAAGGACAGCAATCTACACAGTTGGCATTTATTTATAGGCACTTTCCTTCTATTACTTACTCCCACTAGAGGTATAACTACTCATTCCTTTCACAGCAGTTTTTGTCAAAGATGACACATACCCAAACCTCAATTTTAACACACTATCACGTAATAGCTACACTTAGTAGCATAATTCACTATAGATTTAACTTTCACATTCGATTTATTATCACCTTTCCACTCTTTTTCTCCTTTATATGCTACGATCCTTATTTGTCATGAGGAGTATCGTATCATATAAGGTATCACCTGTCACATTTATTTAAATAATAATAACATGTATAATTAACTATATATATTATTAATTATTCCTTTTGTAACTACTTTTAAGAATAGCAACATCAGAATAAAGTGCTCTCTCCTTAGTAAAATATAAAGGAAGGATTCATTAGACTATGATTCCTCAATGTAACACACTTCGTTTGCCATTTTCTATCATAGTAATTCCTTTTTCTATCTGATTTTGTACATGGCCATAAATCTATTTCAATCTCTACATAACAACTAAATGTGGATTAGAAAGATCAATATAGTGCTCTCAATAGAACCATTGTTAATCTATACAACCACACACCTCCAGTATATATCTAATCAAATTATACGATTCATTAACACACCCAGAAAAATGTAACCAATCGTGTCGTCCTAAAAGTGTAATGTCAGTGCTGTTCTAACCTATAAAAGGTGGACCAGAAAGCTGCGGCTCCGCCTTTGATAAAGCTTTTTTAGCAAAACATGTTAGGGGAGTGAGAAACTAGCGATTCTCCATTTTTTTAAGTTGCAATTCTCCATGTACTCATATGAAATGTATTATTTGATATAGCATCCCATACGGATATTGTTGGTAGTATAGCCACATTGTGTGTGTATATATATATATATATATATATATATATATATATATATATATAATATAGCTATTAAGGGCTAGAAACCTCTGACCAACTGTATAGTGCCTAGTAATATATCATCTGGTAGAATGCTCCAACTAATGATGTGGGTGGCATAGCCACATTATACATAAATATATAGAATAACGTTAACTTTGGTGCAAGATTAAATCAGTCAGCATTGGTCATATAACGTAACCGCATATAACGTAACCGCTTACAACCAATCAGCTGCATATGACAGTAATAAAGCCGTATAAATTCCATACTGTTTGCTATTCATCAAGCTAAAAGGGTCATTTAGTTTGCTGCTAATTTATTTTACTATGGATATCTGATTGATAGTAGCACAGCTACACCTTAAGTATTGGTAGCACATCAGAAGCAGGAAACAGTATCTTATAGTAGACCTATACTTATATTCAATCTACATGCACTGTCTAATGCAGCAGCGGATTGTGTCAGATATATATCCTAATTTGCTGACTTACTATATAAACTATCTTATTTTATAGAGAGCAGTGATTTAGACAATAGTTATACTGTCCAATATTTCAGTTTACTGTAGCATATCCTTGCCGTTTCAAATCAGCAGCGGGCAGTGTCTTTGACACTAGGGTAACCGCCTTACCAACCCAGTACATGTATACACATTACACGCCCCTTCCTACTTAGCTGTGGGCAGTGTTATATATTTTAGCGATATCGCTCCTTATTCCAGTATCTAGATCACTAGTACTATCAGTGGGCAGTGTCTTTGACACTAGCGTAACCGTTTATCATTTCAGCAGCCGCCGCTCTCTTTGACATAAACTAGATCTCCACATAATTATATAGTATCGCTGTCATTATCTTCCAACTGAAATTACGTTTCAGATCAGAGGCAATACTGTGCCTATTTCTAGCATTGATACCTTTTATGCATGTTGCCTATTTCGTTAGCATTGTTGATCCTACTCGATACCAGCATCTCTGAGTAGTCACATTATTTTTCCCCATTAGACACCCACTGTCCATATTCTGGCAGTGTTCTGTTCCTATTATACTGATACCACATTTAGTGCCTCCTAGTGAATGTTTTTACTATGGCTAAATCATAAATCTCCTCCACCAATAAAATTCTAGGCACATTTGAAAAATCGGTGGATCTTTAACTGATATATAGCTCACCTATATCCTTATAAGAGACATACTACACTCCTTTCTTTAATGAGTACATGGCAGATCTGTGTTTTTAATCAGTTCTTCACCTTTTTTATCTTTTTGTAATAATAAAAGTTATTTTTTAAACAAGCGTCCTTCTGGGTCCTCCGTATGAGACCTCCATTCCTTATTCTGCTTAACCAACAAAAGAGTAGCCGAGTGCTATTATGTACACACTTTTAGTAATGTGAGTCTTACATTACTTACTCTTTGTATAATACTGACAGTGTACAGCACCCCTTCGTTCCCCTTATTTACTAACCAATATTGGGAGTGTTTAGTATAATACATTCTCCCTTATAACAAAAATAGGGGTCTACTCTTGGTAGTGCCACTATTATCTTTAGCTATAAAAAACTACTGTCAAGGGTGTTTAATCTGTCCACAATTCGACCCACTGCGCCAATGCATCGAGCGCCATTGCAGAAAAGGGGGATGGTAATGCCATGGTCAGATATCCAAATTGATTTTATTGGTCCAGTAAGTAGGTCATCAAGAGGTAACCAATACATGTTAACAGTAACATGCCTGTTCACTAAATAGGTAGAGGGCATCAGTGCACCTAACAATAGCGCTGAAACATGCGCAGCATTGCTCATCAACCACGTGTTTTCCAGATTTGGTTTACCCCAGCGAATCGGAACCGATTGGGGAACCCACTTCACTAGAGAAGTGATGACAAAAATGTGGAAAATACTAGGGGTCAAAAGAAAGCTCCATATTGCATATAGAGCTGCCTCAAGTGGTGGTGTAGAGCGTTACAACCAGTCCATTGTGAAAATCCTCAAAAAAGTTTTTGAGTGAGACAGGTAAAGACTGGGATGTAAAATGACCTCTAGTCCTAATGCCATTAAGAGCAACTCCAAGTACTGCTACTAAGATGTCACCTTTCGAATTGATGACTGGTAGAAGAATGGTTCTACCTCAACATCTATTGTACTGCACATCTGACCAGAAATTAATAAATGCTGCCAATACAGATCGATATGTGGAGAACCTAAGGAAGCACCTGCAATATGCATTTGCTTTGCTCAAAGGAACATAGAAAAGGCCGCAACTGCCGCTAAAACCTATTATGATCTTAAAACTTCCAAAAAGGAATATGAAATTAAGGATAAAGTTTATCTTTATAACTTTGGAAAAGATCAGAATAAGGAGAAGTTTCTTCCATCATTGAAGGGTCTCTTCATAATAAGATTGTCTATGACACATACTGTCAGTACACTCACCAAGTACCACTGACTTTAAGCCAATTCAAATACATGTGTCCTACATATATTTAAAATTAGAAGGGGGAATTATGTCAGGGTACCTGTCAAGAAGCATTAAATAAACTACAAATGTATCACAATTTAATATTTCATGTCAGCTCATATCTCCCCTGACATGAGTTGAGTGGGCTATGGCCACAACAGACCAAAACCCCTTTTTCTTGGTCACACAGGAGAGAACAAATGAATTGCTTTCAAAGGTTTCCTGCCTAAGATGTGAAATGAAATTTCCTATCAGATCACCACAGACCCCATGCAGGAAATACAGTTGCTCGGTCTAGAGCTAATCCTTTGAAGCACAAGTATATTCAAGAGTTAATTACTCTATGCTGAGCTGAATACACTTCTCCCAGACAAACTGGAAATGTAAATCTTGATTTTCAAAGGGGAAATTAGAACTTCATGTAAAATGAATTGTGTAATTTTCAAATGTTTCCTTGATACACACACTGTATAAATGATATATGTGTATATATATATATATATATATATATATATATATATATATATATATATTAACAAAAAAGATCATCACTCACCAACATTACAACCACTCAGTGCACGGTCAGTGAATGAATACAACAATAAGTATTTGCATAAGGACAAGACCTGGTGATGATCCCTGTAATTACAAATAAATTTGTAATAGATTAAATGAACAACTGTATAGCCTTATTTTAAAGTGTTCTTGATATAAATAATACCAATGCAGGAAGACCTTGCAATAAGTTGCCCCATAAATTGTACCTAAATTGTGTTTTTAGGCATTCAGAGTGACACTGTAAAGAGAGATACAAATATGTGGGCTATATTTATATTGAAAATAAATGTGACTTTTAAACACATCTTTTAAAATATTATAAGTAGTATCTCATGTTTAGTATGAAAATAGTCAGGGTAAATAGTATAATATAATATCATATATATTAAACATATAATTTATTAATGCTGAAAATTATAGGTGTGTTTAATGAACATATTGAAGAATCTGTATTTACTGTTAGCAGTATTGATGGTGAGACTGCATTACTGGTTGTCTGCTGCCACCAATCGTTTAGAAATGGTATTGCAGCCAAAAGGGGTTGGCTGTTATTAAAATACAGGCATTTCCAAGAGCCAATGAAGGAACAAGCATCCGGTGGGCATATCCAAATTTCTGTGGGAATGATTAGAGCAGAAGGAGGGGTTATGTCTTTGATAAAACACCCACACACTAGAGACAAAGGAACAGACTCAAAGAAGCATAACTTTTTGACTGAGAGAGAAACACACAGGTTTGTGCCTAGTATCTTCTCTGCAAATTTTGGGACACTTTCTTAGCAGAAGAAAGATAATATTTTGAGTCCTGTACCCTTGGGCATAGTGGATAAAACCTTCTTATATGACCCACAAGAAACTCTGTAAGCTGAATTCTCATACTGGTTATCTGGTGATGTATACGGTTGGCAATAAATATGAGACAGGGAGAAGTAACCCAATTTATAAGCAACATATGCACTAGCAAAATGAGAAAGGTCCCAAAATTTATTGTTTTGAGAAATTAATGTATTTATGTAATGTCTAACTTGGATGTAAGCATAGACATGTGCATTGGGAATTTCAGATTTATTCCTTAGGTCTTGAAATGTTCTAACTGTGTGCAACAGTGGGTCCAGGAGCTCTCCTGTCGAGGTAATGCCCAAGGATTTCCAAATCTGAACAAGAGCTGTTACATTACCAGCCGGGATATCTTTATTTTCTATTAAGGGAACACATTTCGGGAAAGGGAATTTGTTTCCAAGATATTTAAAGACTGACCACCATGCTCTTAAAAAGTAGCCCAATTATACAATCTAAGATTAGGTAGCCCTAAGCCACCACAAAGATATGGTTAATGTAGTTTTTTAGTTGCTATACATGTTTTCTGTCCATGCCATATGAATGTTTGGATTGCCTTATTCAAGAGGGGCAACATCAGGAGGAGGTACAACATTTTGGGTAGAATTTACATTTTTACTAGGTTTATACGACCTGAGAGTCCTAATGGAAGACTAGCCTAAGTCCATAGTTGAACCTGTAGATGAGTACATTCTTTAGAAATGTTAGTTTCTTATAGCTTGTATGGGTTTCTATGGAGATGTATACCTAAGTAGGTTAATGTGTCGAGTTTTACAGTGAATGGATAGAGGAAGTATTACTATGTTCTTATTTAACCAGAGGATCTCAGATTTAGTCATATTTATCTTGAGAAGTCTCTGAAAATAGGGTGTCAAGGATTTTCAAGATATATAATGAGGGATTGCTAACAAAGAGGAGCATGTCGTCAGTGTATAAGGCCATATGGGATTTTGAGCCATTTATAAGTATATTCAGGAAGACCTGTTTCAATCTAAGGGCAAGTGGTTTGAGGTCTAGGTAAAAAAATTAAAGGGGTGAGTGGGCAGCCTTGATGCGTACCCCTATGGAGTGTAAAGATTAGAGAAATAAGACCGTTCACCAGAATATTTGCAGATGGTGCAGTCTATATTTTGCAAATAAAGTTAACAAAAGACCCCTACAAAGCGAATTGTTAGAGAGTTTGGAATAAGTGGGGTCATTAAACTCTGTCAAAGACCTTCTCTGCATCAAGGGATAGCAGGAAGGCCTCCAAGTCATTTTGGGGCATTTTTCTCAAGACCAGTAGTAGTTGATCATATGCAAAACTCTTCTCAGGTTATTTACGGAGGTCCTTTTGTACACAAATCCAGTCTGATCAGAATGTAATAATGAGGGAAGGATTATTTTTAATCAATTAGCTAAAAGTTTCATAAGTATTTGGTATTTAAGAGGGATATGTGGTGGTAGGAATCTTGGAGACTATTGTTTTTTTTTTTTAATACATAGGGTAGGAAAACAGCACATTCACAGCTCTGGGGCACAGAACCACAAACTTGCCAGGTCCTCCACAATCATATCAATAAACATAGATTTCAGCCTCCAATTCATGAAAGGTATCTTTATTATCTCTTTGTTGGGTCAATAGGAAAAGAACAACAGTATTTCAATCCTGCAATATACATGACTAAGGGCCTAGTGCAGGCTTGAAACAACAGAGATAATAAAGATACCTTTCATGAATTTGAGGCTGGATTCTATATGTTTATTCAAGAGTATGGTCTTTGCCAGGTTTTGGTATTAAGGTGATATATGCTGCTGTGAAAGACCTTGAAGGGGATCTTATCTTCAAGAAAGTAATTATTGAACAGATGAGAGAGGGTAGAAGAAACTTCAGGGGATAGAAGTCTATACAACTCGGTTGGGAGCCCGTCTGCTCCTGCGGCTTTACCCGGGGCTATGGACTTGATAGTAAGTTTTATTTCATCTGTTGATATTGGTATAAAGGTACAGTGAATCATGTCCGCTCGACCTTTGGTAAATCTACCCTTTTGTGTTTGACAACATAGTTGTCTTTTGTCCGCTAAGCTTTAACATAGCCATGTTCTGTCTACAGTGATATGTGGAGTACAGGTTCAAAGATAAGCAGCACTCCAAGGAGGTAGAGTAAAACCACAGTCTTTATTCTTACAAAATTAAAAATGGAAAAAAATGGGAAAAAAATACACAAATAGTGCAATACAGCACAGCACAGCACAGCACATCAGCAAAAAAGTTCACAAAGAAGGGGAGCGGAGTCCTGACATGTTTCGTGCTATTCAGCACTTAATCATAAGATGATTCCCCACCTGTGTGATGCACCATTTAACTGGTTTTCAACCAATCAAAATTTCCAGAGTTATACACACCCTCAAAACAGAGAGAGCTAATATGAATGGTGCATCACAAAGGAAAACAAGAATAATGCAACAAAAATAACATGACAATGATTAAAAAATACCATAAATATAAAAACAATTATGTATAGAATGAAAAAACATTGTTTTTAATTCCTATTATTACACCTTGAATATATGTTCCAATTTAATAAATTTTTAACTCTTCACAAATATTCATTTTCACATATTTTAATACATAGTGTGTGTCAATAATAGGTACTTAGTTTACACAATTCTACAACTAGCCTCACAATCAATTTATTAATTTTGACCATGTTTAAGCTTAAATCGTCCATTGGTACCATGGTTATCACTTATAACAATTAATAATATGATTCACATTATAATCATCTTTCTATATATCAAAACGAGAAAAAGGTGTTAAATCACACGTTTCAAAAACACATCTATTAATCATTATAAGTGAATTTGATGTGTAGTACAAAAAAGGAAGAAGAAATTTTCACATGACAAAGAAAAGGGAGAGAAAAAGGAACCCAGATAATACGGTGGGACCTCTGGTCATAGGATAAGGAAAAACAAAACCTTGTAAGATATTGCTAATACCTCAATAACATGTTAATGTGAAAACATATACAATAAATGCAGTTATTAGATATACAATTACATAGACTACTTGGCCAAAGGGCATTACAGCAAAATAGCACAAAAAAACCCACAATCATAAATAATCTTCCCAAACTAGCTAGGAATCAACAAAAAAAACTGATGTCCCATTCTTTATTGAGGCCATATGGTGTCCTAGTATTAAGCTTCCATATCCAATAGAGCTCTTTTTTTGAAAGGATAGAATAAATATTACCTCCTCGAATGGGTCTTTTGGCTACATCAATTACTTTGACTGTGAACTTGGATTGATCTGTGAAATGTATGCCGTTAAAGTGTCTAGCTACACTAGAATCTTTATTATAGTTCTTTATGTCTCTTTTGTGTTCCCCTATTCTGGACCTGAGGGCACGTGATGTTTGACCAACGTACTGTTCCAAACATAAAGAGCATTCTATGAGGTAGACTACAAACGTAGTGCCACAATTGGCATAATGATCAATCTTAAAATTGCTTTTGGTTGAATAACTGTTGAAGTCTATTCCCATAGAAATATGCTGACAGGTGTGACAGTTTCTTGACAAGCATTTAAAAGTCCCTTTCTTATTAAGCCATTGCAGGCTTTTGTCTCTGACATTATTGATAATCATACTAGGGGAAAGTTTTTTACCTAATGTAGGTGCCTTTTTCGACACAAATTTAATCTTATAAACAACATTCGCCAAAGTGTTGTCACCTTTAAGTATAGGTAAGTTCTTTTTGATTATATTACACAAGTCATTGAACTGCAAGGAAAATTCGGTAGAAAATATCACTACATCTTTGTCAAAAGCATCTTTCTTACCCTTACTAAATGAAGGGTTAAAATTTCTCTTGACATCTCCCAATGACTTGTGCAATGAATCAGGATTGTATCCCCTAGCAATTAATCTGTCCATTAGTTTGTTGGCTTGATGGTTAAACAGATCGTCAGAGTTTGTGTTTCTCGAAGCCTAAGAAACTGACTTTTCGGAATTGATCGAATTAAATGTTTGGGGTGACAAGAGGTGGCGTGTAAGATTGTATTCCCTGATGTTGGCTTCCTGAATGTGTCTGTAATGATCCTATTGGATTCTACTGAGCCATACAAGGTAAGGTCCAAGAAATGTATTTCTCTATCCTGAATCTCACCAGTAAACTTCAATTGGAGGTCATTATTGTTCACATATTTCAAGAATTCTTCAAAAACAAAGTCACTTTTAACCACAAAAATGAGATCATCAATAAATCTCATATCTGTACATATATTTTCAAAAAATGGATTATTACTATTGTAGAGGCTGCCGAGTTCCCACCATCCCACAAATAAATTTGCGAATGAGGGCGCAAACTTGCCCCCATCGCAGTACCACATATTTGTAAATAGTATTCACCATTAAACATAAAATAATTGTGGGACAGTAGGAACTTGACAGTCTCACAAAAAAACAGTTTAAACTCCCTTGAGTAATTGGTATAATTGTCCAGGAAGAAACAGACAGCCTGTATGCCCAAAGCATGTGGTATACACAAATACAGTGACACTGCGTCAATCACCACCCACCTAAAATCAGCATCCCATTTGATATTATCAATTATTGAAAGTAGATGGGAAGAATCCCTTAAGTAACTACTCAAACCTTTAACCAAAGGTTGCAAGACTGAGTCAACCCACTCAAATAAAGGCTCAAATAATGAACCAATCCCAGAAATTATTGGGCGACCTGGTGGGTTGACTGGGTCCTTATGCAGTTTAGGTAGGTGGTGAAAGACGGGCGTCACTGGATAAAGCGGTATCAATGAAGTATGCTCCTCTTTAGATATAAAGCCCAATGCTAATGCATCATCAAGTAGTCTGTCAAGCTTCCTAGAAAATTCTCTCTCTGGGTTGGAAGCTAACTTTCTATATGTAATGCCATCATTTAGTTGTCTGTATGCCTCATTGATATATTGTGTCTTGCCCATCACAACTACGTTACCACCTTTGTCAGATGTACGAATAACCAGATCTTGTTGGCTTTCTAATTGTTTAATTGCTGCCTTTTGCTTAATTGTAAGGTTATCATGAGTATTGGTGTATGTCTTTTGATTGCCTAATTGGACTATTTCTTTCTCCACTTGTTTCTGAAATAAATTGATATATGAACCTCTTGATTGAGTGGGATAGAAGTTTGATCTCGCTTTTTTTGGTTTTGGTATACAAGAATCATTGATTTCGGTGCCATTTCCTCCCAGAATTTTTTTCCAAGGTACAAATATCCTTAAAATCAAAATTCGAAGTCGAACTTAAGTTTATATCTGGTCTAATGGCACTGAGATCAAAAGAACTAGGATGTACCTCTCTAGTCTCATACAATGCGTCATCATCAGTTTCATTACAATGATCAGAATTATGGAAGTGTTTGTGCAATGTTAACTTCCTAACAAATTTATTAACATCGAGTAATGTGTTAAAGACTGAAAAATTGTAAGTTGGGGCAAAACCTAGGCCCTTAGATAGAACATTGATGTGGTCATCAGTAAGTTGGAAGTCCGATAAATTAACGACACTGAGTGCTAGTTCTTCTTTGACCCCCTCTTTGAAACTCTTCTTCCCTCTCCTAGATCCAGCTCTGTGCGTCCTTTTTCTTTTCCTAAAAGGATCTCTTGTGTTCTTACTTTAGGGCGGACATCACCCTCTTTCCTTCCATGATCTTCACGTGATGGTTCCTGCAACAAGAGTAAGGGAGGGGCAGACAAAGAGGAAGAGGAGGAAGACGAAGAAGAAGAAGAAGAAGATGAGCTATCATCTGAGGAAACTGAATCTTGATCAGATGTATCCAATTCAGTAGATGAAAACACCACTTTTTTGTTTTTTTTTCTTCTTATGTTTTTTCTTTAAAATGGATTTCGGTTCAGACAAGGATATTGATGCACTTGCTGTATATGACTTGTTCTTGTGCTTGTTCTCATTCTTATTTTTATTTTTATTCTTGTTCTTGTTTTTACTTTTATTTTTGTTTTTATTTGAATTACGGCTCTCCCCATCTGTATCTGTGTTAGCACTTGAATTGTGGTCCCTCTGATTGACAGAAAACCTGCGTTGTCGCCTAGTAAATCTGGACCAATCGTATACATTATTCTTTAAGTAGTCATCTTGGTCTCTGTTGAATTTTCTGCCTTTTAGTGAGGCCAATTCAGTGTCACATTTCCGTATTCTCTTCTTCATGTTGGATTTCAATTCAGAATATTCCTCATCTTGTTTATAATTCTTTAATTCCTGCTTGATATTAAGAATCTGTGCCTTTAAGGAATCTCTTTTTGTATTTTTGCTCCTTATAAGAATGTCAATGATTGTTAATGAACAAGTAGTAAGTGCTTCTTTCCATTCAGTTGTAAGATCATCATCATTTAGATCAAAAGAAGGAATTTTTTTTATCCTCAGTCCTCTGGGAATTCTTTTGAATTGAAGATAGTGCTCAAAAGCTACTACATCCCACATCAAACGAAGATCTGTCAAGAGTAACCTTTCAAGCTGATTGAACAAACTTTTTATATCTTTGTCAATGAATTCCTTGTCCCCCAATGAAAAAATTGTCTGAAAAGAAGTTTTTCTGCTTTGCACATCAAATATGTGGAGCTAGATTTAAGGCCCCCCCCCAATTATCATTTTAGATCCTATGAAAGGGGTACGAGTTTGAACCAGCGTTTCTCAGAAAGGCATAGATTTTGTGTTGGGAACATATATGTTACATAGAGTATAATTCCGATTATCCTAGCTTGTGAAGGTGTAATCTAGATTTTATTAAAGACACAGAGACAAGTATTTTGCATTCTTTCTTTTACTACTCAAGTGCAGCATATTTGAAGTTATAAATATAGCACAATAAAGATACAATAATGTTAAAACAGAAAATAAAGAACAGCTATAAGTAGCAAAAGAATAGGCTAACTTATAGCACCAAGAAAAAAGTGACCAATCAGAGTAAGAGTAGTGACCATAAACCAACAAATACGCAGCTAGACCTCTTTCTTGTCTGATGCTCACGATGGAGGAATTGTAGAGAGGGTGTGCCAGGTGGAGGCGCAGGCTCACTCTGTCAATCAATTTAATCACTGTATATTAATCTTCCTCAGTATTCATCTGTAGGCACGTACTCCTGTTTCAGAGTAGAAGAATTGTGCTATGATACCAAATTAAGACACCATATAAGGCGTGTATATACTCACAGCATATTTTTTCAATATCCGGCTCTTTCTTTGTGTAAAAAAGGATTTCACAGATTTCCAAGTTTAAAAATTAGTATATTTATTTTTCCCAACGCGTTTCAACGGACCCAGACGTCTTTATCAAGAGCTTTTAAAGTGCTTTACAAACCAAGCATACCTTTCCGCTACACAGGCGGTCCTTAAATACATAATTGGTGACGCTACCTGTTCCCCCATTGGAGGAGCACAGGTTTACACACGCTTAAAAAGTTAACATACTTTCTAAAATAAATTTGAATATTTATTCAGAAAACCTAATTTACACAATATATTAGCACATAGAACATTAATCCACAATCATTACTTTAAAAATCATTGTTTTAACAGGTTGCAGTTCCCTTTCGAGCCATTTTTTGTTGATAGTTTCCTATCAGGTCCGCTTCGGTGTGATAGATGTCACATGATGTGGATTGTCCAATAGACTTATTTTTACTATTCTCGGCTTCAAATGCCATTTATAGACTAAGATAAGAAAGACAATATTGTTAGAAAAAAGACAACAGTGTAAGAAAAAATATATTGCCATCTAAAATGTTTTTATAAACATCTATTTATTCAGTATAGTGACTTAATGCTATCAGTAACGAAGTATTGTATAAACAAATATGGACATATAAAGCCATTTCAGTTTTAAACTATTTAGGTTGGAAACAAAAGTTTTATTCCTCTTATGTGAACATTATTGTTTATAAGCTAGATGATAATGTCATCAAATTCTAACCTATATTACAACATGTCTCTACTCACTTTAAATAGTTACACAAAGGCAGCAATTCCTGTATCTTTAATTCACTTTAGATAGTTATTATTAGACAAAAGCAGCACTTTTTGTATCTTTGTTTAAACCCCAGTGAGCATATGTTTTTAACATATGTATCTATTTTAGTTCCCTTTGATCTAACTGTTTAGCTATATTTCCCCCTCTCCAGTGTAGTTCAACTTTTTCTATCCCTATCCATAAGAAAGATTCTTTTGTGAAAAATTTGCAGTTATTGCAATGTAGCGGCACTCCATGGTCATTATGATTTTTTTCTATTTTATTTTGGTGTTCCATGATTCTCGTTTTAGAAACCTGGACGTTTGTCCTAAATATTGACACTTGCAGACACACTGTAACAAATGTAGAAAGAGACAATAGATAGAGGCGCCAATGGTGCAGATCAATGGTGATTCCAGAGCACTTGTAACAGGTGGTATACACAGGGTACTTACATGTATAGAAGGCAATCAGTTATGCCTATAGAGACAGGATGGATTTTAACAGCAATCCAGCTGGCTGATCCAGGATACAAGGGCAGGATACTGGTGTAAGGGGTTCACACCCTAAACGTAGCGTAGCAATAGACCATACACGGCACTCAGAGTAGGTAAAATTAAAAACACATTTGGGGGCGGAGCGAGCGACCAACCAAGATGGTCGCAATACACTGAGGCTCCGTGAACAAGTCGGGTGTATAGGTCAGAATAAGCTATCTAATTCCTCCCAAGACCTCTCCTTAAGGCATATGAAGTGGTCGCAAAGCTCCGATAAATAGTTTGAGCTACCTCCGGATCGCCTACCTGATAGGAACAGCGTTGGCGCCAGTATCCAGATCTGAGGCCTACAGGGAAAGGCGCCTACGTTATTGCGCCCACTCTCCTGTCCAGGCCCATTCTAAAGCAGCGGGCACTTACCGCGGGCCACCGGCTGTCATATCTGGGGCTGCAGATTAGCGCTGACCACCAATTCCTGGCTGATTATGATAGAGGATGGGATGCCTCACATAGGAGAAGCATGATACAACACATCCTTTGCTAGGCTGAGGACTTTTGGATCGGAGTGCCATGTGGAGCTTCATATTGTGAGTACAACGCTGCTATATATACCTCACTGCCGACATGTATTCTATCTAAATGGGCTATAGTATTTCCCAGCTCTGACTTATAGGGGCAATAACATACATTCAGCTTGCTATCGCCTACACAGGGTTAGTAAAAACATCATCCCTAATCTGAGACAGTGCAAGCAGAGAAAACCCTGAGGGACACAGAACAGCTTCAATCTTTGCAGACCTGGAGCTCATAAATACAAGATCACTGATCTATAGCCTGTGCAGCTGTTTAAGACTCCACATATATATATTTTTTTCTGCATCCTCCAATACATAAATTATTGCCCACTGAGCCTGCAGCTCTGGATTAAAATTCTGGTTTACTCAAAGGACATTGCTTGCTACTCCCCTGGAACACATAGCCCTCTCCCCTTTCCTGCTGCTCTTGATAACAGCAGGTCATATCATCTATTCCCTTTGCCGTGATCACCCTGTGAGGGTAAACTCCCCGGGGGCTGTGGTGTTCCAGAGGCACATTCACCAACTTTATGTGCAGGACTTGTGATAAAATACCTTTGTTAACTCTGTGTCTGTGGTTTATCTTTTATGATGTCTCAAAGGAGAG
The DNA here is from genome assembly GCF_027579735.1 of Bombina bombina. Lineage (NCBI taxonomy): Eukaryota > Metazoa > Chordata > Amphibia > Anura > Bombinatoridae > Bombina > Bombina bombina. The sequence goes on along the minus strand of NC_069499.1, from coordinate 1,421,419,456 downwards.
CTCAAAAGAGTGAGAAAATACAAAAGCAGCCGTCAAATACCCAGTGCACTGTTAACACCTTTTTTAGGCATGCAGATCAGGCTATCAACAAAAGAGACTCAGGAACCCAGCAGGTACATATAGAGGAGAGTCAAGGTGACATGATTGATAATTCCAGCTGTCCTTCTCCTCCAACACAGATAAGTAGAGAGGACTACCTATAAGGCAATGGAAGCGAACATAGAGCAGGTTAAATCCTGCATTAAGGACGAGTGCGCAGACTTAAAGAAAGAGATTAATGACCTGGGGCGCAGAGTTGACTCTCTTGAGGAGCATGAATTTGTTATGTCACAAAAAGTGGCAAGTCTGTCATCCAAGCAATCTCAGCAGAATCAACTGGTGATGGCGCTAGAAGATAAGATTGATGACTTGGAGAATCGTTCTAGGCGAGGCAATCTCCGCTTCAGGGGAATCCCTGAGTCGGTGCTGAACAATGAACTTCAAGAATACTTGCAAGCCCTTTTTGCAGAGATGATGGAGAGCCCTGAAGAAGAGAGCACAACTATACCTCTTGATAGGGCCCACAGGGCGTTACGCCCTAGACCATCCGATGATGCTCCTCCTAGAGACATTATAGTTCACTTCCAACATTACAAGCAAAAGGAGGAACTGTATAACATCGCTAGAAAGCAGCAAGCATTGTCATTTAGAGGTCATAGGATCCAGGTCTATCAAGATCTATCTATAAGAACCCTTCAAAAGAGGAGAGACTTTCTGATTCTGACTACTCACTTACGTGCCTTACATATCCCTTATAGATGGGGATTCCATACGTCAATAATCACCACAAAGAATGGGAAAAAGATTGAATGCACATCTATGTCTGAAGTGGGGAGATTCTGCAATCTGTTAAATATTTCTCTGCCAGATAAAAATGATCCACAGTCCTCCCAGAGGCCTTCGGGCGGGCAAAACAACCCGAGACCTCAAAGGCGCCAAGGCCCGGAGCTGCCAGCTCCGCAACACAAACGTAGACAAACCACCTTGCCCTCATCTGATGATGTAGAAACAGAGGCTCCAGGATGAACTTCTACGATGGCCCGCATAGGGTTACGTCCTCTGAGTCACTAGGGTGCTGTCATTTAGCCCCAAATATTATGCCTTCTAAAGAGAACTTTCTAAAAGGAACTACAGAGACAAGATAATTTCTTTTTTTTGCAGGTCCGGGACCAATCTGGAGCAGATGGGTCCGCCTTCACCTCTGCAGGAGGGTAACACTAAAGATATGTTTTAAGTTCTCGGTTAGAATTTATTAGCGACCACCAGGTTATCTGGTGTTTGCACCTGGAGTGTAATTTATGCCATAGGAGTAAGCTGTTTTGATATGTTTTCTTAATGTTGTCGATAAGTTAGTTATCCTACTGCACTAGGCAACCGCACTATGAGTTCAAGATGTTGTAATGTATTGCTTATACCGTGTATTAATGTTTCGGTCATAATTAGCTACAACAGGCACTGTTTGAGTTATAATTGCACCTAGTTATATGTACTTTGTTTAAGACAGGATGGTTCTCTCATTATGCTTGTTCTCTGAAAGTCATGCACAATGTAATTATTGCAACAGCATAAGTTAAGGTTTATTACCACTGTAATTACCATGGTTACAGTATTATCTAGTGACCACACCACACTGCCCTCGCAGACTGACTGCATCAAACAATGACCCACCTATCACGAGGTCAGGGATAATTAGTGGCCTAGGCCGCTTATGATTTTAATGACTGATAGACACACCGGCTTGTACCAAAGCTCCCGAGTTCACCCACAGACAGTCAGGAGCTGTGGAGATATTCTACTGTTACAGAACCTGAAAAATTTATTTTAGTTAATCTCCCCTGAGTTATTCACAGCAATTTATTACCTCCCTTTTATTTTCTTTCCCCTTTTCCCTGACCAACTTGATATCCTATTAGCTCTAGCTGGTTTAGTTCGCTCATCTTTTTAGGAGTCACTAGTTCAACACAGACATGCCGTCACGTAAAGGTAAGGGCATATTAGTGCTAGCAACCCAAAATGTTAAAGGCTTCTTGTCAGCTGAAAAAAGGTCTATTGCCTATTATGATTTCTATAAGAAAAATTTAGATATAGTTATGCTCCAAGAAACCCATTTCAAAAAATGTTTTATACGTGGGGTACTGATAAAGCACAACGTTAAACAGCGTAAACTTAGATCTGCCCAGTTCACCTTACTGACAGATGATCTTGCTAAGCAGGAGTCTATTCATAAACTAGACCCAACCTCCCCCACAAAACTCACCACTCTCAAGGAGGCAAGGGACACCCTTAACAATTTCCTTATACGGAATGCACATATGAGAGCCCTGGCTACCAAAGCCAAATTTTTTATCGAGAGTAATAAAGCAGGCCGCCTGCTAGCCAGGTCACTCAAGAAACAAAGATATGCTAACTTTATTCCCATTCCCAAACCAGACAAAGCAACTGATCTAGTGGGCAACTATAGGCCAATTTCAATTATTAATATAGATATGAAGATCTATGCTAAGATCCTTGCAAATAGGTTAAATAATATATTACCAAAAATCATTCACCCAGACCAGGTGGGCTTTATCAGGGGCCGAGAAGCCAAGGATAATACAATTAGATTGTTGCACTCCCTACAGTACGCCCACGATCATCACATTCCACTAGCCTTACTCTCCACAGATGCGGAGAAAGCTTTCGACAGGGTGGACTGGCAATTCATGTGGAAAGCCCTGTCGAAATTCGGTCTCCCAAATTCATTTATCAATAGGATTCAGGCCCTATACCATAGTCCAAGCGCTAAAATTAAAATAAACAACACCATCTCCCAATCATTCCCTATTTCTAATGGCACACGCCAGGGTTGCCCCCTGTCACCCTTGTTATTCGCCCTCACAGTGGAAATTCTTGCAATACAGATCAGGCACAATGTAGAAATTAGAGGCCTGGACTTTGGCACTATCAACCAGAAATGCCTGTTATTTGTGGACGATGTGATCCTCACTTTGCAGTCTCCAGAGACGACATTACCGGCCTTAATTGAGACACTTGAGGGGTATAAACAAGTCTCAAACGTCTCCGTTAATATGGAAAAGTCTGGCCTAATCCCACTTAATTTACCACCGCAGGAAGTAGAAACCATAACACGACTCACTAAATTCACTATCACTGATAAACTTAAATACCTGGGATTGGTGATCCCGAAAGACACCCGCAAACTATTCTCAGACAATTACGTAGCACTCCAAGAAAAGGTCAAAAGATTGTTAGACTCCTGGCATAGACAGGGTCACCTGTCTTGGATAGGCAGGATCAATACCATTAAAATGATGATAGTCCCCAAATTTTTATATCTCTTTCAAACCCTCCCGATGGCCTTGCCAAATACTTACCTCAGAGTAATAGGGAAAATGATAATTTCATTCATATGGGCCTATAAGAGACCTAGAATAGCACAACATACCTTGGGCCTGAGTAGAGACGATGGCGGTCTTAATGTCCCTAACCTCACTAATTATTACAGAGCAGCTCATTTAGCGAGAATACTTTCTTGGAATCACTCTCCCCCTGATAAAGTATGGATACAGATAGAGAGCCATCTTTCTAGAGTCAACAATATGAGAGATTTAGCCTGGCTACCGAAACACTCCAGACCTCAGACTCCATACCTCAATAGCTACATTAAAGCTACTCTTGATACATGGGACTATATCCTTACCCATATTAGGGGAGTATCCACTTTAGTATCCCCTCTGACTCCGTTGTTGGGTAACCAATTATTCCTACAACATGACCTTTTCACCCGCACCAGCGCAAATACACCACTACAGAACCTACCTATATATTTACTCATAGGCTCGTCTGGCGTTAAGGAAAGAGCCTTGCTCTATGAAGAGCTGGGGTCTCCCTTCCAAAATTGGTATGCGTATTTTCAAATCAGACATGCTATCCACGGTAGCCCCTTCAAACAGGATATACAAAGATCACTGACACAATTCGAACAACTTTGCACCAACTCTCAGATCAAAAAAGCACACCTGTCTAGGTCGTATAATATCTTACGGGGCTCCTTCCCAGAATAACGCCCTGCATTCCTGGCGAGGTGGAATGAGGAAGTGTTGAATGATTTAACTGATGAAGATTGGAAGCGTTGCTTCCATTCTGTACACACCTCCTCCACCTCCCTAATTATGGCTGAAGCGAACTATAAAATTATGGCTCGCTGGTACCTGACACCCCAGCGCCTACGAGTCATATACCCCAAGCCTCTTCCAGTTGCTGGAGGAGGTGTGGTGAGGTGGGCTCTATGACCCACATTTGCTGGTCTTGTCCTGGTCTGGCCGGCTTTTGGCCGCAAGTTGAGCAGAACATAAACCAAGTGTTGGGTACTAATATATCTTTGAATGCATGCTCCGTTCTTCTAAATCATGTCCCACAGATCCCCTGCGCATACCGTAAAAAACTGTTTCTGCTAATGCTGACATGCGCTAAAAGACTGATTCCCAGACTTTGGAAGACACAAGAGATACCCTCCATTTCTAAATGGATTCTGGAAGTAAACCATGTTCTGGCCCTTGAAAAGATGCACTATTCTTACGCTGGGAAACAAGATTTCATAGCTAACGTACTATTCTTATGGGAACAAAGGCCCCATACCCACAACTGACAGCTAGGTAAATCCTCCCTTTTTGCTTCTTTCCCATACAACTGACTAATCCACTGTGGTAAATGGAAATGTGTACAGTACAATGAGAAATGTAAAGCACAGATCAGCTATGTGAATCCAGTATGTTTGAAATTTTCTCTTTTTTTTCTTCCCTTCTTCTTTTTTCATTTTTTTTTTCTCTTCTCGCTCAGCCTTGCTGGACAGTACGGACTTGAAAAGATTTATATGTGATAGGATCTCTTTCCCCTTCCCCATTTTCCCCTCACCCATACCCCTCCCCATCCCCATCCTTCCCCTTTGTCAGGGTTTGCTGAAAACAATTTCCCTATCTTTTGATAATAGACAAAAAGTTAAGGACCACAACTGCTGAGAGATTAACTATAGGCAATAGTTTGTTTTGCATGTGTGATAAGTTTGAATAATATATGAATAAACCTTGGCAACAATCATAAACTGGCAATCACTATACAATGTTTAATATACAGGTAGGGATTACACATACACCCTATGGCTGCCACATGTATCAGGATTGACACTGTGATGGAAAAAAAATAATAGCAGCAGGGGTAAATGTTAATCTGTCCTGAGAAACAGAGATTCACAACTGAGTGTATAGTAACAGTAAATAAACCAAGACATACTCAGAGGATCACTGTGGAAATATAAAATACAGAGCAAAACAAAAATAAAAATATATAAGCTGATAAAGTAAAAAATAAAGTCTCAGTGCGGCAAAAAAGAAGATGGCAGGAGAATCGATTGATGCAATGAACTGAAATAATTACTCACGAACTCCTAGATAAAGTACTGAGTGGGGAGGTAGAAGGCAAAAGGAAACTCCGGAGTACAAGTAGGCTTCAGGCCTCCGGCGAGATGCAGAGTGAGTCGCAGCCGGCGATGACGTCACCGCGTTGCAGTGTAGAGCAGAGGAGGAAGCAGGTATGGAGAGCGGGAGGCTTAAAGAGATATGCAGGGAACAGAGCAACAAGATCGTAAGACCTAGACAAAGTAATAACGGTTGAGCAGAGATTACAAGTTAAGGTACAAACGGTTATCATGTAGGATAAAAGGATATTAAATGCAGAAGGTGGTAGATGGAAACAGGACCAGGTAAAAATCCTTGTATGTAGTTTTCCAGGCAAGGCTCACAGAATTGAACAACTTCAGAACTGCAATACTAAGCAATGAGCTTAGCAAGGAGGAGCCTTAAATAGGCAGAGGGAGAGGTTATTGCAGATGTTAAAGGGACATTGAACTGTGAGCTAGATTCCTGACAGAATCCCCCCCTCAAGGAGCCACTCCGAGGCTCAAGGTTTAGGACGATCCGGATGGCGCTGGTGGAAAGAAGAGAGTAAACGCGGGGCCGAAATGTTGCCAGCAGGCTCCCAGGAATCCTCATCAGGAGTATACCCCTTCCAACGAACCAGATATTCTAGACGACCACGGCGGAAGCGGGAATCCAAAACGGAATGCACCTCATATTCCAAAGCAGGATCGATGGAGATCGGGGGAGTAGCAGCAAGGCTTCCAGAGTCCCTGAGAACCCGATAGGGTTTAAGGAGGGAGACGTGGAAGGTGGGATGAATTCTGAAGGTGTCAGGCAGTTTGAGACGTAGAGTGTTGGCATTGATAACTGCTGAAACAGGATAAGGACCAATAAACAGGGGAGACATCTTTCTGGAGGGGTGTTCAGATGTAAGTGTTTGGTAGAGAGCCAAACAAGATCACCTTCCTTATAGGTAGGAGGAGGACGTCTATGTCTGTCATAATACTTCTTATATACCTCCTTTGCGCTGTTTATTGCAGATTCAATGGCTTGAAAGTTAGATGAGATGTTATTTGATAGTTCTGATACTGTGGGTGAGAAGGTTTCAGACGGTTCAAACAAGTGGAAAACTGGATGGAAACCGTAGTTAGCAAAGAATGGGGAGATACCAGTGGCGGAATGAATAGTATTGTTATAACAGAATTCTGCATAAGGAAGAAAGTCTGACCAGGAATTCTGATTAGCAGAGCAAAAAAGTCTTAGAAATTGTTCCAGCCACTGGTTACATCTCTCAGTCTGACCATTACATTGAGGGTGGTAAGCAGTAGTCAGTTTCCTTTCTACAGAGAAAGTTTTGCAGAATTGGGACCAAAGTTTACTAGAGAATTGTGTCCCTCTGTCACTGAGTATGGACATGTGTAGACCATGAAGTTTAATGACATGATTAAGGAGTAATTTTACGGTTTCCAATGCAGTAGGGAGTTTGGGGTAGGCAATGAAGTGACACATTTTTGTGAAAAGGTCGACAACAACTAAGATGGTATTATTCTTGGATGAGAGAGGTAAGTCAACTATAAAGTCTAGGGCGATCTCCGACCATGGCTTCTTTGGTGTTGGTAAGGGTAGCAGAAGACCGTAGGGTGGTTGTTTGCCCTTTTTGGAAATAGTGCAGGTAGGACAAGAGGAAACATAATTCTTAACATCAGATGTAATGGTCGGCCACCAATGGTTCCGTTTCGCTAACTCTTGGGTCTTACGGAGACCTGGATGGCCAGCGAAAAGGGAGTCATGAACAGATCGTAGAAAAGGAGATCTGAGCGTAGGTGGGACATATAATTTTGTGTCATGAGAAAAGAGTCCCTGTGCATTTACTTGTAGGAGTTCTGTGGGTTTTGTCAGATCCTTCATTTGTTCTCTTTTTAAAACAGCAGTGGAATCTGTTACAAAAGATATGAAATTATGATCTGGCAAGAGAGAACTAACTGTCGGTGGACAAGAAGAATGACTGCTAAGTCTTGAAAGAGCGTCCGCCTTTTTGTTCTTACCCGCTGGTCGGTATGTGATCAAAAAATTAAAACGGGAAAAAAAAAGATTCCACCGAACCTGTCTGGCTGATAAAGTACGAGTGGATTTTAAGTACTGGAGGTTTCTATGATCCGTGTATATGAGAGTTGGTAATGTAGTGCCCTCCAGGAGGTGACGCCAATGCTCCAAAGAAAGTTTGATGGCTAACAATTCTTTGTCACTGATAGGATAATTTTGTTCTGCTGAATTTAAAGTCTTCGAGTAATATGCCACAGGATGAAGTGGTTTTGTCAAACTCTCTCTTTGTGACAGGACTGCACCAATTGCATGATTGGATGCATCAACCTCCAAAATGAACTGTAACTTGGAGTCTGGGAAACGGAGTATGGGTGCAGAGGTAAACATTTGTTTGAATAAATCAAAAGCATACTGAGCTTGTTGTGTCCATTTAAAAGGAGTATGACCTTTAGTGAGGGAAGTGAGGGGTATTGCTATTTTAGAAAAGTTTTTTATAAATTTGCGGTAAAAATTTGCAAACCCCAAAAATGATTGAACTTGTCTAACATTTTTGGGTGTAGGCCAATTCAAGACTGCTTCAACCTTTTTGTTTTCCATTGAAATACCCGTGGGAGAAATTTCATACCCCAAAAAAGTGATAGACTGTGTGTTAAAAAGACATTTTTCTGGTTTAGCATATAAGTGGTTACCCCTGAGTCTAGATAGTACTTGTCTAACGTGAGAAATGTGTTGTTGGTATGTTTTGGAGTATATCAAGATATCGTCAAGATAAATGACAACGAAAATATCGAGTATATCTCTAAAAATGTCATTTATGAGGTGCTGAAACGTCGCGGGGGCATTACATAACCCAAAAGGCATTACGACATATTCGAACAACCCATAGCGGGTTCGAAATGCCGTAAGCCACTCATCGCCAGATTTAATTCGGATGAGGTTATAGGCACCCCTTAAATCCAGTTTGGTGAAAAACTGTGCACCCTCCAGCCTCTCTATGAGCTCAGGAATAAGAGGTAACGGGTAACGGTTTTTAATCGTTATCTTGTTTAATTGTCGATAATCGACAATGGGTCTAAGTGAACCGTCTTTATTCTTTACGAAGAAAATCCCTGCACTAGCAGGTGAGGTAGATGGTCGGATGAAACCTTTTTTCAGATTTTCCTCTAAGTAAGACTTCAGGTGTGATAACTCTGGGTTGGAAAGTGGGTATATATGCCCTGTAGGGATTTCTGAACCAGGTATGATCTCTATAGGGCAATCATACTTCCTATGGGGCGGTAAGTTTTCAGATTCTGCCTTACTAAAAACGTCAGCAAAGTCCTGGTAAACCTCAGGAATCTTGGCAACGGGAGGAAGTTCAGTTGTATGTAAAGCAGTAGCTGGAAAACAAGTAGTAAGACAATACTTTGAATTAAAGGAAAGAGTGAAATTAGTCCAATCTATATTTGGGTTATGTGTGTGGAGCCAATTTATCCCTAGTACGATAGGTGAGATAGGGCAAGGGATAATATCAAATGTGATGTACTCCCTATGATGATCAGTGGAAGAAATAAGTAAGGGAATGGTTTGATATTCTACTGGACCATCTGGAATAGGATTACCATCAATTCCCCGCAATAACACAGGAGATTTTTTTTTGACTATAGGTATTTTATTTGTATGGGTAAACACACTATCAATGTATGATGCTGTAGCTCCAGAATCAATGATCGCGGAACCCATGACCCGGTGAGACTCCCACTGTAAGAGAAGAGAGAATTGTAAATAAGGAGTGGGAGAATGTTGGGTGGTGCAACAAAAAGGCTGAATATAAGTCTTACCCTTATTTTGTTTCTGCAAGGAAGGGCAATCTCTAACAGTATGTGACTCAGAAGCACAATAGAGACATAAGTTATTTGCTCTTCTTCTATTCTTTTCCTCTGTTGTGAGTGGGCCTTTAGTGAAACCTATGTCCATAGGTTCAGGAGTGGACTTAGTCACAGGAGGTGTGTAATGTTTTTTAGGATAATTTTCATGATAAGAGCGCTCCTGTTGTCTCTCCCTGAGACGCCTATCAATGGTGATGCTTAATGACATCAATTCCTCAAGGGTTTGGGGTAACTCAGAACGGGAAAGCTCATCCTTTATACCTTCTGAGAGGCCCAACCGAAACTGGTTTCTTAGTGACAGATTATTCCACTGTGTGTCCTTAGCCCATTTTTTAAACTCAGTGATATAATCTTCGACTAATCTTTTCCTTTGTTTAAGGTTTCTCATTGCATTCTCTGCTGTAATTTGCTTGTAGGGATCCTCATACAGGTTTCCCATGGGAAGAAAAAAATTGTCCAGAGAGTTTAGTATCTCATCGTTGTTTTCAAAGTAAGAGTTAGCCCAGGTACGGGGTTCACCTCTTAAATAGGAGATAACTGTGAGAACTCTAGCTCTGTCATTTGGATATGTATGAGGTTTTAAAGAAAATAGAAGAAGACAGGCATTCTTGAAATCTCTGTATTGAGACCTATCACCACTGAATTTCTCTGGGGTGCTAACCTGGGGCTCTAGTATGGGAACCCTCTTATCCACCACATCTCTAATGTACGCCTTCATGGTGTCATTCTCAACTTTCAGGGTGTTTAAAGCTTCAGTGAGTAAATCAACCCTCTGTGTGAGGTTCTGTAAATGGGTATTCATCCCAGCTGGATCCATGAGGAAGGCTTAGTATTATGTCAGGGTTTGCTGAAAACAATTTCCCTATCTTTTGATAATAGACAAAAAGTTAAGGACCACAACTGCTGAGAGATTAACTATAGGCAATAGTTTGTTTTGCATGTGTGATAAGTTTGAATAATATATGAATAAACCTTGGCAACAATCATAAACTGGCAATCACTATGCAATGTTTAATATACAGGTAGGGATTACACATACACCCTATGGCTGCCACATGTATCAGGATTGACACTGTGATGGAAAAAAAATAATAGCAGCAGGGGTAAATGTTAATCTGTCCTGAGAAACAGAGATTCACAACTGAGTGTATAGTAACAGTAAATAAACCAAGACATACTCAGAGGATCACTGTGGAAATATAAAATACAGAGCAAAACAAAAATAAAAATATATAAGCTGATAAAGTAAAAAATAAAGTCTCAGTGCGGCAAAAAAGAAGATGGCAGGAGAATCGATTGATGCAATGAACTGAAATAATTACTCACGAACTCCTAGATAAAGTACTGAGTGGGGAGGTAGAAGGCAAAAGGAAACTCCGGAGTACAAGTAGGCTTTAGGCCTCCGGCGAGATGCAGAGTGAGTCGCAGCCGGCGATGACGTCACCGCGTTGCAGTGTAGAGCAGAGGAGGAAGCAGGTATGGAGAGCGGGAGGCTTAAAGAGATATGCAGGGAACAGAGCAACAAGATCGTAAGACCTAGACAAAGTAATAACGGTTGAGCAGAGATTACAAGTTAAGGTACAAACGGTTATCATGTAGGATAAAAGGATATTAAATGCAGAAGGTGGTAGATGGAAACAGGACCAGGTAAAAATCCTTGTATGTAGTTTTCCAGGCAAGGCTCACAGAATTGAACAACTTCAGAACTGCAATACTAAGCAATGAGCTTAGCAAGGAGGAGCCTTAAATAGGCAGAGGGAGAGGTTATTGCAGATGTTAAAGGGACATTGAACTGTGAGCTAGATTCCTGACACCCTTATCTTAGAAATCAATGGGTCAATATTGCCTCACAATGTATATGTATGTAATTGTTATCTTGCTGTTCAGAGAAATATCACTTTGTTGTCAAATTGTTATACCCAATAAAAAACTACTTAAACAAAAAAAATTTAAAACACATTTATTAAAAAGTTTATAAAAATCTACCACTCATATTGGTGCCAGAATAAGTTATGGCTAGTGAAGAAACAGTGCGACGCGTTTCTCAGATAGACTGTTTCCTCAGGCATGTCATGTCATGTCATTGACATGCCTGAGGATACAGTCTATCTGAGAAACGTGTCGCACTGTTTCTACACTAGCCATAACTTATTCTGGCACCAATATGAGTGGTAGATTTTTATAAACTTTTTAATAAATGTAGTAGGAAAGACAGAAAGCTATTAGGAGAAAACCCTTCAAGCTAACCCTACAGCGCTCCTGAGGTCTTGAGACACGTATTTATAGTTCTTAAATACCCTTATATACGTAGAAATATCCCTGTAAATCTCCCACTAGCAGCCAGTCTCCAAAAAAGTCGGAGGAGTTCCCAAAACCTCCCAAAGAAATATGCATACACAAGATGTATAGGGATGGCGCAGTGTGAGCAAGGTGATAAGTATAATTGCCTATTTTCAGGCTATAAATGTTATATAGATCAATATTAAAAAATAACCTATGTTCAAACAATTGATGCAACAATAGTATTGTACATAAATATGAATAGTAGAGTTATAGCAATATAGGACACAGTTAAGGAAGTACACCAAGGTGTGACCTATATGTTCATAAGGTAATCAAAGGTTCCTTAAAGTGTCCCAAAGTGGCAGGTAAATGAAAAATTCAGATTTCAACTTCTTCCAATCTTCTATGTATCCCCCTAAGGGTATGCACTTACATTAAAACCCTCAATCAAATGAGGTAAGGAAGATTCAGAAATGCTGGACTAGGATGTCGCCTCTAGGATATACCGTCACTGGCAGCTGAAACTTTCTTTCTGTATAGGGTGCTTGTGCCCTTCTTGGTGTCCTGGTATATGGAAACTTTCAATTCTCAATCACCATATCTGTTCTGATTGATGTCCAGGTGGTATCTCGATTTCCATCATGGTGACCCAAACCCGGGCCGGGTAGACTCTCTTAAAATTATATTTGATAGACTATCCACTTTGATGTGTCTTGTCCTTACTATGTTGTGCCTTTCTCAGCAGTCACCGGCCTGGCTGTTAACTGACACACAGTCCTGAGCAATGTGACGGGAAAGTACAAGATAAAGATGCACTGAAATGTCAATAAATGTGTTTTTAATTTTACCTACTCTGAGTGCCGTGTATGGTCTATTGCTACGCTACGTTTAGGGTGTGAACCCCTTACACCAGTATCCTGCCCTTGTATCCTGGATCAGCCAGCTGGATTGCTGTTAAAATCCATCCTGTCTCTATAGGCATAACTGATTGCCTTCTATACATGTAAGTACCCTGTGTATACCACCTGTTACAAGTGCTCTGGAATTACCATTGATCTGCACCATTGGCGCCTCTATCTATTGTCTCTTTCTACAGATTGCCTTCTATTGGATGCCGTTAGAGAGCTGCCCTTATGATCAGCTAGCTGGACTGCTGTTGAAATCCAGCTTGCTCCTATTGGCATAATTGATTGCCTCATATACAAGTGAGTACCCTGTGTTCATCCTACACCAGCTATATATAAGATTCATCATTGATCTGCACCATTGGCGCCTCTTCCCTTTGTGCTTTTTTCCTAACACTGTAACAAATATATGACATTTTTACTCTTGCACGTAATAAATTCTGTTATTTCATATTTTTTCCCTGTGACTGTGGAATTAAATGTTTTATGTGTTCTTCTAGTGTAATTACAACCTTTGCATTTTTCACAGGTAAAAAAACCTGTCATGTTGCTAATCTGAAGTGTTTTTTTGGGGAGCTATACCCTTTATCATCGAGGGGGCTAGTTTCTGTTTAAAATGTTGTCCCTTTCTGTAAATAACTATTGGTTTAGTTGGAATTGATGATCTCAGATATTCATCCTCCTTCAAAATGTGCCAGTGTTTTTCTACAATCTTTTTAAAGGGACATGAAACTCAAATGTTTTCTTTCATGATTTAGAAAGAGCATGCACTTTTAAACAACTAATTTACTTCTATTATCTAATTTGCTTAATTCTCTTGATATCCTTTGCTGAAAACATATCTAGATAGGCTCAGTAGCTGCTGATTGGTGACTGCACATAGATGCCTCGGGTGATTGTCTCACTAAAGTGCATTGCTATTTCTTCAACAAAGGATATCCAAAGAATGAAGCAAATTAGTTAATAGAAGTAAATTGGGATGTTGTTTAAAATTATATTCTCTATCTGAATCATGAAAGAAACATTTTCGGTTTACTATCCCTTTACTTGTTTTATGTTCTACATTAAATGTGGTCACAAATTTAGGGAAATTGTTCATTGTGTTATCTTTTTTATTAGTCTGTAGTAGATCAGATTTTTTTTTATTTTTAACTTCATTTCTTTCGTGTTCTAAGATTTTGCTATCATATCCCTTTTGAATCAATCTTTCTTTAAGAATCTCGGATTGTTGCTCATAATCTTCTATCTTAGTGCAGTTTCTGCAGATTCTTAAAAATTGGCTTTTTGGCACTGCCTTTAGCCAGTTGGGATGGTGACAACTGTCTTGTTTTATGTATGTGTTTGTATCACACTTCTTGAAAAATGTTTTGCTATGTACCATATTTTTGTTAATATATAAAGTTAGATCCAAAAAGTTTATTTCTTGTTTGTGATATTCAGGGGTTAGTTTCACATATTGATTATTATCTTATAATAAAATGGGTCAGTTTTATCTCTCCCCCCTTCCATATATAGATAATATCATCTATATATCTGTGCCAGGACACCAGGTCTGCACCAAATTCTACACTTTGCCATACATGATTGGTTTAAAAAAAAATCTATATATATATTGGCATAACTTGGTGCAAACCTAGTGCCCATGGCAGTTCCACAGATCTGCAAATAATAGCGATCATTAAACCAAAAGAATTATATAAAATAAACTATATTGCTCTAATTATGAAATCTAATAATTTTGGTTGTAGGTCTGGGTCTTCTGATTATTTCCATCTGACTGCTTCTATCCCTTTTTTGTGATAAATTATAGAATAGAGAGAGGTCACATCCATGGTGACCCATAAAAAGTCTTCTTGCCACATTACATTCTGCATAATTGGTAAGACATGTTTTGTGTCTTTTAAATGAGATTTTGCTTTTTGTGCATATGTTTGTAGAAAGAAGTCTATGAAGGCTGATAAATTTGAAGTTAGAGAATCAATACCACTAATAATGGTTCTACCGGGTGGTCTTGTTGCATGCTTATCTAATTTTGATAAGAAGTAGAAAATAGGGGTTTTGGAATCTATTTTGAACAAAAAAGTCAAATTCATCTTTTGTTATAATTTTCTGATTCTGTGCTTCTATAAGTAATTTTTGTAGAGAAGTAGTGTATTCTTTTTTGGGATTTTTATTTAAGATAATATAAATATTAGAATCTCCCAAAATTCTTTGGGCCTCTTCCATATAGTACTCTCTATCTAATATGAAAACTCCTCCCCCTTTATCCGCCTCCTTAATGACTATGTCATCTCTCTTATTCAGAGTTGTTAGAATATCCCTTTCTTCTTTGGTCAAGTTACAATATTTTTTATTTGCTTTGGTCGATAAAATATAATTTATGCTTACCTGATAAATTCATTTCTCCTGTAGTGTAGTCAGTCCACAGGTCATCCATTACTTATGGGATTATATCTCCTCCCTAACAGGAAGTGCAAGAGGATCACCCAAGCAGAGCTGCTATATAGCTCCTCCCCTCTATGTCATATCCAGTCATTCGACCGAAACCATACGAGAAAGGAGAAACTATAGGGTGCAGTGGTGACTGGAGTTTAATTAAAATTTAGACCTGCCGTAAAAAACAGGGCGGGCCGTGGACTGACTACACTACAGGAGAAATGAATTTATCAGGTAAGCATAAATTATATTTTCTCCTGTTAAGTGTAGTCAGTCCACGGGTCATCCATTACTTATGGGATACCAATACCAAAGCTAAAAGTACACGGATGACGGGAGGGACAGGCAGGATCTTTACACGGAAGGAACCACTGCCTGTAGAACCTTTCTCCCAAAAACAGCCTCCGAAGAAGCAAAAGTGTCAAATTTTGAAAATTTTGAAAAAGTGAGAAGTGAAGACCAAGTTGCAGCCTTGCAAATCTGTTCAACAGAGGCCTCATTCTTAAAGGCCCAAGTGGAAGCCACAGCTCTAGTAGAATGAGCTGTAATCCTTTCAGGAGGCTGCTGTCCAGCAGTCTCATAGGCTAAACGTATTATGCTACGAAGCCAAAAAGAGAGAGAGGTAGCCGAAGCTTTTTGACCTCTCCTCTGTCCAGAATAAACGACAAACAGGGAAGAAGTTTGACGAAAATCTTTAGTTGCCTGCAAATAAAATTTCAGGGCACGGACGACGTCCAGATTGTGCAAAAGTCGTTCCTTCTTTGAAGAAGGGTTAGGGCACAATGATGGAACAACAATCTCTTGATTGATATTCTTGTTAGTGACTACCTTAGGTAAGAACCCAGGTTTAGTACGCAGAACTACCTTGTCTGAATGAAAAATCAGATAAGGAGAATCACAATGTAAGGCCGATAACTCAGAGACTCTTCGAGCCGAGGAAATAGCCATTAAAAACAGAACTTTCCAAGATAACAGCTTGATATCGATGGAATGAAGGGGTTTAAATGGAACACCTTGCAGAACGTTAAGAACTAAGTTTAAGCTCCACGGCAGAGCAACAGTCTTAAACACAGGCTTAATCCTAGTCAAAGCCTGACAAAAAGCCTGAACGTCTGGAACTTCTGCCAGACGTTTGTGTAAAAGGATAGACAGAGCTGAAATCTGTCCCTTTAACGAACTAGCAGATAAACCCTTTTCTAAACCTTCTTGTAGAAAAGACAATATCCTAGGAATCCTAACCTTACTCCATGAGTAACTCTTGGATTCGCACCAATATAAGTATTTACACCATATTTTATGGTAAATTTTCCTGGTAACAGGTTTCCTAGCCTGTATTAAGGTATCAATCACTGACTCCGAGAATCCACGCTTTGATAGAATCAATCGTTCAATCTCCATGCAGTCAGCCTCAGAGAAATTAGATTTGGATGTTTGAAAGGACCCTGAATCAGAAGGTCCTGTCTCAGAGGCAGAGACCATGGTGGACAGGATGACATGTCCACTAGATCTGCATACCAGGTCCTGCGTGGCCACGCAGGCGCTATTAGAATCACCGATGCTCTCTCCTGTTTGATCCTGGCAATCAATCGAGGAAGCATCGGGAAAGGTGGAAACACATAAGCCATGTTGAAGACCCAAGGTGCTGTCAGATCATCTATCAGTACCGCTCCCGGGTCCCTGGACCTGGATCCGTAACAAGGAAGCTTGGCGTTCTGGCGAGACGCCATGAGATCCAGATCTGGTTTGCCCCAAAGATGAAGCAGTTGGGCAAACACCTCTGGATGAAGTTCCCACTCCCCCGGATGAAAGGTCTGGCGACTTAGAAAATCCGCCTCCCAGTTCTCCACGCCTGGGATGTGGATCGCTGACAGGTGGCAAGAGTGAGACTCTGCCCAGCAAATTATCTTTGAGACTTCCATCATCGCTAGGGAACTCCTTGTTCCTCCTTGATGGTTGATGTAAGCCACAGTCGTGATGTTGTCCGACTGAAACCTGTTGAACCTTAGAGTTGCTAACTGAGGCCAAGCCAGAAGAGCATTGAAAATTGCTCTTAATTCCAGAATGTTTATTGGAAGGAGTCTCTCCTCCTGATTCCATGATCCCTGAGCCTTCAGGGAATTCCAGACTGCACCCCAACCTAGAAGGCTGGCGTCCGTTGTTACAATCGTCCAATCTGGCCTGTGGAAGGGCATCCCCTTGGACAGATGTGGCCGAGAAAGCCACCATAGAAGAGAATCTCTGGTCTCTTGATCCAGATTTAGCAGAGGGGACAAATCTGAGTAATCCCCATTCCACTGACTTAGCATGCACAATTGCAGCGGTCTGAGATGCAGGCGCGCAAATGGTACTATGTCCATTGCCGCTACCATTAAGCCGATTACCTCCATGCACTGAGCCACTGACGGGTGTTGAATGGAATGAAGGACACGGCAAGCATTTAGAAGTTTTGATAACCTGTCCTCCGTCAGGTAAATTTTCATTTCTACAGAATCTATAAGAGTCCCTAGAAAGGAAACTCTTGTGAGTGGCAATAGAGAACTCTTTTCTACGTTCACCTTCCACCCATGCGACCTTAGAAATGCCAGAACTAACTCTGTATGAGACTTGGCAGTTTGGAAACTTGACGCTTGTATCAGAATGTCGTCTAGGTACGGAGCTACCGCTATGCCTCGCGGTCTTAGTACCGCCAGAAGAGAGCCCAGAACCTTTGTAAAGATTCTTGGAGCCGTAGCTAACCCGAAGGGAAGAGCTACAAACTGGTAATGCCTGTTTAGGAAGGCAAATCTTAGATACCGGTAATGATCCTTGTGAATCGGTATGTGAAGGTAGGCATCCTTTAAATCCACTGTGGTCATGTACTGACCCTCTTGGATCATGGGTAAGATGGTTCGAATAGTTTCCATTTTGAACGATGGAACTCTTAGGAATTTGTTTAGGATCTTTAAGTCCAAGATTGGTCTGAAGGTTCCCTCTTTTTTGGGAACCACAAACAGATTTGAATAGAATCCTTGCCCGTGTTCCGACCGCGGAACTGGGTGGATCACTCCCATTAGTAAGAGGTCTTGTACACAGCGTAGAAACGCCTCTTTCTTTATCTGGTTTGCTGATAACCTTGAAAGATGAAATCTCCCTTGTGGAGGAGAAGCTTTGAAGTCCAGAAGATATCCCTGAGATATGATCTCCAACGCCCAGGGATCCTGGACATCTCTTGCCCAAGCCTGGGCGAAGAGAGAAAGTCTGCCCCCCACTAGATCCGTTTCCGGATCGGGGGCCCTCACTTCATGCTGTCTTAGGGGCAGTAGCAGGTTTT
The DNA here is from genome assembly GCF_027579735.1 of Bombina bombina. Taxonomy (NCBI): domain Eukaryota; kingdom Metazoa; phylum Chordata; class Amphibia; order Anura; family Bombinatoridae; genus Bombina; species Bombina bombina. The sequence continues at coordinate 1,421,401,158 of NC_069499.1, read as the reverse complement.
CTGGCCTGCTTGCCCTTGTTCCAGGACTGGTTAGGTTTCCAGCCCTGTCTGTAGCGAGCAACAGTTCCTTCCTGTCTTGGAGCGGAGGAAGTTGATGCTGCTCCTGCCTTGAAGTTACGAAAGGCACGAAAATTAGACTGTTTAGCCTTTGGTTTGGCCCTGTCTTGAGGCAGGGCATGGCCCTTACCTCCAGTAATGTCAGCGATAATTTCTTTCAAGCCGGGCCCGAATAATGTCTGCCCTTTGAAAGGAATATTAAGCAATTTAGATTTAGAAGTCACATCAGCTGACCAGGATTTAAGCCACAGCGCTCTACGCGCTTGAATGGCGAATCCGGAGTTCTTAGCCGTAAGTTTGGTTAAGTGTACTACGGCATCAGAAATAAATGAATTAGCTAGCTTAAGGGCTTTAAGCTTGTTCATAATCTCATCCAATGGAGCTGTGCTAAGGGTCTCTTCCAGAGACTCAAACCAGAATGCCGCCGCAGCAGTGACAGGCGCGATGCATGCAAGGGGTTGTAATATAAAACCTTGCTGAACAAACATTTTCTTAAGGTAACCCTCTAACTTTTTATCCATTGGATCTGTGTAATAGTCTGTATTTGTAGCAATTTGAACAAGCATTTAATTTTGTTTTATAAATAAGAACCAACAATTTCCTCAGAAGTAGGTTTGTAACATAAAAGAAGCTTGATGAATTCGTTGTCAGTGCTTCATATAATGTATTACTATTTGCCCAATAAGTGACAGTTTATTAACTTCATAAACTGTATTACTTTCAGGGCATTTGATAATGCAAACAGTTCAAATTAAGCAGTAACGTAAAATATAGTATTCCTTAATTAGGCAGGTAAAGTTCATCAAAATAAGTAAGGATAACGATTAATAATAAAATAATTAGGTCTGACCTGAGAACACAGGAATTGTTACTTGTCCGTTTGTTATGAACAGCAGCGTGGTACTCAGAGGGAGAGCGGTTGCGGCTGCAGCTGATGACGTCACCGCTACTTGCTGTGCTGTGTATGAAGCTGCTTGAATCCTGTTACCTTGTAAATGCTTCAGGGTTTGATGTCGAGTTAGTTTGATTTCCTTATAGTATGAAATATCTTCCAGTGTTGAATTGAGTAGAAGAGCTGCTAGATGTAGGAATGAAAAATAAGAGATGTTATCAGTAACTCTTCAAATAAGAATTTATGAGGCTGTTGGAGAGTGAGGAAAACTCTCAGTGTAACGCTTGTGCTGTGAATCCTTTCTCAATTAACCAGCAATGAATGCTGGGGGGAAGTGCTTGATATAGGAGGCTCTTAAAGGGACAGATCATTAGCAAGCAGTAACCCTGACAGAGCCCCCCACAAAAAGAACCACAGCGAGGTTCAAGGCCTAGGACGATCAGGGTTACGTCTATGGAAGAGGGAAATCAGACGTGGAGCAGATATGTTCGAGGCAGGCTCCCAGGAATCATCCTCATGGCCAAAACCTTTCCAATGAACCAAATAGAAAAGATTCCCACGACGTAGTCTAGAATCCAGAATGCTATGAACCTCATACTGGCAATCAAGATTAGCAGAAGGTATTGGGTCTTCTGATGTAATATTTGTTATGGGTAGGTTGCAAGGTTTGATAAGAGACACATGGAAAGTTGGATGTATCTTAAAAGTTGATGGTAGTTGGAGTGTAACTGTTGTTGGACCATTTACCCTGACGATAGGGTAAGGACCCAAAAAGAGTTTACCTAGTTTCCTACAAGGATAAGGTATCTTGAGGTTCTTAGTGGAGAGCCATACTTGTTGTCCTACGGAATATTGAGGACTAGGTCTGTGGCGAAGATCATAGTACCTGCGTTGTGATGCCTGTGCCTGAAGAATATGTTCACGAATTGAAGAAAAGTTAGCAGAAATGTCATTAACCAGATCATTCACCTGAGGACATGGGGTGTCAATCTTCGGAAGTAGTGTGAAATTTGAATGTAAACCATAATTTATAAAAAATGGTGATGTGCCAGTTGTAGAACTCTTATTATTATTATAGGCAAATTCTGCTAGGGGCAAGTAGGTGGCCCAAGAATCTTGTTGGTGAGAGCAGAAACAACGTAGGTATTGCTCTAGCCACTGGTTCACCCTCTCCGTCTGCCCATTCGTCTGAGGATGGTAAGCAGTGGTGAGTTTTTGTTCTATATGCAGAGCAGCACACAAATTTCTCCAGAACTTAGATGTGAATTGGGTTCCACGGTCACTAAGGATGGTTTTAGGTATTCCATGCAGTCTTACAATGTTTTGAATGAACAATTCACTGGTGAACTTGGAAGTGGGTAGGGAGGTAACCGGTATGAAATGTGCCATCTTTGAGAATAGATCGGTGACAACCATTATAGTGGTATATTTGTTAGAGAGAGGTAAGTCCACGATAAAGTCTAGGGATACCGCCTCCCAGGGTACTTGAGGTACAGGTAAAGGCTGTAAAAGACCCACAGGGAGTTGTTTAGAAGGTTTGGAGGTTGCGCATATAACACATTTAGAAATATATTCTTTGAGATCGAGGTTAAGAGTAGGCCACCAAAAAGATCTCTTAAGTAAATCCAAAGTTTTATCCCTTCCCATGTGTCCAGCAAGGGGAGACTCATGAACTGTTTTCAAGATTGAAGATCTAAGATTTGGAGGTATGTATAGCTTCCCGTCCTTATAGAGTAAGCCATCAGAATTGTAAGTAAGATCTGTATGAGGTACTGATGGATCAATAGCAGTAGCATCTTTTATCACTGTAGTTAGACTTGTTATAACTCCAATGATAGAGTCCTTAGGAACAATAGTAGTAGGAATGCATGGTATTATAGGTTTAGGACCTTGTCTAGAGAGGGCGTCAGCCTTGCCATTTTTTGTACCAGGCCTGTAGGTAATGATGTAATGGAAACGAGAGAAGTAAAGACTCCAGCGTAATTGTCTGGAGGATAGAGTTCGATTAGACTGAAGATATTGCAGATTTTTGTGGTCAGTATATATGACAGTTGGTTGTGTTGCACCCTCAAGCAAGTGCCTCCAGTGATCGAAGGAACACTTTATTGCAAGTAATTCTTTCTCGCCAACTGGATAATTTAACTCTGCTGGTTGCATCAATCTAGAGAAGAATGCGACCGGATGTAAGGGTTCTTTGAATGATTTCCTTTGAGAGAGGATTGCCCCTATTGCGAACTCAGAAGCGTCAACTTCCAGGATAAATTGCTTTTCTAAATCCGGGTATTGGAGAATGGGTGCTGTAGTGAATTTATTTTTTAAAAGGTCAAATACCTGTTGAGTATGGCTTGTCCACCTGAAAGGATGATTCAATTTGGTGAGTTCAGTAAGAGGTTTGGTAATAGCAGCAAATCCAGGAATGAATTTCCTATAATAATTTGAGAAGCCAAGGAAACGTTGAACATCTTTCTTACATTGAGGAGTCGGCCAATTATGAATGGCCTGAACCTTGTCATCTTGCATCTTGATTCCTTCAGGAGAGATGTTATACCCCAGAAAAGAGATATTATTTGATTCAAATATACATTTTTCTAGTTTAGCGTATAGGTTATTTTTTCGTAACCTAGTGAGAACCTCTCTAACATGCATTCTATGTTGATCTAAATTTTGTGAGTAAACTAGAATATCGTCCAAATAGACAACAACATATACATCCAAAATATCTCTGAAAAGATCATTGATTAAGCATTGGAATGTTGCTGGGGCATTGCACAGACCGAATGGCATCACTGTATATTCGAATAGCCCATATCTAGTCCGAAAAGCAGTGAGCCATTCGTCGCCAGCTCTCATTCGTATAAGATTATAGGCACCTCGAAGATCCAATTTAGTGAAAATTGAGGCCCCCCTTAATCTTTCAATTAATTCAGGGATTAAAGGTAGGGGGTGCCTGTTTTTTCTGGTACGCCTGTTCAATTCCCTGTAATCAATGATTGGTCTTAACGTGCCATCTTTATTGGTAACAAAAAATATGCCTGCACCTGCAGGAGAGGTACTAGGTCTTATAAAACCTTTTCGGAGGTTCTCATCGATATAATTTTTAAGGTGTTCTAGTTCTGGTTTAGAAAGGGGGTAGATATGTCCATAGGGAATTGAAACTCCTGGGAGTAAATCAATAGGACAATCGTAATCCCTATGAGGGGGCAAACATTCAGCTTCTTTTTTATTAAAAACATCTGAGAAGTCTGCATATTGTTTGGGTAAAATATTATCCTCAACCTGTAGCATAATTAAATCTGATGATGTCTCACTATTTTGAGTGAGATGAGGAAAAGATAAACTGAGGTCATTCCAGTTTATAGTTGGTTTGTGTTTACAAAACCAATTTATACCAAGGATTACATTAAACATTGGTGAAGATATGACATCAAAAGTGAGTGTTTCTGTGATGTGTGTGCAAGATATTACCTGTAATGGTGTAGTTTGGTGTGTGACAGGACCTGATTTTAAAAAAGAGCCATCAATGACCTTCACAGAGACTGGAGTTTTCTTAGAGACCAGAGGTATTTTATTCTGTTTCACAAAAGAAAAATCAACAAAATTTCTACATGAGCCGGTGTCCAGGATAGCTTCAGTTGTTATCCTGATTTGATCCCACTGTAAAATAATAGGGATAGTTAAATATGATGGTTTAATGGTTTTCATTAACAGGGATTCAGAGATGTTAGGCAACCTACCCTTCTTATTCCTAGCCAGAACTGGGCAGTCCTTTACTTCATGTGTAGGGCAGGCACAATACATGCACAAACTATGCAACTTCCTCCTAGTCTTTTCCTGAGAGGAGAGGGGACCCTTTATGAAGCCTATGTCCATAGGTTGTGGTGATTCCTTAGTTTGATAAACAGGTGTGGAGAGAAAGCTTTTTGTACCGCTAGCCTTTTCAGAGCGGCGTTCCCTAAGCCGTCTATCTATGTTAATAGTGAGAGAAAAGAAATCTTCCAATGAATCTGGAATACCTGTGCGTGAAAGCTCATCCTTTATATCCTCAGATAATCCTAAACGATATTGAGTTTTAAGGGAGACCTCATTCCATCCCGAATCACGGGCAGAAATTTTAAATTGTGTGATGTAAGACTCCACTGGGTTCTTTCTTTGTTTTAAAGATCTAAGTAAGTTTTCAGCTGTGACCTGTTTGAAAGGGTCATCATATAATGCTGACATTTGATCAAAGAATTCATCTAGAGATCCCAGTATTGCATCATCATTTTCAAAAAAAGAGTCAGCCCAAGCCCTAGGTTCCCCCCTCAAATATGATATCACAGTGAGCACTCTTGATCTTTCTGTGGGATAAGTACGTGGCTTTAATTGAAAAAGCAACAAACAGGAGTTTTTAAACTCTCTGAATCTTGAACGGTCACCAGAGAATTTTTCTGGGGGGGAGACCATAGGTTCAGGGATAGAATCTGCACTTGCAGGTTTAGGTGCCAGAGTCTCTCTTAAGCAGGCCTTCAAAGCCTGATTTTCCACTTGTAATTCATGGAAAGAACCTGATAAAGCTTCTAATCTGTCTGACAGGACTTGAACTTTATCACTTAAAAGATCTTGTTCCATAATTGCTGTTGAAAGTATATGTTTAGTATAGGATAATTCTGTGTACACAAACACTAAATCCTTTCTTCCTTATGGCTGGTTAATTCTGTAATAGTCTGTATTTGTAGCAATTTGAACAAGCATTTAATTTTGTTTTATAAATAAGAACCAACAATTTCCTCAGAAGTAGGTTTGTAACATAAAAGAAGCTTGATGAATTCGTTGTCAGTGCTTCATATAATGTATTACTATTTGCCCAATAAGTGACAGTTTATTAACTTCATAAACTGTATTACTTTCAGGGCATTTGATAATGCAAACAGTTCAAATTAAGCAGTAACGTAAAATATAGTATTCCTTAATTAGGCAGGTAAAGTTCATCAAAATAAGTAAGGATAACGATTAATAATAAAATAATTAGGTCTGACCTGAGAACACAGGAATTGTTACTTGTCCGTTTGTTATGAACAGCAGCGTGGTACTCAGAGGGAGAGCGGTTGCGGCTGCAGCTGATGACGTCACCGCTACTTGCTGTGCTGTGTATGAAGCTGCTTGAATCCTGTTACCTTGTAAATGCTTCAGGGTTTGATGTCGAGTTAGTTTGATTTCCTTATAGTATGAAATATCTTCCAGTGTTGAATTGAGTAGAAGAGCTGCTAGATGTAGGAATGAAAAATAAGAGATGTTATCAATAACTCTTCAAATAAGAATTTATGAGGCTGTTGGAGAGTGAGGAAAACTCTCAGTGTAACGCTTGTGCTGTGAATCCTTTCTCAATTAACCAGCAATGAATGCTGGGGGGAAGTGCTTGATATAGGAGGCTCTTAAAGGGACAGATCATTAGCAAGCAGTAACCCTGACAATCTGAAAAAGCACAGCTATCCTCCACCGGGATAGTGGTGCGCTTAGCCAGAGTAGAAACTGCTCCCTCCACCTTAGGGACCGTCTGCCATAGGTCCCGTGTGGTGGCGTCTATTGGAAACATTTTTCTAAATATAGGAGGGGGTGAAAAGGGCACACCGGGTCTATCCCACTCCTTGTTAACAATTTCTGTAAGCCTTTTAGGTATAGGAAAAACGTCAGTACACGTCGGTACCGCAAAATATTTATCCAGCCTACATACTTTCTCTGGAATTGCAACCGTGTTACAATCATTCAGAGCCGCTAATACCTCCCCTAGTAATACACGGAGGTTCTCAAGCTTAAATTTAAAATTTGAAATGTCTGAATCCAGTTTACTTGGATCAGATCCGTCACCCACAGAATGAAGCTCTCCGTCCTCATGTTCTGCAAATTGTGACGCAGTATCAGACATGGCTCTATTTTTATCAGCGCACTCTGTTCTTACCCCAGAGTGATCGCGTTTACCTCTTAATTCTGGCAATTTAGATAGTACTTCAGTCATAACATTAGCCATGTCTTGCAAAGTGATTTGTATGGGCCGCCCTGATGTACTTGGCGCCACAATATCACGCACCTCCTGAGCGGGAGGCGAAGGTACTGACACGTGAGGAGAGTTAGTCGGCATAACTTCCCCCTCGTTGTCTGGTGATATTTTTTTAACATATAAAGTTTGACTTTTATTCAAAGTAACATCTATACATTGAGTGCACAAATTTCTATTGGGCTCCACATTGGCCTTTAAACATAATGAACAAACAGATTCATTTGTGTCAGACATGTTTAAACAGACTAGCAATAACACTAGCAAGCTTGGAAAAAACTTTTAAATAAATTTACAAGCTATATAAAAAATGCTACTGCGCTTTTAAGAAAACATAAAAATGTAACACAGTTGAATTAACAATGAACCAAATATGTTAAAACAACCAAATTTGAACAGAAAATGTATAAAGTTAGCAGAGGATTGCACCCACCAGCAAAAGGATGATTAACCCCTTAATACCCAAAACGGATAACAGTTGAAATAATAAACGTTTTTATCACAGTTAAACACACTGTCACAGGTCTGCTGTGACTGATTACCTCCCTCAAAACTAGTTTTGGAGACCCCTGGGCTCTGTAGAGACGTCCTGGATCATGGAGGAAGAAATAGGAAGACTGTGACTAAATTTTTACTGCGCAATAAAGCGCTAAAATAGGCCCCTCCCACTCATATTACAACAGTGGGGAAGCTCAGTAAACTGTTTTTATTCAGAAAAAAACGACAGCCAAGTGGTAAAAATCATGCCCATAAAGTTTTATCACCAAGTACCTCAGAAAAAACTATTAACATGCCAGTAAACGTTTTAAAAATTGAAAATTATGAAGTGTTATTAATAAGCCTGCTGCTAGTCGCTTTCACTGCAGTGCAGGCTCAAATATTACTTTAATATTGACAGTATTTTCTTAGTGAAATTCCATTCCCCAGAAATACCTCAGAGTATACATACATACATATCAGCCTGATACCAGTCGCTACTACTGCATTTAAGGCTGCACTTACATCGGTATTAGCAGTATTTTCTCAGTCAATTCCATTCCTTAGAAAATAATTTACTGCACATACCTCCTTGCAGGTGGGCCCTGCATGCTATCCCCTGTTCTGAAGTTACCTCACTCCTCAGAATGGCCGAGAACAGCAAGTGGATCTTAGTTACGACCGCTAAGATCATAGACAAACTCAGGTAGATTCTTCTTCTAATGCTGCCTGAGAACAAACACACTCCGGTGCCGTTTAAAATAACAAACTTTTGATTGAAGAAATAAAAACTAAGTTTAACACACCACAGTCCTCTCACACGTCCTATCTTTAGTTAGGTGCAAGAGAATGACTGGGTATGACGTAGAGGGGAGGAGCTATATAGCAGCTCTGCTTGGGTGATCCTCTTGCACTTCCTGTTAGGGAGGAGATATAATCCCATAAGTAATGGATGACCCGTGGACTGACTACACTTAACAGGAGAAATTATCTTTATCTCTCATTAGTAACTTATTAAATACCTCCATATTAGGGCCTTTGATATGGCTTGGATAGAATCTTGATGGATTTTTAAACTTATTTCTGGAATTTTCCAAAGTTTGAGTGGGGGTATATTGTATAGATGGCTGTTTAGCAAGAAAGTGTTTCACAGTGAGATTTCTCAAAATTTTTCTGAGGAACAATGAAAAATTGGAAGGAATTTACCCTTTGTGTGGGAATAAATTTAAACCCTCTAGATAGAATATATTTTTCTTTCTCACTTATGGTTTTAGAGGATAAGTTAAAAATTCCCTGTATTACTATCTCCTCTTTCTTTGATTGCCCTCTTCCTCCTCTGTTTCCCCTGAATTCAGTGTTCTTCATCTCTTTTTTGTTGATCTATCCTTATGGGGGAATATCTGTTCGGATGTGTCCAAACCTCTCTGTATGATTGTTTCTTGTCTTCCCTGTTCTCTTTCTCTCCCTTGTGATCCTCTTTGTGATGTGTGTGATGTTGATAAGATTCTCTGGGTTTCTCCCTTGTTTCTATTTTGTATCTCTCTTTTGTTTCCCCCTTCATAAAAGGAGAAAAGGGAACTGCAACCAGTTAAAACAATGATTTTTAAAGTAATGATTGTGGATTAATGTTTTATGTGCTAATATACACCTAGATTTAGAGTTTGGCGTTAGCCGTCAAAAGCAGCGTTAAGGGGTCCTAACGCTGCTTTTTACCGCCCGCTGGTATTTAGAGTCAGCCAGGAAAGGGTCTAACGCTCACTTCCTCACCGCGACTCCAGGCTACCACAGATGCCCTTATGCCAATTGCGTATCCTATCTTTTCAATGGGATCTCCAAAAGTACACAGTGGGTGGAAGTGGCGCCAACTCAAGGCTATCTGATTAATAGAAAAATGTGTGCCAAAATATGGGAGGATAAATAAAGCAAATTGCTACAGCTATGAGTTCAAAAAATGTATAAAACAATTTATTGACAAATTTAAATAATGATCAATTAAATTAGAATTAAAAATTTAATCAATTAATATATTAAAGACACCGGTGTCTACTCTAAAATCATACTAACAATATAAGACTAATCTACTGTCTAAATCAATCCTCAATGATAAGTGACATAAAGTGAGAATCAGACAATGACCATAAAATTAAGCAATGCTCATATCGTTATAAACAAACACAGTAAAAATCAAGCAGTACTTGAAGACTGGGCGGTCTGAGTATCTATAATGCTGCTAGGTTTGATTTCAATAGCACAGGAGAAGTTATACTCCTTATTCCTAGAGTCTGTTGTGTTGGATGATATTATCAGAACGCTGTTAGGATGTTAATAACAGAAAAAAAGAATAGTTCATTCTCAAATGTACTTTTAAATTTTAAGCGGATGTTTTAACAGCTGTTATCAGTTGTTTCTTAGTTCACCGCTTCAAATTCTCTCCAGCCCGGCGTTCCAGTATGGGAGGTGGCAAGCTTTAGCCTCTCACCTGTGAGCCTGTAGTGTACTATTAGGTAAACGCTGGTTGAAATGTTTCTATTTTCCTCTAAATGCTGGTTGTAATGTTTCTATTTTCCTCTAAGTGTGCACACTTACAATAATGTCTTCACTCCTACCGTCTGCTCAGCGGTGTAGTCCTTCCACTGGTGCTGGCTTAACGGTCCTGGGAGCCAAATCAATCTGTGTCTCTGTGTCTCTTCCAAACAAACTGGGTCCTGGTGTGGTTTCTACGCATTTCAGCTCTCCAGGGAGCCTTTGTCAAGATAACCTCCACCAGCTGCGCTACCTCATTATATAGGGCTTATCCATATTAACCCTTTCCTGGTTTTTCATTTTTTAGTCCATTAAATGTGAGTTTCATGTTCCATCATCCAATTATTAGAAAAGTTTTCCAACAGACTTGGTTTCCCAAAACATTGATAGCTATCGGCTAGTCTAATCAATTGGTTGTATATACTCTTTAAGTCACATCACTTTCGCATAGCAATTTGCTTTATAGAACATCCAAATAGAAAAGTTTATTTCTCTAGCAATACAAATTTGTTAATATAATTAATTATACATAAATCTCGTCAAGTAAAACATAAAAATAAAGATAAAAAGTAAAAAATCGTTTTGTATATAAAAAGTGTTGAGCATATTCGAACCAGGGACCTTAGACTTTGGAACCCTCAAGCTTAACCATTCAGCCATAGCTGATGAATTACTTGTTGGCTGAAATTATGGGGATCAAATCTCTCATTTAGTCATCATTTATAGACAAAAGATTTTCTTTATATTTTCTCCACTGGATACGAACCCTTGGACCTATCCTCTCAGTGGTTGACATCTTATCCACTAAGCTGGCTTGCTAGTTGATATAACCAGTCTAGATAATAGTTTTATTATATAATTTCTTTAGGGTAATTCTAGACATTTATTATTCCTTACTCTCTATGGGGGAAATAATTACTAATAGATTATGTATCGATCTCATCAAATACAAAAGTGAAAATAAATAAGAATAAAAAATTAATAGTAAAAACGAAGATCTTTTATATATATGATAGTCATAAAGAGTTTTAACCTGATTCGAACTCAGGGCCTTGGGCTTTCAAGCCCAAATATTTAACCATTCAGCTATAACGGCTTACTCATTATTGGCTATACATAAGGGAATCTAATCTTTTATCTAGTCCTCACCTAATATAAAAAATAAAAATACACAGTTTTCCTCACTGGATGCGAACCTTTGGACCTTTCTATCTGCAGTGGACACCTAATCCACTGTGCTAGCTGTATAATTAGCATAACTTTATCTGGATCTTAAACTTATTGTTTAATTCCTTGGAAGGTTTTCTCACCTTACTCTCCTTAGAGGAAAATGTATTAAATTAATAGCATATCCTGTCCAAATTTATATATCTCGGAAGATGTCTTATCTGGGAACTGTTTAAAAATTACCTACATTATCCCTAATCTTAACTCGTTCAACCCCAACTCATGACTTTCACATATGAGGAAGGTATTTATATCCTATGGGACACTATGTAATACAGGGTTGCGGGAAATGTACAGTTATTGTCATTAATATCTATCATATAGTGAAAGAATATATTGATATTCATTAAAAAAATTGTTTGGTTAAATGAAAGAATTTATATCCATCTCACTATTGAGACCTTTAGGGTGTAGTGTCCCAAAATAAAAAATAAATTCAGCTTCCTGTTTTAGTAATTTCTTGGTCAGATTCCCTCTCCTCCCATCAAGCGTAACTTTTTTAATTCCCCAGAATTTAAGAGCTCCTATATTGTCCCTGTGGACTTCTTTGAAATGTTTATACAGGACGGTATCTTCTCTCTCATGCTCAATCGCCAGTAAATGTTCACGTATATGGTCTTTAAGTTTTCGTCCTGTCTGTCCGAAGTATCTTAGATTACAGCTACATTGTAGCATGTATATGATGTTAATATCTGTACATCTTATAATATCGGTTATCTTTATCACCCTTCCATCTTTCTCAGATTTAACCTGTTTAAGTTTAGTGCTGTGCTTGCATGCCTTACATTGGTGGCAGGGGAAAAAACCTTCAATTCTTTCTCCTTCTAGGGTCTTATAACCTCTATTACACATTTTAATATCACCTTTAAACTCACTGGGGGCTAACATTGATTTTAAGTTCTTTGCCTTCCTATAGATGAATCTTGGATTCCTTCCTAGATTTGGCCCTATTAGTGGATCTTTCAATAAAAGATGCCAATGTTTTTGGACTATATTTTGAAATAATTTATAGTGTGCAGAATAGGTAGTAATTACTGGTATATCAGTTGTTTCCTTGTAACTTCCTTTTTGAGGGTTTTTTTTTTTTAAGTAATAATTTTTCACGATCTGTATTTTTTACTTCCTCCGCTATATCTTGGATTTTATTGGTATTATAACCTTTCTGCCCAAATCTTTGTATTAGTACTTCGGATTGTTCCTCAAAATCTTTTACATCCGTACAATTCCTTCTAAATCTCATTAGCTGGCCTTTCGGTATATTTCTTTTCCATTTAATATGATGGCAACTGGCCGCATCTACGTAATTGTTAGAGTCGACTTTTTTGAAAAAAGTCTTCGTTCTTATTTCATCATTCTTAATCTCTATCTCTATATCTAAATAGTTAATTTTAGATTACTGAACTCATATGTGAATTGCAGGCCAAATCTATTAGTATTTAAATCGTCAATAAATAAATCCAGTAGCTCTGTGTCACCCCTCCAAATAAAAAACAAATCGTCAATATAACGTCTATAGAGCACAAGGTTCACACCCCATGGGGACTGGTCAATGACCTCCCTTTCAAATATCCCCATGAATAGATTCGCATAACTTAGTGCGAACCTTGTGCCCATTACCGTAGCCGTACCCTTTACTTGTAGAAAATAACTATTTTCAAATTTGAAGTAGTTATTTCCTAAAATGTATTTAATACACTTTAATAAAAAAAACCTTTGAATTTCTGTCATGTTAGGGTCTTCTTTAAAAAAATGCTCTATAGCCTGAACTCCTAGATCATGTTCTATGTTCGTATAAAGGGAGCTTACGTCACAAGTGACTAGTACGAAATTCTTTTCCCAACTTATATCTCTTAAGACTCTTAAGAAATGTGCCGAGTCTGAAATATAAGAGGGGAGTTCCTTCACATAGTTCTGTAAGAAAAAGTCGATGTATTGTGACATGTTCGATGTAATTGAATCAATGCCCGATATTATCGGGCGTCCCGTTGGGTCTTTAAGGTTTTTATGAATCTTCGGCAAGAAGTAGAATATGGGTGTTCTAAAATTCTTGATCAGAAGAAAATTATATTCATATTCAGTTACCAAATTTACTAGTTTTGCTTCATCTAGCATTTCTTTCAATTTACAGTAATAATTATCACCCGGATCACTCAAAAGTTTTTTATATGTGGATGTATCGTTCAGCAATCTATAGGCCTCAGTTTTATAATTAATACTGTCCATAATTACCAGACCCCCCCCCCCCTTTGTCCGCCTGCTTTATGACTATATCATCTCTGGACTGTAGTTCTTTTAGAATTGCTTTTTCTTTCAAACTTAAGTTCCATTTAAGATTCTTGGTTTGTTTAGTATAAATTTCCTCTAATTCTTGCTTTACCAGTTTTTCAAAAGATTCTATATAATTTCCTTTTTCTTGCGTTGGAAAAAACTGTGATTTGGGTCTAAAATTAGTATGAATAAATTCTCTTTTCTCAGCTGTATGATTATCTATAATTGGAGTTTTCAAAAAGTACTTCTTTAAAGTTCATTTTCTTACAAATTGGTTGATATTTATGTAATGTTCAAATCTTTTCATTACTGAAGTTGGAGAGAAGGATAATCCCTTTTTTAGAACATTTTCTTGCGTCCTAGTTAATTCTAACTTACTGAGGTTGAAAATACCATTACTCTCTATATTTAAGGGTATATCCACTACGGATTGATCATTATTTCCTTCATTAATCAACAAATCTCTCTTTCCTCTCCCTCCTCTTCTCCCTCTCTTTGTCTTTTCCCTCTTGGTGGGTCGTGATTCCTGTTCTGGCCTACTTCTAAAAAATCAGCAGATGTACTAGCCCTGGGGGGTGATTGATCCATTGTTTTCAATACATTGAATCTATTATGGACCGGGACCCTCCAGTTCTGCTGTATTTGTTCACCTCTTCTATTTGAATCAAATCTTTCTCTACCACTATTGTACCAGCCTCGCTCATATTGTCTCTCTTCATTATAATACCTATAGGGTTTATTGTCCTCTCTTTGATGGTCATATTCTACTCTTCTGTGCTCTCTCCTAAATTGGTTATGGTACTGTTGGTCAAAATTTCTATAATTAGTGTAATACTGATTCTTATTAGCGTGACTCTGGGGGTTCCTATTCATCCTATGGTCCCTGTGTCCATTCCTTCCCATATATGTCCATTCCCTATGGTCATCTCTTTGTTGTCTGCCTATAGTCTGTTCCTCACGTTGTTTATTTTCCCTTTTTTCATAATTGGTCGTCCCTCTAATATTATCTGGATAATACGTGTTTTTTGTACCTCCCTGATTATGTTCTAATGTTTCTGTTGTCTGTTGATCATCTTGTCTATTCTGTGGTCTATTCTCCTTTCTTTTACTGAATAGTGTATTCTTCTTTGTGACCACATTTTGTATCTTTTTTCCCTGTTCTTCACTTTTTTCATCTGTTCTATAGTCATCTCTGTCCCTATTAAACTTTTTCCATTTGTTATTTAGAAGGTCTACATTTAGATCTCCTAATCTTTTAATAATTTCACCCTCTTTTTCAATATATTTGGTATCTTTTTTCTTTGTGTCAAAAATTACTTTTGATTTAGTTAGCTCTTCATTTATTTCTTTAAGTGCAATATTTCTTGCTTTAATTATAATTTTGATTAGATCGGCTGAGGCCTTCTCTAATACCTCAAACCATTCAATTTGTAAGTCAGTTTTTAATTCGAATGTACAATCTTTTTTTAAACGTAATCCCCTAGGTATCATTCCTACTTCTATGTATTTCTCCATAAACTTCAATTCAGTTTTTATTTTCAATTCCTTAGTGAGTAAATCTTCCAGTGTATTCAAAGTGGTACTAATGTCTATCATGGGGTTAGAAAAAGGGGTGTCTTGTATATATTCATTATTTTCCAAAGAGACATCTATTGCTTATAGCAATGAATCTCTTAATTTAAAAATGTCCATCCTTAATAGACTAAGATTAAAAAATGGGGTTAGTTTGCAATTGAACTTCAATTCAAGATTTGGGTTAGTTTACAATTCAACCTTTAATCCACTATTAAAGTCTATTTGTTGGTTTTAGTCATAAAATTCGTAAGGTCTAAAACCTTCCTAAGGTCTATTGATTAATTCCTGTAGTCTCCTATCGCAGCTCAACACTGGTGAAAATTAATCTACAAGTAAAAGCAAAGAGTGTGTTAGCTGGAGATAGGTAAATATCAGATTAGCCAACCTCCTGATTGCACTTTTCACCACATATGCAATCACTACGGGATGTCCAAAAGTACACAGTGGGTGGAAGTGGCGCCAACTCAAGGCTATCTGATTAATAGAAAAATGTGTGCCAAAATATGGAAGGATAAATAAAGCAGATTGCTACAGCTATGAGTTCAAAAAATGTATAAAACAATTTATTGACAAATTTAAATAATGATCAATTAAATTAGAATTAAAAATGTAATCAATTAATATATTAAAGACACCGGTGTCTACTCTAAAATCATACTAACAATATAAGACTAATCTACTGTCTAAATCAATCCTCAATGATAAGTGACATAAAGTGAGAATCAGACAATGACCATGAAGCAAAACTAGTAAATTTGGTAACTGAATATGAATATAATTTTCTTCTGATCAAGAATTTTAGAACACCCATATTCTACTTCTTGCCGAAGATTCATAAAAACCTTAAAGACCCACCGGGACGCCCGATAATATCGGGCATTGATTCAATTACATCGAACATGTCACAATACATCGACTTTTTCTTACAGAACTATGTGAAGGAACTCCCCTCTTATATTTCAGACTCGGCACATTTCTTAAGAGTCTTAAGAGATATAAGTTGGGAAAAGAATTTCGTACTAGTCACTTGTGACGTAAGCTCCCTTTATACGAACATAGAACATGATCTAGGAGTTCAGGCTATAGAGCATTTTTTTAAAGAAGACCCTAACATGACAGAAATTCAAAGGTTTTTTTTTATTAAAGTGTATTAAATACATTTTAGGAAATAACTACTTCAAATTTGAAAATAGTTATTTTCTACAAGTAAAGAGTACGGCTACGGTAATGGGCACAAGGTTCGCACTCAGTTATGCGAATCTATTCATGGGGATATTTGAAAGGGAGGTCATTGACCAGTCCCCATGGGGTGTGAACCTTGTGCTCTATAGACGTTATATTGACGATTTGTTTTTTATTTGGAGGGGTGACACAGAGCTACTGGATTTATTTATTGACGATTTAAATACTAATAGATTTGGCCTGCAATTCACATATGAGTTCAGTAATCTAAAATTAACTATTTAGATATAGAGATAGAGATTAAGAATGATGAAATAAGAACGAAGACTTTTTTCAAAAAAGTCGACTCTAACAATTACGTAGATGCGGCCAGTTGCCATCATATTAAATGGAAAAGAAATATACCGAAAGGCCAGCTAATGAGAGTTAGAAGGAATTGTACGGATGTAAAAGATTTTGAGGAACAATCCGAAGTACTAATACAAAGATTTGGGCAGAAAGGTTATAATACCAATAAAATCCAAGATATAGCGGAGGAAGTAAAAAATACAGATCGTGAAAAATTATTACTTAAAAAAGAAAAACCTCAAAAAGGAAGTTACAAGGAAACAACTGATATACCAGTAATTACTACCTATTCTGCACACTATAAATTATTTCAAAATATAGTCCAAAAACATTGGCATCTTTTATTGAAAGATCCACTAATAGGGCCAAATCTAGGAAGGAATCCAAGATTCATCTATAGGAAGGCAAAGAACTTAAAATCAATGTTAGCCCCCAGTGAGTTTAAAGGTGATATTAAAATGTGTAATAGAGGTTATAAGACCCTAGAAGGAGAAAGAATTGAAGGTTTTTTCCCCTGCCACCAATGTAAGGCGTGCAAGCACAGCACTAAACTTAAACAGGTTAAATCTGAGAAAGATGGAAGGGTGATAAAGATAACCGATATTATAAGATGTACAGATATTAACATCATATACATGCTACAATGTAGCTGTAATCTAAGATACTTCGGACAGACAGGACGAAAACTTAAAGACCGTATACGTGAACATTTACTGGCGATTGAGCATGAGAGAGAAGATACCGTCCTGTATAAACATTTCAAAGAAGTCCACAGGGACAATATAGGAGCTCTTAAATTCTGGGGAATTAAAAAAGTTACGCTTGATGGGAGGAGAGGGAATCTGACCAAGAAATTACTAAAACATGAAGCTGAATTTATTTTTTATTTTGGGACACTACACCCTAAAGGTCTCAATAGTGAGATGGATATAAATTCTTTCATTTAACCAAACAATTTTTTTAATGAATATCAATCTATTCTTTCACTATATGATAGATATTAATGACAATAACTATACATTTCCCGCAACCCTGTATTACATAGTGTCCCATAGGATTTAAATACCTTCCTCATATGTGAAAGTCATGAGTTGGGGTCGAACGAGTTAAGATTAGGGATAATGTAAGTAATTTTTAAACAGTTCCCAGATAAGACATCTTCCGAGATATATAAATTTGGACAGGATATGCTATTAATTTAATACATTTTCCTCTAAGGAGAGTAAGGTGAGAAAACCTTCCAAGGAATTAAACAATAAGTTTAAGATCCAGATAAAGTTATGCTAATTATACAGCTAGCACAGTGGATTAGGTGTCCAACGCAGATAGAAAGGTCCAAAGGTTCGCATCCAGTGAGGAAAACTGTGTATTTTTATTTTTTATATTAGGTGAGGACTAGATAAAAGATTAGATTCCCTTATGTATAGCCAATAATGAGTAAGCCGTTATAGCTGAATGGTTAAATATTTGGGCTTGAAAGCCCAAGGCCCTGAGTTCGAATCAGGTTAAAACTCTTTATGACTATCATATATATAAAAGATCTTCGTTTTTACTATTAATTTTTTATTCTTATTTATTTTCACTTTTGTATTTGATGAGATCGATACATAATCTATTAGTAATTATTTCCCCCATAGAGAGTAAGGAGTAATAAATGTCTAGAATTACCCTAAAGAAATTATATAAAGAAAATATAAAGAAAATCTTTTGTCTATAAATGATGACTAAATGAGAGATTTGATCCCCATAATTTCAGCCAACAAGTAATTCATCAGCTATGGCTGAATGGTTAAGCTTGAGGGTTCCAAAGTCTAAGGTCCCTGGTTCGAATATGCTCAACACTTTTTATATAAAAAACGATTTTTTACTTTTTATCTTTATTTTTATGTTTTACTTGACGAGATTTATGTATAATTAATTATATTAACAAATTTGTATTGCTAGAGAAATAAACTTTTCTATTTGGATGTTCTATAAAGCAAATTGCTATGCGAAAGTGATGTGACTTAAAGAGTATATACAACCAATTGATTAGACTAGCCGATAGCTATCAATGTTTTGGGAAACCAAGTCTGTTGGAAAACTTTTCTAATAATTGGACGATGGAACATGAAACTCACATTTAATGGACTAAAAAATGAAAAACCAGGAAAGGGTTAATATGGATAAGCCCTATATAATGAGGTAGCGCAGCTGGTGGAGGTTATCTTGACAAAGGCTCCCTGGAGAGCTGAAACGCGTAGAAACCACACCAGGACCCAGTTTGTTTGGAAGAGACACAGAGACACAGATTGATTTGGCTCCCAGGACCGTTAAGCCAGCACCAGTGGAAGGACTACACCGCTGAGCAGACGGTAGGAGTGAAGACATTATTGTAAGTGTGCACACTTAGAGGAAAATAGAAACATTACAACCAGCATTTAGAGGAAAATAGAAACATTTCAACCAGCGTTTACCTAATAGTACACTACAGGCTCACAGGTGAGAGGCTAAAGCTTGCCACCTCCCATACTGGAACGCCGGGCTGGAGAGAATTTGAAGCGGTGAACTAAGAAACAACTGATAACAGCTGTTAAAACATCTGCTTAAAATTTAAAAGTACATTTGAGAATGAACTATTCTTTTTTCTGTTATTAACATCCTAACAGCGTTCTGATAATATCATCCAACACAACAGACTCTAGGAATAAGGAGTATAACTTCTCCTGTGCTATTGAAATCAAACCTAGCAGCATTATAGATACTCAGACCGCCCAGTCTTCAAGTACTGCTTGATTTTTACTGTGTTTGTTTATAACGATATGAGCATTGCTTAATTTTATGGTCATTGTCTGATTCTCACTTTATGTCACTTATCATTGAGGATTGATTTAGTTGAAATTATTTTTATTGCAAATCATATAAAAAGATTACATCACAGATTAGTCATGTAGGTACAATCTCTTGCCCATCCCACCACTTCAAGAAGAGATTTTCAGTTCCTTGCTTAATAGGCTTGGGTTCATGTGATGCCAGAATGAAAATAAAATAAAATAGCATTTTCACTTAGATTCAATCAAAATAGTCTGTATTCCTATATGTCCATAGGTATCAATGTAGCGTTCAACAGAAAAGAGGAGTGGATAACTTCTTAAGAAGAAGAAATATAGACTTTGTGACAATACCACTATCCTCCTCTCCTATTAGCTCTCAAATACATAGATTGAATCCCTTTTCTCCCAATTACAACTAATAACAATAAATACTAAACAACCAAACAAAAATAAACTTTAACTGTAACTTGCCTGTCTCAGCCGTCCACCCGCTGCAAATCCAGGGGGGGAGCCCCCCCATGTTGTACATGGGTCTTTCATAAACAGTCGGTGTCTTATGTCCCCTTGTAGCTATTATTTACTTTCTAAGTTCAATAATGTTTGTGTACTATTGCCCTACTACTATTGTATATTAATATCCTTTCAGAATCCAGTAATTCCATATCTTTAATAACTGGTCATGGTTCCCTTGTATAAAAGAGGCTGATTCAGCCATCTTATGTGTAGCTTTAATTTTCTCAAAAATTTCTCCCCATGTGGGGGTCCCAGTCTTCCAGTATCTGGCCATACATATCCTGGTGGCTGTGCATAAGGTGCGTATGAATGTGTTTATAGCATTGTTAAAGGGTTTGATGTGTTCATTTAAAAGTGCTTGGGACATTGTCAAGTGTATATTTTCTGACAGGACCTCACTCCGTAATGTAGATAGCTTATACCATATCTGCTGTATCTGTGGGCACTCCCACCACATATGTATATATGTCCCCGTCGCTGTACACCCTCTATAGCAATGCTTGTTGCCCTTCTGATTATAGTGTGATGTGATTATTGGGGTGAGATACCACCTGAAGGTGGTCTTAATGCAGTTCTCTTTGAAATTTGCGCTAATCAGCCCCTTCCCTGCTGTATAAAAAGTTTCTTCCCATTCCTCTTTAGTCTGGACCTTGTTCGTGTCTATTTCCCATTTTTCCATTAACGAAGTCTTAGAACTGTTTGTAGCCTTCTGTATAGAGATATATATGTGAGAAATAAGTTTTTTGTGTCTAATACTCGAGCTGGAATAACGTTCTAGTATTGTCGGATTTTGAGTGGTAATGCGAGACATAGTTTTGGTAGTGGCTGATGCTACTTGTAAGTATAGAAACCAGTGCAGCTTTTCTGGGAGTATTTTCTCCTGTATTTGTTGAAATGTAGCCATTTTGCCTTTATGTAAGAAGTCTGCCACCCTATAAAGCCCCTTGTTTTCCCATTTACCTATCTGTCCGTGAAAATCTTGAGGCAGAAGAGTCCTAATTGGCCTTTTCACTGAGTCTAACGGTAGTAAACGTAGAGAGGTGGATAGCGAACTCCATAGTGCCATCATCTCTCCCGTTACTATGGAGGTTTGTGGTTTTCTAGAGGTGTATCCTGTCTGCTCCCAAAGGATATCATCTGAGTGTTTGTATCCTGCTATTAGTGTCTCTATTTGGACCCATCTGACATCACTTGGTTTTTTACCGAATAGGGTGGTCTGCGCTAATCTTGCCGCTTGGTAGTAGTTTATTAAATTTGGGACCCCTACTCCTCCTAATTGCCTATGTCGCAGTAATGTTTGGGAAGGTATTCTAGCCTTTTTATTGCCTCTAATAAAGCCGATCAAGTCGGTTTGCAGTCTATTTAGATCTACTAATGGGATTTTAATCGGTAAGGTCCTAAACATATATAAAAGTCTTGGGAGAGTGTTCATTTTAATGGCTGATAGTCGGCCATACCACGAAAAACTTCCGGCCTTCCAGGATTTTATCTCCTGTCTGATTGTCTTGTATAGTGGGACATAGTTCAGTTTAT
Organism: Bombina bombina; assembly: GCF_027579735.1. Taxonomy (NCBI): domain Eukaryota; kingdom Metazoa; phylum Chordata; class Amphibia; order Anura; family Bombinatoridae; genus Bombina; species Bombina bombina. Next base: position 1,421,379,719 of record NC_069499.1, on the reverse strand, counting down.
ATAGCTCTGTGATATCACTTGAGATTTTAATTCCTAGATACTTCAGTGCTTCTTTTACCCATTTAAATGCGAAGTTAGTGTCGATTAATTTTTTTGTGTGGTTTGGAAGTGCGATAGGTAGTGCCTCGCTCTTATCTAAGTTGATTTTATAACCGGAGATGTCAGAGTAGTTTTGGAGTATTTGATATAGGTGTGGGAGAGATGTCAGCGGTTTAGTCAGGGTGAGGAGGACATCGTCGGCAAACAAAGATATTTTGAATTCCTCACTCCCCAACCTGACTCCGTGTACCTCAGGGTCTAGACGGATTCTCGCTGCCAGCGGTTCTATACAGAGCGTGAACAGGAGTGGGGACAGGGGACAACCTTGCCTTGTACCGTTTCGTATATTAATAAGCTTAGATTGATAGCCTGCCGCTCTGATGTTCGCTGTGGGGTGCGAGTATAAGCTCCTAATAGCTTGTATAAATGGGCCCCGAAATCCTAGTCGGTCCAAAACCTCAAACATGAAGTCCCAGTCTATTCTGTCGAACGCCTTCTCTGCATCCAGAGAAAGGACCAGAGAAGGCGTTCGTGTTTTGTGCAAGTGGTCCACCAGGGAGATCATACGTCTAGTGTTATCAGGGGCCTCTCTATCTAGGATAAATCCCACCTGATCTGGGTGGACCAGACCAGGTAAGTGTACTTTAAGCCTGTTTGCTAGAATTTTCGTAAATATCTTTATATCTTGGTTGATTAATGATATAGGTCTATAACTCTGACACAGCTTTGGATTCCGACCTGGCTTAGGGATCACCACTATCTTAGCTTGCAGGATTTCCTTTGGGATTTCCTTGCCTTGTAAGATGTCATTACAAAGTGACACCACATGTGGGATTAAGGTGGATTTAAAAAGTTGATAATATTCTCCTGGAAACCCATCAGGACCTGCCGCCTTTCCAGGCTTCAGTTCCTTGATAGCGTTGAGTACCTCCCTGGTGGACACCGCCGCATTCAGTTCATCCCTGACCCTACTGTCTATAGGTTTAAGTTTTGCATCATCTAGGAATTTGTGCGTCAATTGCTTAGTGTGGTCATTGTGGGTCGTTTTTTTCCCGTCATATAAATGTGCGTAATATTGGGCAAAGCTGTCCGCTATCTCCTGAGGGTTTGAAGTGTATGTGCCATCCAATTTCTGTAGTTGTGGTATGGTAAAGGATTTAGTCTTCTCCCTGAGTTTATGTGCTAAGTATCTGTCGGGTTTGTTAGCATAGAGGAAGTATTGTGCTTTCAGTCTGAGTGCTGCTCTAACAGCCGCTTTGTTCATAATAGTTGCCAATTCTGTTCTTTTAGTCTGTAGCTTCTGAAAGACATAAGTCTCTAGGTTCTGTTGATGTAGTTTAGTGAGCGTGTCTATCTGAGTCTGGAGAGAGTCAATCTGTTGTCTGTTCGTCTTGGAGAGGATTGCTTTTTCTTTAATGAGTAAGCCACGGATAAAGGGTTTGTGGGCTGCCCAGGGGTTAATTGGATTGGAGGTGGATCCCTTATTCATTTCCCAGAATTCAGATAGCGCCTGGGTAATGGATTTGCATACATTTGGGTTTTGTAAGACATAAGGGTCATAAGTCCAAGAGCGTGCAGTACTAACATAGAATGTCTCTTTGATAGTTATTTGGACTATGGAATGATCCGACCAAGCGCATGCGTGTATTTTGGAGGATAACAAATCTGGAATCCATACCTGACTCAAGTAGATATAGTCTAATTTGGAGTAAGACTTGTGTGCATGGGAGTAATAGGTGTAGTCTGTGGTTTTGCCATATAGCGTGTCCCAAGAATCTATTAAGTTATGTGAGGAGAGGGTTTCCTTAATCTTTTTAATCAATGAATTGTGCCTTATCTGTTTCTGAGTTAGCTTTGGGTTATTCGTGTCTTGAAAGGCATGCATTGAGATATTGAAATCTCCTCCTAGTAGGATCCGAACTTGTGACCATTGAGTCAATAAATAAGCGATATGGGAAAAAAAAGAGATTTGAGTCTCATTGGGGGCATATATGTTGCATAGGATTATTTGTTTGTCCCTTAGTCTTCCTCTCAGAATCAAAAACCTTCCCTCTGGGTCCCCAATAGTCTGCTCTACTGAAAAACCTAAAGAGTGGTGTAAGAGGATTGATACCCCCCTCTTTTTTGTATCGGTGGTAGAGTGATAGTGTTGGGTATAATTTTTGGACCAATATTTTGGAATTACTTCCTTTGTAAAATGTGTCTCTTGTAGATATATAATGTTAGCCTTCAGTTTAGAGTATTGAGTCAAAGCCATCCTACGTTTAAGGTCTGTGTTGAGGCCCCTTACATTGTGTGTAATCAGTCTGATGTCCCCCGTCATCACTTACATCTTGAGGTGGGGGCTCCCCCCCCGGTTCCGCCAGCAGGTCCCCTACAGTGGGCCCCAGACATTGCACATAGACATTTCTTTATCTGAACTTCTTGCACGAGTAGGTGAAACGACATGAGAGAATAGGCATGAAAAACAAAAACAAATTTGTCAGTAAACAATAACATTTTCAACAAATGATGTTGAGTAACAACAAAGAGAGTCCCCCCCTCCCTCCCCCCTTCCCATACAAACAACCTGTGAGTACTCATTATCCCCACTGCATGTTAGAATATTTAGAGCAAAAGATAATTTTTAACTTGTTGCACTACATAGAATAACTACTATCTAGACTTAAGTTGCCTTATCTTTCACCGATTGATGTCTAAGTCTTTGTAACCAGAACATCCTTCCTATGTTCTGTAGCCCTTCAAAGGCATTCTTTTATCTTAATTTCTTGTAGATGAAGTTGAGAGCAACATAGCAACGTGTTATTGCATGTTGGTCACTTAGATCCAGACAGAAAAGAGCAAGTACCGTGGCATCTCATTCGGTTATTCTTGTCCCTTTTAAACCAAAAGTTAAACGCCTTATAGTAATCTGTTTCATGTTGGTCACTATGTCTTGGCTTTCTTTTTGGACACCTTCACCCACTTTTGTCTTTGTGATTGTCCTGAACCTGAGGGTTGTTGTGGCATCTCTGCCGTATTGTTTAGCTGCGGCAATTCTGGGGTTTCCAGTTGCAGACTGTTGCAGATTGCTGGAATCTCTGTTGGGTCCTTCAGACTAAGCGTTTTGCCTTTGTGTAGTATATATAGATTAAAAGGGAATCCCCACCTATATATTATTTGGTGTTTCCTCAGAAGGGTGGTAAGTGGTCTCAGGTAGCTTCGTCTTTGAAGTGTTTTGACACACAAGTCTTGAAAAAATTGAATAACTGTCCCTTGAAATTTAAATGTAGGATTTTTCCTTGCAGCTACAAGAATTGCTTCTTTTTCTGGGAATCTGAAAAATTTAATCACTACATCTCTCGGTGGGACATCTTCTTTCGGTTTGGCTCGTAAGGCCCTGTGAGCTCTTTCTAGCTGATATTTGCCATCATCCACATCACCTGTGATCGCCTGAAAGAGCTGGTGCAAGTAGTTGGGCAATTCATCTGCAGTTACCGTTTCAGGGATTCCTTTCAGCCTCAAATTACACCTTCTGCTTCTGTTTTCTAGATCCTCCAATTTATCTTGGATGTCCTGCATCTCTTGCTGATGTGTAGATATACTTTGGTTGAGTGTAGTTAAATCTTCAGTTATGGAAGATTCTGATTCCTCTAGTGCGGCCACCCTAGAGCCTAATTCTGTGATGTCTTGCTTAATTTCTGCTAAGCTGTTGGTGACCATATTCTGAAATGAGTCAAATTTATCCCAGAGCTTGTCGAAGTTCTTGCTGATGTCTTGTTTGGATACCAGGGTCTTAAGATCAGCCCTCGTGACAGGTGCAGTTTCATCTTCAGCAATCTGGGAGTCTGTCTCAGAGTCTGCATCTTCTTCTGTGATGCTGCCAGTGTTTTCTAGAATTTTTTCTCCTCTCACCGGTTTGAAGAATAAAGTAGCTGCCGGGGTTTTGGGCCCTTGAGAGGATTTGTTTTGTTTCCTGGCCGACATCTTGGGTGCGAATTATAAACTAGCTTAATGTAGTCCTCTCAGTTTAGATTTGAGGGATGTGTTAGTGCTTAGCTTGCGGTTATAATCAATCCTGCTGCAAGGGGTGTGTATATTTAGTATACCGCGTTGGTATTTAGATGTGTCTGTGCAGCTATATTGTGGTTGGGTTGCTGAACAACTATTTCCTTAATTATATATTCACTATCTAGTCAGCGTGGTTGCTGAAAGTTTTGTCCCTCTGTGTATAAGTAACTTAGATTTCAGCAAAAATCCTGATACTCATATCCATGTTATCGTACAGATGTGGCATGCAGATTTATATTCTTATTCACCTTTTTGTTGCCCTTCAATCAAGCAGGTTATTTGGTGTTTTACTTTTAGCTTTGAATTTCTTTCTGCATTCAGCTATTCTGTGTTTCCTTAAGTGTTCCCACCTTTATGTTCCCTTCTCTCTCCTTTGTGTATACATATACTGTTGCGACTCAATTTCCCTTCAGTAGTTTATTACGGTTCTGAAGTATGCTTTTGTTGAGATCATTTATCATTGTACTACAGAATTTGCCTTCGTAAGTCGTTTGCAGGGGAAAGAGAAACACAAACAAAAAAAAGAACCAGCAGCTCCATTTTTGAAGAAAAGAGAGAGGTGAGGGTTAAACTTATGCGTGTATTGGGTGAATGTTCTAGTTTTAGCCACAGATAGCTGTCTCTGTATGCACCAACTTCATAGTGATCAAATCACATGCGGTTCTTTACTGGCCTGAAATACTATGTAGTAATACACACCCCTGTTATTTACTTGCTTATTGCCTCATTTTCCCCACAACATTTTAAGCATATTCATGTCTAGGAAGGCCTTACTTGAATGTCGGGTCTTTGAATGCCGGGTCATATCCATGTGTCCGGTGCGTTTGAGTCTCTTGTGCCATTAGCAGCGCAAACGGCTTGTCCGTAAGTGTCTCCTGTGTATCGGGAGTTGCGCCACGTGGGTAAGATGGCAGCGTGCACCTCGCCGCTCCGGTTACTGTTAGGTACTGTGTGCGTCCCAAATGTTGAAATCAGGTGTCAGCCTTCATGCTTTTAGAGTCTCCTCTCCTTTAGCCGCTCTCCCTTCAGTTTTGAAAACTTCAATTGCTCAGTTTAGTGGTAGTTTTGAGCAGTGTGCTACGGAGCTCCTGGGTTACAGCTCCATCTTAGTGCGGCTCCAAGCTCCGCCCCATTGAGGATTGATTTAGACAGTAGATTAGTCTTATATTGTTAGTATGATTTTAGAGTAGACACCGGTGTCTTTAATATATTAATTGATTACATTTTTAATTCTAATTTAATTGATCATTATTTAAATTTGTCAATAAATTGTTTTATACATTTTTTTAACTCATAGCTGTAGCAATCTGCTTTATTTATCCTTCCATATTTTGGCACACATTTTTCTATTAACCAGATAGCCTTGAGTTGGCGCCACTTCCACCCACTGTGTACTTTTGGACATCCCGTAGTGATTGCATATGTGGTGAAAAGTGCAATCAGGAGGTTGGCTAATCTGATATTTACCTATCTCCAGCTAACACACTCTTTGCTTTTACTTTTCAATGGGATCTGCCTAACGCCGGTATTTGGAGTCTTGGGAGAAGTGAGCGGTAGAGCCTCTACCGACAAGACTCCTACCGACAAAAAAAGTCAGTAGTTAAGAGCTTTATGGGCTAAAGCGTGAATATAAAGCTCTTAACTACTGTGCTACAAAGTACACTAACACCCATAAACTACCTATGTACCCCTAAACCGAGCCCCCCCCACTTCGCCACCACTATAATAATTTTTTTTAACCCCTAATCTGCCGACCGGACACCGCCGCCACCTACATTATACCTATGAACCCCTAATCTGCTGCCCCTAACATCGCCGACACCTATATTATATTTATTACCCCCTAATCTGCCCCCCCCCAACGTTGCCGCTACCTAACTACACTTATTAACCCCTAATCTGCTGACCGGACCTCGCCGCCACTATAATAAATGTATTAACCCCTAAACCGCCGCACTCCCGCCTTGCAAACACTATAATACATTTTATTAACCCTTAATCTGCCCTCCCTAACATCGCCGCCACCTACCTACAATTATTAACCCCTAATCTCCCGCCCGCAACGTCGCCGCTACAATAATAAAGTTAATAACCCCTAAACCTAACCCTAACACCCCCCTAACATAAATATAATTTAAATGAAACGAAATAATATTCCTAAAATTAACTAAATTAATCCTATTTAAAACTAAATACTTACCTATAAAATAAACCCTAATATAGCTACAGGTTAGGAATTATTTTACAGGCAACTTTGTATTTATTTTAACTAGGTACAATAGCTATTAAATAGTTAATAACTATTTAATAGCTACCTAGTAAAAACAAGTACAAAATTACCTGTAAAATAAATCCTAACCTAAGTTACAAATACACCTAACACTACACTATCATTAAATTAATTAAATAAATTACCTATGATTAGCTAAATTAAAATACAATAAAATAAACTATTCTATAATACAAACCCCCCCCCACTAAATTACAAAAAATAAAAAAGAATTAGAAGAAGTTTAAACTAATTACACCTAATCTAAGCCCCCTAATAAAATAAAAAATCCCCCCAAAATAAAAAAATGCCCTACCCTATTCTAAACTACCAAAGTAATCAGCTATATTACCAGCCCTTAAAAGGGCTTTTTGTGGGGCATTGCCCCAAAGTAATCAGCTCTTTTACCTGAATATAAAAATACAATACCCCCCCAACATTACAACCCACCACCCACATACCCCTACTCTAACCCACCCAAACCCCCCTTAAAAAAACCTATCGCTAACCCCCTGAAGATCATCCTACCTTGAGTCATCTTCACCCAGCTGAGCCGAATTCTTCATCCAAGGTGCGCAGAGGAGGACCTTCATCCAGTAGAAGTCTTCATCCAAGCGGGGCAAGAAGAGGTCCTCCATCCGGTAGAAGTGTTCATCCAGGCGGCGTCTTCAATCTTCATCCATCCGAAGCGGAGCCATCTTCAAAGGAGCCGACGCGGAGCCATCCTCTTCAACCGACGACTTCCCGATGGCGTCCCTTCAATTCCGATTGGCTGATAGAATTCTATCAGCCAATCGGAAATAAGGTAGAAAAAATCTGATTGGCTGATGCAATCAGCCAATCTGTGAAATTGGCTGTGAAATCCTGTGAAATCCTTTTTTTACACAAAGAACGAGCCGGATATTGAAAATATATGCTGTGAGTATATACACGCCTTATATGGTGTCTTAATTTGGTATCATAGCACAATCCTTCTACTCTGAAACAGGAGTACGTGTCTACAGATGAAAACTGAGGAAGATTAATACACAGTGATTAAATCGATTGACAGAGTGAACCTGCGCCTCCACCTGGCACACCCTATCTATCTGCACAGAATCTAGGAGAGACTGTGGGACGGCTGTGGTTCTAATTTCTTAAGGGAAGTATCGATCCATATAGTACACTGCTTTGTAGGAATTGTAGAGAAAAAGCAAAAAGTCCCAACAGACAGTAAACATTTGAAACAAAAACTGGCGAGTTGTCCGGAAGTCATCTTGCTTGAGAATATCTGCTTGCAGAAAAGAAGTTGGCCCATGGTCGAGATGAGGAAGATCGATTTGCTTGTGATGTAGGTATGAATCCGGTGAGTAGGAAAGAATTCTGTTCTGTTGGAAACAAAAAATTGTCAAAAAATGGACAATAAATAAATTATCAGAAGGGGGGGGGGGAACTGAAGTGGGAAAATACTTGTCTCTGTGTCTTTAATAAGATCTAGATTATACCTTCACAAGCTTCACAAGAAAATAAGTTAAAGGGAGATAATACTCATATGTTAAATCACTTGAAACTGATGCAGTATAACTGTAAAAAGCTGACAGGAAAATATCGCCTGAGCATCTCTATGTAAAAAAAGAAGATATTTTACCTCACAATTCCCTCAGCTCAGCAGAGTAAGTTCTGTGTAAAAAAATATACTTCAGCTGTTGCTCAGCTGCAGGTAAAAAAAAAAAAAATGAAGAAATAAACAGCAGCCAATCAGCATCAGCAGTGCTGAGGTCATGAACTCTTTTACTGTGATCTCATGAGATTTCATAGTAAACTTCCTTAAACTGAATAGGGAAACAAGATGAGTGTGCACGTAAGCTCACTCCCTTAGCTGTCCCAGGACAGACATACTGATTTGCTGCTTAGAAGTCCTTTAAAATGGGATGTGGCTACTGTGGAATTTATGAGGTAAAATATCTTTCTTTTTTACATAGAGATGTTCAGGTGATATTTTCTAGTCAGCTTTTTACAGCTATGTTGCATCACTTTCAAGTGTTTCAACATTTTGGTATCATGGCCCTTTAAGAGAGGCATGTTGAATGGATGTGAAGTAATATTGTTTAAAGATAAAATCTGAGGACCAATCAGCAGCATTTTAAATTTGTTGAAGAGGAGACAATTTTAAAAAGGCTTTTGAAGCCGCAGAACCTCTGAATAAATGTGCTGAAAACCAAAGATCAATTCCAGCTTCTTTCATGAAACATTTAACCCACCTAGGAATAGACGTAGAAGGGATAGGAGCATGAGAAGAAATATTAGGAGTTGGCTATCAGAAGGTTTTCTGTAAGAAAGTTTTCTGGATTCATAAACTTTTAAACATTAGACTACGCAAAGGGAAGGTTCAGAAGAGAAGGAAGGTAAGGATAGAAAATTGAAGTAGATAGAGTCTTACTTCTGTGAGAAAGAAAAAAGTTAACTCCTTAAGCATTCCAGTCTAAGGCTTTAACATCTTAAACTCTACAAAAAGAGTTTAAGCAAAGAAGAGTCGCTAGTTTGTTAGAAATCTGTTTGTGGGATAGAGAATCAGGCCAAGATTTGAGAAGGGAGAAATTTAAATCAACATCCCAAAAGAAGTCATGCTTCGGGACTGGGCTGATATAGCAGAACGTGAAAGGTTAATTGATCTATAAGCTAGACCTGAGTTGAAGAGATGGAAAAGAAGATAATATTGCTTAAATCTGAAGAAAAGGGATCCAGGTCTCTCCATGAGCACCAGCTAGACCATATGGACCATGGGGAAAAGTAGCATTTACAGGTACCTGGGTCCCAGGACTCTCCCATGAACAATCTAGCTCTCTCAGAAATTCCTTGGAGAGTCCAGGGTTTCCTGATATCGCCCATGCCACTAGTCTGAGAGACCCTTGGAGATCTAGATTGTGAAAATTGTCCTCCGGGTCTGTGAGAAGGTGAGAAAGATGATGTAAGAGAATTGGAGTTTTGGTGGACATTTCCAGGAGGGAGGGGGTACCAAGTCTGGGCTGGCCAAAGAGAGGTTACTATTGTTAGAGATAAAAGATCCCTGCAAACAATTAAAATTATCCTCTGAATCATAGAGAAGGGGGGAAAGGTGTACATTCCCTGAAGTGTCCAAGGATGAAGGAAAGCATCTATCGCTGCTTTTCCGGGTCCTGACGCCAACTGAAGTAAGGAAGAATATGGAAATTGAGTCGAGATGCAAAGAGGTCTAATAGAAAAGGACCCCTGAGGGAACCTGATAGGTGTCGAGATCCCCAATCTGTGGCTGAATTAGATTTGGATAGGGAGATGGGTCGGCAAAATATAAACAATAAGCTCTTCAATCCCAGTATTCACTGCTTCGTGAATGATTATTTATATAGTGGTCCCTAAGTATCTAAATGGTGCAACTGTAATTTGCAGTGCAAGTCCAAAAGAAAGGAAACACTTAGGGAGCAACCCCCCCTCATTCATAAGAGAAGAGTTTTGACTTGACTATATGGAGCCTAACGGCCTGGGTCTATGTGTAAACAGTTTGTCCCAGTCTGTTACAGAGTCCCTGTTAATAAAAGTAATAAAGGTACGCCACCGCTCACCGATATTCCCTGTTGTTTGTGTTGTTCATTGCAACTCGCGTGGCTTGATTTAGTGCAGGTAGTGAGGCATGTTGCGCCAGAGATATGGGATCATGGGCGTGTAGGCCACAAGGCAAGATTGGGTCTTGTGTATCGAAATGTTGCAGAGATGCGACCAGGACCTAGGGCAGTTGACAAGCCCTACACACTTATTCGGTTGGCTGACGAGGCCCCTTAGAGAGTCACCCAGCAAGACAGAGTTGTGGGGTTTGCTGGATTGCAGCAACAAATTAATTTTATGGTGATAAAGTGGGAGCCCATGCGTCTTGCTGCCGTCTAGTAGTCCTGCCCACCGGAAGTATCTTTAACTTGTTTTTAATTGTCTTTCCTAAAGTTCAGATTGTATCATTTCTACCTCCTTGCAAAATCTCCTTTGATACACATCTTCAACTTAAGGGAGGAAAGCTAGACATTCATGCAGAATTGTTGGTTTATTTAGCTGGTAGTCTGAGGTCCCAATCTGTCTGCTCTTACAGTACCTGGAAGTGTGCACTATTTGTGAGTGGTTTTACACTTGTTTTACACTATCTTGCTTGTTTTCTTTGAATTTTAGATATCTATGAAGGAGGTGGAGCAACATCTTGTCCAAGGAGTGGCCTGGGGCATCATTTTGGATATTGATACATTTGCTATCATACATTGGGATTTCACCCATATTGGACTAGACTCTTGATTCAAATATCTAACATTTAATTGTTTTTGTTCCTATCTAGGAAATCATTCACTGCTTGTTAAGGGTGCCCCCTATTTTTCTTTTTTTCTATATTACATATGTTTTTTGCATATCCTCCTCTCCCCAGTTACATAAAGCAACAGGGTCTAAGAGTGAAATTAAACTTTCATGATTCAGAGAGTGCATGCAATTCTGAAAGATTTTTCAACTTCTAGTAGCAAATTTACTTTGTTCTTTTGTTATCCTTTGAAAAGTATACATAGATATGCTCAGGAGAAGAAATGCACTACTGGGCTATGTACAAATAACTTTTGTTATTGGCTCACAAAATGTGTTCAACTAGCACCCAGTAGTGCATTTCTGTTATGGAGCTGTAATGGGACCAAGAGAGGTTCTTCTACCCGGGGGTCACTGGATCCAGCGATAGGCATCCTCTCGGCTTCCCCGCGCATCCATCACATAACAGCACTGTGGCTTCCGGTGGGCAGTGCAAAAGCAGCTGTGGAATGCTGTGTTTGGCACCAAAGTTCACCTATCACCCGAAGATTTGTCCCTGGATGAAAGATTACACGCCAGGAATGAAAAAGTATATTGCTGGGTGATGGTTGGAGTAACCAGCGTGGAAGCCCCATACAGGTGAAGCTGTGAATTACACAGCACACAGTTCTGTGCATTTTACGACCAGTTTAAGGCAGTATCCCCCGTCAAAGAGATTTCACCTCCTTAGCCTGCTCACAGAGAGGCAAACCTCAGAGTTTGATCTGCATCAACCAAGAATCAATGAGTGAGCAGTACCGCGGTCCCCGTGAGAGACTTGATTTGGGCTTTGGTGGGAGATACCTGTTGGCATGGCTAGCCTCCGGTGTAGGAACATAGTGACGTCTAGTTGCTGAGCCTTCAGCCGAGCTTAAGATTGAAAAGCAGACTCTGCCAGGGACGACTGAGGTAGGACCAGACCATTTTTTTTTTATTGAAATTTTAGTTAATTGTACAACAGTAATTTTGCTACATCGACAGTAGTATGTTACAAAAGACATGATCTAACGTTAGCGTATAAGTATCAATGAATGTTGTACATTACCAATGAGGAATATAAAAAGAAGAATTAGGTAAAGAAGAAAAACATCAAGAGGAAATAATTAACATATATGTGCAATTGGAAAATATATTTAGAATTTTTCAGTTACATTGTGACTCCTGTCACAAATAATAAGGCTTATAAGAAGCAATAATTGGCTATGGTCTGGTCAGTTTAGGGCTTAAGCGTTTTCTGAATTGGGAGTGGAATGTCTGTAGGTTGGAGTATCATTCGGGTATAGGGATTTTAAAGTTGAGGGGGTGGAGTATTAGCTGAGTTCTGTGTGCTTGTTTCCCATATATACAGCATGTCGTAGTAAAAGTCCAGTCAGTTGATAGAAAAATAGAAATACCTTTCCAGCGTTAAGTTTTGGGAGAACTGTGTTGCCCAGTCTGCTGTTGTAGACATGTGTTTCTGTTTCCATAACCTTTGCACCAGTTGTTTTGGACGTTTGATAGCTAGATGTAGCAGGGTTAAATGCATTTTGGTTTGAAGTTGTGAGGTATCATGAAATAAGAAAGTCAAGGGAGCAAGTGGGAGGTTGCAGTTCAGAATGAGATTAATTATAGATTCCAAACATTGTTGAATTTTAGGGCATGACCACCAAATGTGGTATAGTGAACCTATTTATAGTGAACCCGCCACTGCCGCAACCTAAATAAAGTTTTAAACCCCTATACCGCCGCTCCCCGACACCGCCGTAACCTAGATAAACTTATTAACCTCTAAACCTCTGGCCTCCCACATCACCACCACTAACTAAACCTATTAACCCCTAAACCGTCAGCCCCCCATATCACCAAAAACTAAATTAAGCTATTAACCCCTAAACCTAAAAAACCCATAACTTTAAATTAAGATCCCTTATAGATCAGGATCGCTTCCAGCGGCTTTAAACCCCTAACAACGTACATGGTACATCGCTGGTCTTTAACGACCAGTTTGGGTATGACGTACCCTGTACGACGTGTGTGGTTAAGGGTTTTTTGGGTGTGGTTTTTTTTAGATTAGGGTTTGGGTAGAAAAAGAGCTAAATGCCCTTTTAAGAGCAATACCCATACAAATGGCCTTTTCAGGGCAATGTATAGATTAATTTTTTTTTAGAATTAAATTTTTTATTTTGGGGGGTTGGTTGGGTGGTGGGTTTTACTGTTGAGGGGTCTTTGTATTTTTTTTTGCAGGGAAAAGAGCTGATATCTTTGGGGCAATGCCCCACAAAAGGCCCTTTTAAGGGCTATTGGTAGTTTATTGTAGGCTAGTTTTTTTTTTATTTTGGGTGGGCTTTTTTATTTTGATAGGGCTATTAGATTAGGTGTGATTCTTTTTTATTTTGGATAATTTCGTTTGTTATTTTTCGTAATTTAGTGTTTGTTATTTTTTGTAATTTATTCTTTTTTATTTTTTGTAATTAGATAGTTTCTAATTTTTAGAGTAGTGTTAGAATTTTTTTAATGTGTAGTTTAGTTTTATTTAATTGGTAGTTAGTTTAATTTTAGTTTAATAATTATATTATTTTAATTGTTAGTTCAACTTACAGCTAGATTTAGAGTTTTGTCGGTAAAACGCTACATAGCTAACGCTGCTTTTTTTGCCAACGCACCCTTCCAACAACGCTGGTATTTCGAGTTGTCTGAGGGGCTGCGTTAGGCTCAAAAAAGGGAGCGTTGAGCCTAACTTAGCTCGACTTCAACCCTCAATGCCAGCGTTGCTTACGGTAGCGGTAAGCTAGCAAAACGTGCTTGTGCACGTTATCATCATAGGAAACAATGGGACATTTTGGGCTGAAAAAACCCCCTGCAAAAAAGCAGCGTTCAGCTCCCAACGCAGTCCCATTGTTTCCTATGGGGAAACACCTTCTGAGTCTGCACCTAACACCCTAACATGTACCCTGAGTCTAAACACCCCTAACCTTACACTTATTAACCTCTAATCTGCCGCCCCCGCTATCGCTGACACCAGCATTATACTATTAACCCCTAATCTGCCGCTCCGTACACCGCCGCAACCTACATTATACTTATGAACCCCTAATCTGCTGCCCCTAACACCGCCGACCCCTATATTATATTTATTAACCCCTAATCTGCCCCCTAATGTTGCTGCTACCTACCTACACTTATTAACCCCTAATCTGCCCTCCCTAACATCGCTGCCACCTACCCACAATTATTAACCCCTAATCTCCTGCCCGCACCGTCGCCGCTACTATAATAAAGTTATTAACCCCTAAACCTAACTCTAACCCTAACACCCCCCTAATTTAAATATAATTTATATTAAACGAAATAATATTCCTAAAATTAACTAAATTATTCCTATTTAAAACTAAATACTTACCTATCAAATAGATAGGTAAGCATCAGCCAATCAGATTTTTTCTACCTTAATTCCGATTGGCTGATAGAATTCTATCAGCCAATCGGAATTGAAGGGACACCATTCATCGTTAGTCCGTCAGGGAAGGAAGATGTTCCGCGTCGGCGGGATGAAGATGGATCCGGAAGAAAGAAGATAGAAGATGCCGCTTGGAAGAAGAGATCGCCCAGATGGAAGACCTCTTCTTTGCCGCTTGGATCAAGACTTCACCCAGATGGAGGACCTCTTCTTTGCCGCTTGGATCAAGACTTCTATCGGATGGAGGACATCTTCTTGCTCCGCTTGGATGAAGAATTCGGCTCGGCTGGGTGAAGACGACTCAAGGTAGGGAGATCTTCAGGGGGTTAGTGATAGGTTTTTTTAAGGGGGGTTTGGGTGGGTTAGAGTAGGGGTATGTGGGTGGTGGGTTGTAATGTTGGGGGGGGTATTGTATTTTTATTTTCATGCAAAAGAGCTGATTACTTTGGGGCAAGGCCCCGCAAAAAGCCCTTTTAAGGGCTGGTAAAAGAGCTGATTACTTTTGTATTTTAGAATAGGGTAGAGATTTTTTTATTTTGGGGAGCTTTTTTATTTTATTAGGGGGTTTATATTAGGTGTAATTAGTTTTTTTTGTATTATAGAATAGTTTATTTTATTGTATTTTATTTTAGGTAATTTATTTAATTAATTTAATGATAGTGTAGTGTTAGGTTTAATTGTAACTTAGGTTAGGATTTATTTTAAAGGTAATTTTGTATTTATTTTAACTAGGTAGCTATTAAATAGTTATTAACTATTTAATAGCTATTGTACCTAGTTAAAATAAATACAAAGTTGCCTGTAAAATTAATTAATTATATTGTAGCTATATTAGGGTTTATTTGATAGGTAAGTATTTAGTTTTAAATAGGAATAATTTAGTTAATTATAGGAATATTATTTTGTTTAATATAAATTATATTTATGTTAGGGGGGTGTTAGGGTTAGAGTTAGGTTTGGGGTTAATAACTTTATTATAGTAGCGGCGACGGTGCGGGCGGGAGATTAGTGGTTAATAATTGTAGGTAGGTGGCGGCGATGTTAGGGAGGGCAGATTAGGGGTTAATACTATTTATTCTAGGGTTTGCGAGGCGGGAGTGCGGCGGTTTAGGGGTTAATACATTTATTATAGTGGCGGCGAGGTCCGGTCGGCAGATTAGGGGTTAATAAGTGTAGTTAGGTAGCGGCGATGTTGGGGGGGGCAGATTAGGGGTTAATAAATATAATATAGGGGTCGGCGATGTTAGGGGCAGCAGATTAGGGGTTCATAGGGATAATGTAGGTGGCGGCGGTGTCCGGTCGGCAAATTAGGGGTTAAAATTTTTTTATTAGAGTGGCGGCGATGTGGGGGGGGGGCTCGGTTTAGGGGTACATAGGTAGTTTATGGGTGTTAGTGTACTTTAGAGCACAGTAGTTAAGAGCTTTATATTCCGGCGTTAGCCCATAAAGCTCTTAACTACTGACTTTTTTTGGCATTAGGAGTCTTGTCAGTAGAGGGTCTACCGCTCACTTCTCCCAAGACTCCAAATACCAGCGTTAGGCAGATCCCATTGAAAAGATAGGATACGCAATTGGCGTAAGGGGATCTGACTCTAAATACCAGCGGGCGGTAAAAAGCAGCGTTAGGACCCCTTAACGCTGCTTTTGACGGCTAACGCCAAACTAAATCTAGGCGTTAGTTTTTTAATTTGGCAGGTGAGTTTTAATTTAATTTAAAGGGACATGAAACCCACATTTTTTCTTTCATGATTTAGAAAGAGAATGCAGTTTTAAACATCTTTCTAATTTACTTATATTATCTAATTTGTTTTATTATCTTGATATTATTTGCTGAAAAGCATATCTAGATATGCTCAGTAGCTGCTGATTGGTTGCTGCACATAGAAGCCTTGTGTGATTGGCTCACCATGTGCATTGCTTTTTCTTCAACTAAGGATATCTAAAAAATAAGCAAAATAAATAATAGAAGTAAATTGTAATGTTGTTTAAATTTATATTCTCTATCTGAATCATGATTGAAAGATTTTGGGTTTAGTGGCCCTTTAAGATAGGGAAATTGTAATTTTAATATAAAGTTAGGGGGCATTAGGTTTAGGGGTTACTAGTTTAATTTAGTTTATTGCAATGTGGAGTCTTTCGGTTTAGGGATTAATAGTTTACTTTAGTATATTTCGTTGTGTGGGGCTTGCAGTTTAGGGGTTAATAGGTTTATTATAGTGGCGGCGGTGTAGGGCTTAATAACTTAAGTATAGTGGGGGCGATGTGGGCGGACAGCAGATTAGGGGTTAATAATATTTAAATAGTATTTGCGATGCGGGAGAGCAGCAGTTTAGTGGTTAATAACTTTATTATAGTGGTGACGATGTCCGGGAGTGTTTGCGATGCGGGAGGGCCTCGGTTTAGGGATTAATAGATAGTTTATGGGTGTTTAGTGTACTTTGTAGCAGTTTAGTTATGAGTTTTATGTAACAGATTTGTAGCGTAAAACTCATAACTGCTGCTTTTAGATTGCAGAACGGATCTTGTTGGTATAGGCTGGAACGCAGGTTTTTTAGCCTCACCGCAAAATTCATAATGGCAGCGCTATGGAAGTCCCATGAAAAAACTTACACCTAGATTTAGAGTTCTGCGTTAGCTGTCAAAAGCAGCGTTAAGGGGTCCTAACGCTGCTTTTTATCGCCCGCTGGTATTTAGTGTAAGGCAGGAAAGGGTCTACCGCTCACTTCCCTACCGCGATTCCAGGCTACCGCAGATCCCCTTACGCCAATTGCGTATCCTATCTTTTCAATGGGATTTGCCTAACGCTGGTATTTGGAGTCTTGGGAGAAGTGTGTGGTAGACCCTCTACCGACAAGACTCCTAACGCCAAAAAAAGTCAGTAGTTAAGAGCTTTATGGGCTAACGCCGGAATATAAAGCTCTTAACTACTGTGCTCTAAAGTACACTAACACCCATAAACTACCTATGTACCCCTAAACCGAGGCCCCCCCAAATCGCCGCCACTCTAATAAAATTTTTTAACCCCTAATCTGCCGACCGGACACCGCCGCCACCTACATTATCCCTATGAACCCCTAATCTGTTGCCCCTAACATCGCCAACCCCTATATTATATTTATTAACCCCTAATCTGCCCCCCCTCAATGTCTCCGCTACCTAACTACACTTATTAACCCCTAATCTGCCGACTGGACCTCGCAGCCACTATAATAAATGTATTAACCCCTAAACCGCCGCACTCCCGCCTCGCAAACACTAGAATAAATAGTATTAACCCCTAATCTGCCCTCCCTAACATCGCCGCCACCTACCTACAATTATTAACCCCTAATCTCCCGCCCGCACCGTTGCCGCTACTATAATAAAGTTATTAACCCCTAAACCTAACTCTAACCCTAACACCCCCCTAACATAAATATAATTTATATTAAACAAAATAATATTCCTATAATTAACTAAATTATTCCTATTTAAAACTAAATACTTACCTATCAAATAAACCCTAATATAGCTACAGTATAATTAATAATTACATTGTATCTATTTTAGGATTTATATTTATTTTACAGGCAACTTTGTATTTATTTTAACTAGGTACAATAGCTATTAAATAGTTAATAACTATTTAATAGCTACCTACAAATTTACCTGTAAAATAAATCCTAACCTAAGTTACAATTAAACCTAACACTACACGATCATTAAATTAATTAAATAAATTACCTACAATTACCTAAAATAAAATACAATAAAATAAACAATTCTATAATACAAAAAACAAACAAACACTAAATTACAAAAAATAAAAAAGAATTAAAAGCAGTTTAAACTTATTACACCTAATCTAAACCCCCTAATAAAATAAAAAAGCCCCCCAAAATAAAAATTTCCCTACCCTATTCTAAAATACAAAAGTAATCAGCTCTTTTACCAGCCCTTAAAAGGGCTTTTCTTTCATGTAATTAGCAAGAGTCCATGAGCTAGTGACGTATGGGATATACATTCCTACCAGGAGGGGCAAAGTTTCCCAAACCTCAAAATGCCTATAAATACACCCCTCACCACACCCACAATTCAGTTTTACAAACTTTGCCTCCCATGGAGGTGGTGAAGTAAGTTTGTGCTAGATTCTACGTTGATATGCGCTTCGCAGCAGGCTGGAGCCCGGTTTTCCTCTCAGAATGCAGTGAATGTCAGAGGGATGTGAAGAGAGTATTGCCTATTTGAATACAATGGTCTTCCTCTAGGGGATCTATTTCATAGGTTCTCTGTTATCGGTCGTAGAGATTTATTCTCCTACCTCCCTTTTCAGATCGACGATATACTCTTATATACCATTACCTCTACTGATTCTCGTTTCAGTACTGGTTTGGCTATCTACTATATGTAGATGAGTGTCTTAGGGTAAGTAAGTCTTATTTTATTATGACACTCTAAAGCTATGGTTGGGCACTTTATTTGTAAAGTTCTAAATATATGTGTTTAAACTTATATTTGCCATGATTCAGGATAATCAGTATTCCTTATTTCAGACAGTCAGTTTCATTATTTGGGATAATGCATATGATTAAATATTTTTTTCTTACCTTAAAAAATTTTCAATTTACCTTTTTACCTGTGGGCTGTTAGGCTCACGGGGGCTGAAAATGCTACAATTTATTGCGTCGTTCTTGGCGCAGACTTTTTTGGCGCAAAAATTTTGTCATTTCCGGCGCCCTAATTGACGCCGGAAGTTTGTTCGTGGTTGCGTCATTTTTTGACGTATATGTGTTCAGACGTTTTTTGCGCCAAAAATGTGGGCGTCGTTTTTTCGGCATCATAGGATGTGGCGTCATACTTGGCGCCAAAAAATATGGGCGTTGTACTTGGCACCAAAAATGTGGGCGTCATTCTTGGCTCCACCTTTTTTTCACATTATTTCAGTCTCATTTTTCATTGCTTCTGGTTGCTAGAGGCTTGTTCATTTGGCATTTTTTCCCATTCCTGAAATTTTCATTTAAGGAATTTGATAATTTTGCTTTATATGTTGTTTTTTCTATTACATATTGCAAGATGTCTCAACCTGACCCTGGATCAGAATCTACTTCTGGAAAGACGCTGCCTGATGCTGGTTCTACCAAAGTTAAGTGCATCTGTTGTAAACTTTTGGTAACTATTCCTCCGGCTGTAGTTTGTGATAACTGTCATGATAAACTTTCTAATGCAGATTGTGTTTCCATTAGTAATAATCCATTACCTGTTGTTGTTCCTTCAACATCTAATGTTCAGGATGTCCCTGTTAATGTAAAAGAATTTGTTTCTAAATCTATTAGGAAGGCTCTGTCTGTTATTCCTCCTTCCAGTAAACGTAAAAGGTCTTTTAAAACTTCTCATATTTCAGATGAATTTTTAAGTGACCGTCATTCTGACTTATCTGTTTCTGATGAGGATCTATCTGGTTCAGAAGATTCTGCCTCAGATATTGACACTGATAAATCTTCATATTTATTTAAGATGGAGTTTATTTGTTCTTTACTTAAAGAAGTGTTAATTGCATTAGATATGGAGGAGTGTAGTCCTCTTGATACTAAATCTACTAAGCGTTTAAATTCGGTTTTCAAACCTCATGTAGTTATTCCAGAAGTTTTTCCAGTTCCTGGTACTATTTCAGAAGTAATTTCTAGGGAATGGAATAGTCTGGGTACTTCATTTACTCCTTCTCAAAGGTTTAAGAAATTGTACCCTGTGCCATCTGATAGATTAGAGTTTTGGGACAAAATCCCTAAAGTTGATGGGGCTATCTCTACTCTTGCTAAACGTACTACTATTCCTACAGCGGATAGTACTTCCTTTAAGGATCCTTTAGATAGGAAGCTTGAATCCTTTCTAAGGAGAGCTTATTTATGTTCAGGTAATCTTCTTAGACCTGCTATTTCTTTGGCTGATGTTGCTGCAGTTTCCACTTTCTGGGGTTGGAGGCTTTAGCGCAACAAGTGTCACACCATAATGCTTATAGCATTGTTAAACTTCTTCAACATGCTAATAACTTTATTTGTGATGCCATTTTTTATATCATTAGAATTGATGTCAGGTATATGTCTTTAGCTATTTTAGCTAGAAGAGCTTTATGGCTTAAATCTTGGAATGCAGATATGACTTCTAAGTCAACTTTGCTTTCTCTTTCTTTCCAAGGTAATAAATTATTTGGTTCACAGTTGGATTCTATTATTTCAACTGTTACTGGGGGGGAAAGGAACCTTTTTGCCTCAGGACAAAAAATCTAAAGGTAAATACAGGGCTGCTAATAGTTTTCGTTCCTTTCGTCAGAATAAGGAACAGAAGCCTGACCCTTCCCCTAAAGGAACGGTTTCCGTTTGGAAACCTTCTCCAGTCTGGAATAAATCCAAGCCTTTTAGAAAGTCAAAACCAGCTCCCAAATCCGCATGAAGGTGCGGCCCTCATTCCAGCACAGCTGGTAGGGGGCAGGTTACGATTTTTCAAAGATATTTGGATCAGTTCGATTCACAGTCTTTGGATTCAGAACATTGTTTCTCAAGGGTACAGAATAGGTTTCAAGGTAAGACCACCTGTGAGAAGATTTTTTCTCTCTCGCATTCCAGTAAACCCAGTGAAGGCTCAGGCATTTCTGAAATGTGTTTCAGATCTAGAGTTGGCTGGGGTAATTGTGCCAGTTCCAGTTCTGGAACGGGGTCTGGGGTTTTACTCAAATCTATTCATTGTACCAAAGAAGGAGAATTCCTTCAGACCAGTTCTGGATCTAAAAATATTGAATCGTTATGTAAGGATACCAACATTCAAAATGGTGACTATAAGGACTATTCTGCCTTTTGTTCAGCAAGGGCATTATATGTCCACAATAGATTTACAGGATGCATATCTTCATATTCCAATTCATCCAGATCACTATCAGTTTCTGAGATTCTCTTTTCTAGACACGCATTACCAGTTTGTTGCCCTTCCTTTTGGCCTAGCAACAGCTCCAAGGATCTTTTCAAAGGTTCTCAGTGCCCTTCTCTCTATAATCAGAGAACAGGGTATTGCGGTATTTCCTTATTTTGACAATATCTTGGTACTTGCTCAGTCTTTACATTCTGCAGAATCTCATACGAATCAACTTGTGTCGTTTCTTCAAAGACATGGTTGGAGGATCAATTTACCAAAGAGTTCTTTGATTCCTCAGACAAAGGTAACCTTTTTGGGCTTTCAAATAGATTCAGTGTCCATGACTTTGTCTCTAACAGAAAAGAGACGTCTGAAGTTGGTTTCAGCTTGTCGAAACCTTCAGTCTCAATCATTCCCTTCGGTAGCTTTGTGCATGGCAATTCTAGGTCTCATGACTGCTGCATCGGACGCGATCCCCTTTGCTCGTTTTCACATGAGACCTCTTCAGCTTTGTATGCTGAACCAGTGGTGCAGGGATTATACAAAGATATCACAAATAATATCCTTAAATCCCAATGTTCGATCTTCTCTGACTTGGTGGTTGAATCACCATTGTCTAATTCAAGGGGCCTCTTTTGTTCATCCAACCTGGACTGAAATCTCAACAGATGCGAGTCTTTCAGGTTGGGGAGCTGTATGGGGATCTCTGACAGCGCAGGGGGTTTGGGAATCTCAGGAGGCGAGATTACCAATCAACATTTTGGAACTCCGTGCGATTTTCAGAGCTCTTCAGTTCTGGCCTCTTCTGAAGAAAGAATTGTTTATTTGTTTTCAGACAGACAATGTCACAACCGTGGCGTATGTCAATCATCAAGGTGGGACTCACAGTCCTCAAGCTATGAAAGAAGTATCTCGGATACTTGTATGGGTGGAATCCAGCTCCTGTCTAATTTCTGCGGTTCACATCCCAGGTGTAGACAATTGGGAAGCGGATTATCTCAGTCGCCAGACGTTACATCCGGGCGAATGGTCTCTTCACCCAGAGGTATTTTTTCAGATTGTTCAAATCTGGGGACTTCCAGAAATAGATCTGATGGCCTCTCATCTAAACAAGAAACTTCCCAGATATCTGTCCAGATCCAGGGATCCTCAGGCGGAAGCAGTGGACGCATTGTCGCTTCCTTGGAATTATCATCCTGCCTATATCTTTCTGCCTCTAGTTCTTCTTCCAAAAGTGATTTCCAAAATTCTAATAGAACGTTCGTTTGTACTGCTGGTGGCTCCAGCATGGCCTCACAGGTTTTGGTATGCGGATCTCATTCGGATGGCCAGTTGCCAACCTTGGACACTTCCGTTAAGACCAGACCTTCTATCTCAAGGCCCATTTCTCCTGTTAAGTGTAGTCAGTCCACGGGTCATCATTACTTCTGGGATATTAACTCCTCCCCAACAGGAAGTGCAAGAGGATCACCCAAGCAGAGCTGCTATATAGCTCCTCCCCTCTACGTCACACCCAGTCATTCTCTTGCACCCAACTAATAGATAGGATGTGTGAGAGGACTGTGGTGATTATACTTAGTTTTTATATCTTCAATCAAAAGTTTGTTATTTTAAAACAGCACCGGAGTGTGTTGTTCCTTCTCAGGTAGAATTTGTGGAAGAATCTACCAGAGTTTTTATATGATCTTAGTCGGCGTAACTAAGATTCATCTTGCTGTTCTCGGCCATTCTGAGGAGTGAGGTAAACTTCAGATCAGGGGACAGCGGGCAGATTCACCTGCAAAGAGGTATGTTGCAGTATATTATTTCTGAGGAATGGAATTGACTGAGAAAATACTGCCAATACCGATATAATGTAAGTTCAGCCTTAGATGCAGTAGTAGCAACTGGTATCAGGCTGTTATGTATATATGTTTACACTTCAGTATTCTGGGGAATGGCACTTCACTGGGACAATACTGTATGCATATAACTTTTAGCCTAACTTGCAGTGGGAACGACTAGCAGCAGGCTTTTTAATGACATTTATATTATTAGATTTTAAACGTTTGCTGGCATGTTAAATCGTTTAATTTTCTGAGGTACTGGGTGAAAAATTGTTTTGGGCACTGTTTTCCACTTGGCTGTCATTTATTTTAATTTAAGACAGTTTACTGAACTTCCCTCACTGTTGTGTGTGAGGGGGAGGGGCCTATTTTGGCGCTTTTGCTACGCATCAGAAATTCAGTCACAAGTCTGTTTTTCTCCCTGCATGATCCGGATCGTCTCTACAGAGCTCAGGGGTCTTCAAAAATTATTTTGAGGGAGGTAATCACTCACAGCAGACCTGTGAGATTGTGCTTTGACTGTGATAAAAAAACGTTTATATTTTGTACATTTTTTTTCTGCTATCAAGGGTTAGTTATCCATTGCTAATGGGGGCAATCCTTTGCTAAATTTATGCCTTTACCGGGAAAAATTTGGGTTTTATAATTTCTCCGGTTCATTGTTATTCAACTGTCATAGTTCTTTTCTGTGCTTCTTAAAGGCACAGTACGTTTTACATATTACTTGTAAATTGAGTTGAAAAGTATTTCCAAGCTTGCTAGTTTAATTGCTAGTTTGTTAAACATGTCTGACTCAGAGGAATATCTCTGTGCTATATGTGCAAAAGCCAAGGTGGAGCCCAATAGAAATTTATGTACTAATTGCATTGATGCCGACTAACTTGCCTCACGTGTCAGTACCTGCATCTCCCGCTCGGGAGGTGCGTGATATTGTAACGCCGAGTACTTCAGGGCGGCCATTACAAATCACCCTACAGGACATGGCTAATGTTATGACTGAAGTTTTGTCTAAATTACCAGAACTTAGAGGTAAGCGAGATCACTCTGGGGTGAGAACAGAGTGCGCTGATAATAATAGGGCCATGTCAGATACTGCGTCACAACTTGCAGAACATGAGGACGGAGAGCTTCATTATGCAGGTGACGGTTCTGATCCAAATAGAGTGGATTCAGATATTTCAAATTTTAAGTTTAAACTAGAAAACCTCTGTGTACTGCTAGGGGAGGTATTAGCGGCTCTGAATGATTGTAACACCGTTGCAATCCCAGAGAAATTATGTAGGCTGGATAGATACTATGCGGTACCGGCGAGTACTGGCGTATTTCCTATACCTAAGAGGCTTACAGAGATAATTACTAAGGAGTGGGATAGGCCCGGTGTACCCTTTTCCCCCCCTCCTGTATTTAGAAAAATGTTTCCAATAGACGCCACCACACGGGACTTATGGCAGACGGTCCCTAAGGTGGAGGGAGCGGTTTCTACTCTGGCTAAGCGTACCACTATCCCGGTGGAGGATAGCTGTGCCTTTTCAGATCCAATGGATAAAAAATTAGAGGGTTACCTTAAGAAAATGTTTGTTCAACAAGGTTTTATATTGCAACCCCTTGCATGTATTGCGTCTGTCACGGCTGCGGCCGCATTTTGGTCCGAGTCTCTGGAAGAGACTCTCGACTCAGTAACTATAGATGAGATTTCAAATAAGCTTAAAACCATTAAGCTAGCTAATTCATTTATTTCAGATGCCGTAGTACATTTAACTAAACTTACGGCTAAGAATTCCGGATTCGCCATTCAGGCACGTAGAGCACTGTGGCTAAAATCCTGGTCAGCTGATCTTACTTCTAAATCTAAATTACTTAACATACCTTTCAAGGGGCAGACCTTATTCGGGCCCGGTTTGAAAGAGATTATCGCTGACATTACAGGAGGTAAAGGTCATGCCCTGCCTCAAGACAGAGCCAAACCTAGGGCTAGACAGTCTAATTTTCGTGCCTTTCGTAACTTCAAGGCAGGAGCAGCATCAACCTCCTCTGCACCAAAACAGGAAGGAGCTGTTGCTCGCTACAGACAAGGCTGGAAGCCTAACCAGTCCTGGAATAAGGGCAAGCAGGCCAGAAAACCTGCTGCTGCCCCTAAGACAGCATGAATTGAGGGCCCCCGATCCGGGAACGGGTCTAGTGGGGGGCAGACTTTCTCTCTTCGCCCAGGCTTGGGCAAGAGATGTCCAGGATCCCTGGGCGTTAGAGATCATATCTCAGGGATATCTTCTGGACTTCAAATCCTCTCCCCCAAAAGGGAGATTTCATCTTTCAAGGTTGTCAACAAACCAAATAAAGAAAGAGGTGTTTCTACGCTGTGTACAAGATCTTTTACTAATGGGAGTGATCCATCCGGTTCCGCGGTCAGAGCACGGACTGGGGTTTTACTCAAATCTGTTTGTGGTTCCCAAGAAAGAAGGAACCTTCAGACCAATCTTGGATTTAAAGATCCTAAACAAATTCCTAAGAGTTCCATCGTTCAAAATGGAAACTATTCGGACAATCTTACCCATGATCCAAAAGGGTCAGTACATGACCACAGTGGATTTAAAGGATGCCTACCTTCACATACCGATTCACAAAGATCATTACCGGTATCTAAGGTTTGCCTTCCTAGACAGGCATTACCAGTTTGTAGCTCTTCCATTCGGATTGGCTACGGCTCCAAGAATCTTCACAAAGGTTCTGGGCTCTCTTCTAGCGGTACTAAGACCACGAGGAATTTCGGTGGCTCCGTACCTAGACGACATTTTGATACAAGCGTCAAGCTTTCAAACTGCCAAGTCTCATACAGAGTTAGTACTGGCATTTCTAAGGTCGCATGGGTGGAAGGTGAACGAAGAGAAGAGTTCTCTCTTTCCACTCACAAGAGTTCCCTTCTTGGGGACTCTTATAGATTCTGTAGAAATGAAGATTTACCTGACAGAAGACAGGTTAACAAAGATTCAAAATGCTTGCCGTGTCCTTCATTCCATTCAACACCCGTCAGTGGCTCAATGCATGGAGGTAATCGGCTTAATGGTAGCGGCAATGGACATAGTTCCCTTTGCACGCCTGCATCTCAGACCGCTGCAATTGTGCATGCTAAGTCAGTGGAATGGGGATTACTCAGATTTGTCCCCTACTCTGAATCTGGATCAAGAGACCAGAAATTCTCTTCTATGGTGGCTTTCTCGGCCACATCTGTCCAGGGGGATGCCCTTCAGCAGGCCAGACTGGACAATTGTAACAACAGACGCCAGCCTTCTAGGTTGGGGCGCTGTCTGGAATTCCCTGAAGGCTCAGGGATCATGGACTCAGGAGGAGAGTCTCCTTCCAATAAACATTCTGGAATTGAGAGCAGTTATCAATGCCCTTCTAGCTTGGCCTCAGTTAACAACTCAGAGGTTCATCAGGTTTCAGTCGGACAACATCACGACTGTAGCTTACATCAACCATCAAGGAGGGACAAGAAGCTCCCTAGCGATGATGGAAGTATCAAAGATAATTCGCTGGGCAGAGTCTCACTCTTGCCACCTGTCAGCGATCCACAATCCGGGCGTGGAGAACTGGGAAGCGGATTTCCTAAGTCGTCAGACTTTTCATCCGGGGGAGTGGGAACTTCATCCGGAGGTCTTTGCCCAAATACTTCGACGTTGGGGCAAACCAGAGATAGATCTCATGGCGTCTCGCAAGAACGCCAAGCTTCCTTGTTACGGGTCCAGGTCCAGGGACCCGGGAGCGGTTCTGGTAGATGCTTTGACAGCACCTTGGACCTTCGGGATGGCTTATGTGTTTCCACCCTTCCCGATGCTTCCTCGATTGATTGCCAGGATCAAACAGGAGAGAGCATCAGTGATTCTAATAGCGCCTGCGTGGCCACGCAGGACCTGGTATGCAGATCTAGTGGGCATGTCATCCTGTCCACCTTGGTCTCTGCCGCTGAGACAGGACCTTCTGATTCAGGGTCCTTTCAAACATCAAAATCTAATTTCTCTGAAGCTGACTGCTTGGAAATTGAACGCTTGATTTTATCAAAGCGTGGATTTTCGGAGTCAGTAATTGATACCTTAATACAGGCTAGGAAACCTGTTACCAGAAAGATTTACCATAAAATATGGCGTAAATACTTACATTGGTGCGAATCCAAGAGTTACTCATGGAGTAAGGTTAGGATTCCTAGGATATTGTCTTTTCTACAAGAAGGTTTAGAAAAGGGTTTATCTGCTAGTTCCTTAAAGGGACAGATCTCAGCTCTGTCCATTCTTTTACACAAACGTCTGTCAGAAGTCCCAGACGTTCAGGCTTTTTGTCAGGCTTTGGCCAGGATTAAGCCTGTGTTTAAAACTGTTGCTCCACCATGGAGCTTAAATTTAGTTCTTAACGTTTTACAGGGTGTTCCGTTTGAACCCCTTCATTCCATTGATATCAAATTGTTATCTTGGAAGGTTCTGTTTTTAATGGCTATTTCCTCTGCTCGAAGAGTCTCTGAGTTATCGGCCTTACATTGTGATTCTCCTTATCTGATTTTTCATTCAGACAAGGTAGTTCTGCGTACTAAACCTGGGTTCTTACCTAAGGTAGTCACTAATAGGAATATCAATCAAGAGATTGTTGTTCCATCATTGTGTCCTAACCCTTCTTCAAAGAAGGAACGACTTCTACACAATCTGGATGTAGTTCGTGCTCTGAAATTTTATTTACAGGCAACTAAAGATTTTCGCCAAACTTCTTCCCTGTTTGTCGTTTATTCTGGACAGAGGAGAGGTCAAAAAGCTTCTGCTACCTCTCTCTCTTTTTGGCTTCGTAGCATAATACGTTTAGCCTATGAGACTGCTGGACAGCAGCCTCCTGAAAGAATTACAGCTCATTCTACTAGAGCTGTGGCTTCCACTTGGGCCTTTAAGAATGAGGCCTCTGTTGAACAGATTTGCAAGGCTGCAACTTGGTCTTCTCTTCATACTTTTTCCAAATTTTACAAATTTGACACTTTTGCTTCTTCGGAGGCTGTTTTTGGGAGAAAGGTTCTTCAGGCAGTGGTTCCTTCCGTATAAAAATCCTGCCTGTCCCTCCCGTCATCCGTGTACTTTAGCTTTGGTATTGGTATCCCAGAAGTAATGATGACCCGTGGACTGACTACACTTAACAGGAGAAAACATAATTTATGCTTACCTGATAAATTCCTTTCTCCTGTAGTGTAGTCAGTCCACGGCCCGCCCTGTTTTTTATGGCAGGTCTAAATTTTTAAATTATACTCCAGTCACCACTGCACCCTATAGTTTTCTCCTTTCTCGTTTGGTTCTCGGTCGAATGACTGGGTGTGACGTAGAGGGGAGGAGCTATATAGCAGCTCTGCTTGGGTGATCCTCTTGCACTTCCTGTTGGGGAGGAGTTAATATCCCAGAAGTAATGATGACCCGTGGACTGACTACACTACAGGAGAAAGGAATTTATCAGGTAAGCATAAATTATGTTTTTTCCATCAGGATCTCAAATCATTAAATTTGAAGGTATGGAAATTGAACGCTTGATTCTTAGTCATAGAGGTTTCTCTGACTCAGTAATTAATACTATGTTACAGGCTCGTAAATCTGTGTCTAGGAAGATTTATTATCGAGTCTGGAAGACTTACATTTCTTGGTGTTCTTCTCATAAATTCTCCTGGCATTCTTTTAGAATTCCTAGAATTTTACAGTTTCTTCAGGATGGTTTGGATAAAGGTTTGTCTGCAAGTTCTTTGAAAGGACAAATCTCTGCTCTTTCTGTTCTTTTTCACAGAAAGATTGCTAATCTTCCTGATATTCATTGTTTTGTACAGGCTTTGGTTCGTATCAAGCCTGTCATTAAGTCAATCTCTCCTCCTTGGAGTCTTAATTTGGTTCTGAGGGCTTTACAGGCTTCTCCATTTGAACCTATGCATTCTCTGGATATTAAATTACTTTCTTGGAAAGTTTTGTTCCTTTTGGCCATCTCTTCTGCTAGAAGAGTTTCTGAGTTATCTGCTCTTTCTTGTGAATCTCCTTTTCTGATTTTTCATCAGAATAAGGCGGTGTTGCGGACTTCATTTCAATTTTTTCCTAAGGTTGTGAATTCTAACAACATTAGTAGAGAAATTATTGTCCCTTCATTGTGTCCTAATCCTAAGAATTCTCTGGAGAGATCTTTACATTCTTTGGATGTAGTAAGCACTTTAAAATATTATGTTGAAGCTACTAAAGATTTTAGAAAGACTTCTAGTCTATTTGCTATCTTTTCTGGTTCCAGGAAAGGTCAGAAAGCTTCTGCCATTTCTTTGGCGTCTTGATTAAAGTCTTTGATTCATCATGCTTATGTGTAGTCGGGTAAGTCCCCACCTCAAAGGATTACGGCTCATTCTACTAGGTCAGTTTCTACTTCCTGGGTTTTTAGGAATGAAGCTTCTGTTGATCAGATTTGCAAAGCAGCAACTTGGTCTTCTTTGCATACTTTTACTAAATTCTACCATTTTGATGTTTTCTCTTCTTCTGAAGCAGTTTTTGGTAGAAAAGTACTTCAGGCAGCTGTTTCAGTTTGATTCTTCTGCTTATAATTTCAGTTTTTTTCATTATTCAGATTAAAATTTTTGATTTGGGTTGTGGATTATTTTTTCAGCGGAATTGGCTGTCTTTATTTTATCCCTCCCTCTCTAGTGACTCTTGCGTGGAAGTTCCACATCTTGGGTATCTGCTATCCCATACATCACTAGCTCATGGACTCTTGCTAATTACATGAAAGAAAACATAATTTAGGTAAGAACTTACCTGATAAATTTATTTCTTTCATATTAGCAAGAGTCCATGAGACCCACCCTTTTTGTGGTGGTTATGAATTTTTTGTATAAAGCACAATTATTCCAATTCCTTATTTTTGATGCTTTCGCTCCTTTCTTATCACCCCACTTCTTGGCTATTCGTTAAACTGAATTGTGGGTGTGGTGAGGGGTGTATTTATAGGCATTTTGAGGTTTGGGAAACTTTGCCCCTCCTGGTAGGAATGTATATCCCATACGTCACTAGCTCATGGACTCTTGCTAATATGAAAGAAATGAATTTATCAGGTAAGTTCTTACATAAATTATGTTTTTGCAGGGCCTTGCCCCAAAGTAATCAGCTCTTTTCCATGAAAATAAAAATACAATACCCCCCCCAACATTACAACCCACCACCCACATACCCCTACTCTAATCCACCCAAACCCCCCTTAAAAAAAACTATCACTAACCCCCTGAAGATCTCCCTACCTTGAGTCGTCTTCACCCAGCCGAGCCGAATTCTTCATCCAAGCGGAGCAAGAAGATGTCCTCCATCCGGCGATGTCTTCTTCCAAGCAGCATCTTCTATCTTCTTTCTTCCGGATCCATCTTCATCCCGCCGACGCGGAACATCCTCCTTCCCTGACGGACAAACAACGAATGAAGGTTCCTTTAGGGATGTCATCCAAGATTGTCGTCCCTTCAATTCCGATTGGCTGATAGAATTCTATCAGCCAATCGGAATTAGGTAGAAAAAATCTGATTGGCTGATGCAATCAGCCAATCAGATTAAAGTTCAATCCGATTGGCTGATCCAATCAGCCAATCGTATTGAACTTGCATTCTATTGGCTGTTCCGATCAGCCAGTAGAATGCGAGTTCAATACGCTTGGAAGAAGACATCGCCCGGATGGAAGACCTCTTCTTTGCCGCTTGGATCAAGACTTCGCCCGGATGGAGGACCTCTTCTTTGCCGCTTGGATCAAGACTTCTACCGGATGGAGGACATCTTCTTGTTGGGGGGGTATTGTATTTTTATTTTCATGCAAAAGAGCTGATTACTTTGGGGCAAGGCCCTGCAAAAAGCCCTTTTAAGGGCTGGTAAAAGAGCTGATTACTTTTGTATTTTAGAATATGGTAGGGAAATTTTTATTTTGGGGGGCTTCTTTATTTTATTAGGGGTTTTAGATTAGGGGTTTTAGATTAGGTGTAATTAGTTTTAAACTGCTTGTAATTCTTTTTTATTTTTTGTAATTTAGTGTTTGTTTGTTTTTTGTATTATAGAATAGTTTATTTTATTGTATTTTATTTTAGGTAATTGTAGGTATCTTATTTAATTAATTTAATGATAGTGTAGTGTTAGGTTTAATTGTAACTTAGGTTAGGATTTGTTTTACAGGTAATTTTGTATTTATTTTAACTAGGTAGCTATTAAATAGTTATTAACTATTTAATAGTTATTGTACCTAGTTAAAATAAATACAAAGTTGCCTGTAAAATAAATATAAATCCTAAAATAGATACAATGTAATTATTAATTATACTGTAGCTATATTAGGGTTTATTTCATAGGTAAGTATTTAGTTTTAAATAGGAATAATTTAGTTAATTTTAGGAATATTATTTCGTTTAATATAAATTATATTTATGTTAGGGGGTGTTAGGGTTAGGGTTAGAGTTAGGTTTAGGGGTTAATAACTTTATTATAGTAACGGCGATGGTGCGGGCGGGAGATTAGGGGTTAATAATTATAGGTAGGTGGCGGCGATGTTAGGGAGGGCAGATTAGGGGTTAATACTATTTATTCTAGGGTTTGCGAGGCGGGAGTGCGGCGGTTTAGGGGTTAATACATTTATTATAGTGGTGGTGAGGTCCGGTCGGCAGATTAGGGGTTAATAAGTGTAGTTAAGTAGCAGCAAAGTTGGGGGGCAGATTAGGGGTTAATAAATATAATATAGGGGTCGGCGGTGTTAGGGGCAGCAGATTAGGGGTTCATAAGTATAATGTAGGTTGCGGCAGTGTACGGAGCAGCAGATTAGGGGTTAATAGTATAATGCAGGTGTCAGCGATAGCGGGGGCGGCAGATTAGAGGTTAATAAGTGTAAGGTTAGGGGTGTTTAGATAGGAAACAATGGGGCTGCGTTAGGAGCTGAATGCGGCTTTTTTGCAGGTGTTAGGTTTTTTTTCAGCCCAAAATGCCCCATTGTTTCCTATGGGGATATCGTGCACAAGCACGTTTTGCCAGCTTACCGCTACCGTAAGCAACTCTGGTATTGAGGGTTGAAGTGGAGCTACTTTAGGCTCAACGCTCCTTTTTTGAGCCTAACGCAGCCCCTCAGACAACTCTAAATACCAGCATTATTGGAAGGGTGCGTTGGCAAAAAAAGCAGCGTTAGCTACGCGGCTTTTTACCGACAAAACTCTAAATCTAGCCGTTAATTTTTACGTGTGTGGGACTGACGTTGCAGTACAGGCTAAAAGGCTTGCGGTACAGCTATACCGACAAGACTCGTAATGGCTGCGGTGCTGTTTTAACGCTGAAATTACAATTTTTTCAGCGTTAAAACACGAACGCACAACTCGTAATCTAGGTGATATATGTTTAGCACAGGTTATCTTCTCTATTACTAAAAGTGAGATTAGGTGGTATAATACCTGTGTTCTTTGGAATGACAAGGGTGTAACAGAGAATAGAATGCCAATAAATTTTAAGGAGAGGGAAAATTAAAAGTAACATGGAGACAGACTTTGAGACATGCCACATAGATGTTTAAAACAGGTGCTTCCAAATACAGTAGCAGGTTCTAAGAGTAAACTTTATCAGAATTATAACTGTCTATCAAAATAGAGAATTCACTGCCCTAGACTTAATGAGAGGGAAAATTTATGGCATGGAGATAAAACTTCAAAGCATATCATAAAGACGTTTAGCACAGGTGCTCCCACAGTACATTATCATGATGTAAAAGTGATATTAAAGGGAAGTCTACTCCAGAATTTTTATTGTTTAAAAAAATAGATAATCCCTTTGTTACACATTCCTCAGTTTTGCATAGCCAGCACTAAATATACTTTTTTTTTTTTTTTTTTAAGTTTTCAAAGAAGCTTTATTGAAGGTCAGATAAATGTTACAAACTCTTTCAACATTTAAAGGATACATGTGATTGTCAAATTGTTGGCGCCCAGTGCCCTCTACAATAAACATTCCTGTGAAATTGCAAATTGTCCGGGCTTGGTCATTTCAGAAAATATCTGAAGGTAGTGTCCATAAAAGTAATCTGATCCAAGCGACACTTTAATTAAATAACAATAATACAAATGCAAGGAAATATAAAGAAAATTACAAATTCAAAAACGATCCTTAATACAATTTGAGATGGTATTGCCCTCTCAACCTGTTGCGCGCATCACAAAGAAATATATAGTACCTAGTCTTTTACCCTATTGGTCTGACTGGTCCCCCCTGTGTTACCTGTCCTAAGTGTGATTTGCATTCAGCCCATTGTGCTAGCATGAGTTCATGCATATCTGTTGTACCCTGCTGTATGTGGTGATATCTTTCAAAGTGTATTAGGGTGTCTACCTGATGCTGCCATTCTCCAGCCGTTGGGACGTTCTTTGACTTCCAATGTTTCGGGATTAACATCTTGGCGCTGTTTAACATAATCAGCCTCAATGCTTTGCTTACTTTCAAGTTTGGGCAGTGATAGATATAGTAATGTCTTGGGGTTATTCTGTAGTGGTTTTCTAAATTTACTTTTTACCTCTGATTACATTGTATCTAAGCCTCTGCAGACTGCCCCCTTATTTCAGTTCTTTTGACAGACTTTCATTTTAGCCAATCAGTGCTGACTCATAAACGGGAGTGAGCACAATTTTATCTATATGACACATGAACTAGTACTGTCCAGCTGTAAAAACTGACAAAATGCACTGAGATAAGAAGCGGCCTTCAAGGACTTAAAAATTTGCATATGAGCCTACCTAGGTTTTGCTTTTAAGAAAGAATACTAAGAGAAAAAAGCAAAGTTGATGATAAAAGTATATTGGAAAGTGGTTTAAAATCCCATGCTCTATCTGAATCATGAAAGTTTAATTTTGACTATACTGTCCCTTTAAGTAAAATGATCAGTGTTCTAAGGAAGGATAAGGGTAAATGACAATGCAATATCTGTAGACTTTAATGGGAAATAAAATAAATAAATAAAAAAAAGCATGAAGACATAGGTGCTCCCCAAGTTCAGTATTGGGTTCCGAAAGTGACATTAAGGGTTATAGCTGTGTCCTATGGGAGGACAATAGTGTTTAAGAGAATTGGATTCCTATAGAGTGAAGATTAAAAGTGACATTGAGATAAAACTTTGAGACACATCACATAAATGTTTGGTACAGGTGCTCCCCAAGTACAGTAGCTGTTCTAAGAGTAAGATTAAGTAGAATTATAATTGTGTTCTATCGAGTGACAAGGGTGAATAAGAGAACAGAACATATCAGAAATAAGTTTGGCACAGGTGCTCCCCAAGTACAGTAGCAGGCTTTAGGAGTGAGATTAATTGGAATTATAACTGTTCAGTCAAATGACAAGGATGAATGAGAAAATAGAATCCTCATTGGCTTTACTGGGTGTAAAAATTGAAAGTGGCCTGGAGATAAAACATAAAAACATTTTACAAAGATGTTTGGCACAGATGTGAAGGTAAAATAGCAGAATGTAAGGAATATATTATCCTCTTAGGTGCACAAGATGACCTGATTTCATCATACACACCTCTTCAGTGTGGATGGCAACCACTTGTTATCTTGGGGGCAACCCTTCTGATCTAGTCCCCCCTCCACTCACCGCAGCAGTGAAGCAGACTACATTTGGCTAAAGGCAGATCATCCAGTGAGCGCCATTGGAAGCATGATAACATCACAGGAATTAGGAACTACTGTACAGGCAGTCTGTGGCTGTGGAGTAGGGTTTGAAAGCCAATATCGCAGCCCACAATCTTTTTACAGGGAAAAGAGACCACCGTCTACTCAGGGTAAAAGGAACTTTAAGTGATGCATGTTATTGCTGTTTTATTGACAATCACATGCATCTTATAGAGGTATGCACCCCTCATGTGAAAGAAGTGTCACAGCTACCCCATGTACACATCTGAACAGTATTTGACAAGGGGAAGGGGAAATTTTAGAACCCCTGAACCTCCCATAAAACAGATAGAGGTGTGAGACCCTAACTTGGAAAGAGGGGACTTTCCTATTTCCAATGTGTGGACTCATAACCCTATAATTAGTAGGTGACATACCCTGCTATATATATTTCCCTAGTTGGCTTTAGAAGATAACTACTGCAAAACAATTCACTTTATACTAACAAAATGACAGTGGTTAGCCAAGCCTGGATTGGCTCCTCCAAACAACGTGGGTGGATTTAAGATAATGAAAACAACTGCAGCAAACAAGATTTTCTTTAACCCCTTAACTGCCGATGATGACAAGTGTTTGTCATCAGCACAATGCTTTTAGTGCAGAGGATAACCATGTGTCTTCCTGGGTGGGGGACGTGACGGCACTACAAGGTACCCTAGCCTCGAATAGCTGTGTCAGGCTGCTTCACAGAGCACTGAACCCTGCAATAAATCCCTGCAATTATGAATCACAGAATCTCAACTATCCATGTCCAGGATCCTGATTCCTAGGTCAAGGGTCAGTGTCTCCAACTCACTACCAATTCCCTGAGGGTCTGTCTCCTGAACTGTTATACACTGGATCGTGACAGTAAGCTGGTGCCAAACAAAGGACCCCACAGTGGTAGTAGAGTACAAAAGGAATACAAGCTATCTCAGACCCAAGATAGCCCTAAAGGGAGACCAGAAGCTAGCCCTAAAGAGACAGGGACACTCCTACTATGTGTGATATTTATTTTGGTGAAACTGATTCTGACTATGTCAATGAGGAGGATGAATTCATAGATCCAGCTGAACTGGTATGAGCGCAATTTTAAAAAGTCACAAAATCAAACAGGACTCCAATCTATCAGCTTTAACAACATCAGACAGCAGAGAGCTCCCATCATGAAGTCTCTACTTGGAATACTGATTTTCCTGTTAATGTTATTTCTAGTGCCTCTGAAGATAGGACTGATGTGGAAGAAGAAACATCTGATTTACAAACTGCTGTTTGGAGAAATTGCCCCTACCAGAGATATGCTGAATTGTTATCTCAGAATGTTCCCAAACTGATATGTAGCACCTCTGCGTCACTTTAAGAAACATCACACTAGAAAAATATTTCAGCCCTCTAAGCTCCCTTCTAAAGAATGTTCTAAAAATAAAAACTCTCTGCCCTCAGAAAATCAGACGTATAAAGAGGAAACTTTGCCTTGAATCTCCTGTAATACCTTCTGTTTTGCCAGTGCCAGATCCTTTGCTGCAGCATGATACCCCCCACACCAAGCTGAATGTTTTGTCTGGCCACTTTCAGTCCCTTATTGAAGTACTCAAAGGTACCTCTTCCCAAACTGTTTTCAATTCCTGATGGATCTGATGCTGTCTCCCTTTCTGTCAACCCTGTGCTAGACGCAAAGGATTACTTTGTTCCAGATGCAAAACCTTCCTGCTTTTCAGATAATAATGTTAAAGAGGTGTTTTCTAGAAAAACCAGTGCTGAGATTCAAACCTAAGTGATATGTATGTCTGCTGACCCTCAGAAAACTTCTCAGTCAGAATCCTGTGCCAAAATCCCATAAATAGAATATTTGAGTACAATCAACCTTCTTCAAGTTCTTCTGTTACTGCATCCAATAAAAGGTTTTCTTTGGCAGCAACCTGGTACCTGCCTAAACATTCTACTATTTCTGCTCTCTATTTGGGCAATTCTGAACCTGGCCCAAATGGGGATTCTCGACCCTGAATCATGTGCAGATGTCTCTGAACCTGGCTCCATAGTGAGCATTCCTTATCCTGAACCATGTGAGGATATTTCTGAACCTGGCCCCCAATCATGTGCTGATGTCTCTGAACCTGTTCCCCAGTGGACATTCCTGTCCCTGATTTCTGTGAAGACACTCCTGAACCTGGCCCCAAGGTGTGCTTTCGTGTTTTTGACCCTGAAGCGGGTATTCCTGATTTTGGCTCTAGTGTAGGAATTCCTATGTTTAGCCCTGAAATGGGCATAAATATACCTGACCCTGAAGAAAGCCTTGCCCTCTGATCTAAAGTGAGCATGGTTCTTGGCTCCAAATTTGGTCCCTTTTCTTTTCCTGTAGTTGTCCCTGGCCCTAGTATGGGCACTCATGTCTTTGAGCCTAGCCCTTTTGTGGGCACTCCTTAACCTGATTTCCAAGAGGACCCTCTGTACCTGAAACCAGTGAGGACACACTTGAATATGGAAAAGAATATGGCAAAACCTTGTCTAGCTTTGTATTATACACGCCTGTCTCTGAAGAAAGCCAAGCTATCTGCCTAGGAGTGGGCATCATTTGGAGTATACTTGGTCCTCAGTGAAGAGGTATATCTGGAGGACACTCAAAACTCTAATTTAGAAGAGGATAATCTTTTTTTTTTTGCAGTCCAGAATGGTGCATTGATAATTCTTGGAAGTTGAGGAAAAGCTGGCCATCTGTCTAAGATTGGACATGGCCTTTTCTTTGGGTGTGTATGTGGTCATCTGTCATGAAGTGCATTCACCTATCGACTCTGAAGATAATGCCTTTGTTGGAAGTTCTTTGTATGTTACAATCAAATGTTTTTGTAATCACTACAAGTTTCCTAAGGAAGATAACTTCAAATTTTACTGCTGTAGTTTTCAAGCTCATTTGCTTCCTGAAAGCCTTGGCATTGTCCTCTTGCTTTTCCAAGACATCTCCCATCCTCCTCTTGATTGTACGATTGGATTCTCTACTACCATACATTTACCATTGGATCACTATGCTAATGTTGTTGTTCTTCTCTCTCCCTCCCTTTGGATTATGTTGGGTGCCCGGAGGTCACCCTTAAGGGTGTGTGGAGGGCACTGTCATGCCTGCATAAATGCTGTTGCAGCCACTTTAAAACTGCTTCTCTGCTTCTGACAATCAGGCTGTTTTGGCCATAGCTTTTATTCATTCTCTGCTGAAACTTCCCATCCTAATTAATCATCCTCCACCTGATTCCTACAGCCTCTATTTTGGAAATCCTCAAGCCTAGGTTCAATGCACCAGCTTTGATGTTGTTTCTGAAAGCAGATCACCCTTTATTTGTGATTTCAAGTTTACTGTCCTGCCTGATGACCGATGCCAGTTTTCTACTAACCACAAGTAGCCAGATATTCTGCTTTGTTTCCTGGAAACAACTATTTTGTATACTTTGAACTCTGCAAACAAATCTCAGTTACAAGTCTGCATTGCTGTGCTCATTCAGTCATCTGCTACAACTGTATTATGCTCTGAACTGCAATATATTTCAGTTACCAATCTGTTTGCTATTATTATCCAGTCATTTTCTTCAGCTACTATGTGTACTCTAAATTCTGCAGCTACTACTTTATTTCTGTTATTATTCAGTCATTTGTAGTTATATAATACATTCTGAATCCTATAACATCACAATTACCAGTTAACTCTTATTGGGATTTACAGTCTTACGCCTCAGCTATTGGGATTTACAGTGTTACACATAAGATCACTGCTCCTTAATTTCTCTGCCACCACTGCAATAATCCCTATCCAATCCGATCGGGATGATTGACAAACCCTGCTAGTGGCCGATTGGCCACGAATGTGCAGAAGGGGCATTGCACAAGCATTTGACAAAAAAATGCTTGTGCAATGTTAAATGCAGACAGCGCTCAACTATCCACGTCCAGGATCCTGATTCCCGGGTCAAGTGTCGGTGTCTCCAACTCCCTACCACTGCATGGAGGATCCATCTCCTGAATGGTTATACACTGGATTATGACCGTACCTATATAAATTGACAATATCATGAAATAAACATATAAAGTGGTGTTTGACAGAAAAATAACAAATATAACGGGTGATGACCAGGGTTAACTAACTCACTTTCACTAATCTGTCACAGTCCAGCCACTCCATGCAAGCCTGTGACTTAGTTCAGTGGGTGCAAGGGTTAACAACACTGTAGTCTGTCCTAGACTTAGAAAAATGCCCAAATTCCCCTTGTACTGCTAACTGAACTAAAACTATATCTAAGCTGCCACCACTTACAATTTATTGATGGGGAAATCCTAAGGAAAAACCCAGACTTACACATTAACTCTCAGAATACAATTTAGCAAAAAATATCTTAAAATCACAGTACTAATACTACCAGTCTCTTTCAGTAACAAGGTTCAAATATTAGACAAATGCAAAATCTTAATAAAGGAAATATTTATTATGCGAAAAAATTATACACAGGCAAACAGTTTTAAAATAAAAAGGAGAAATAACAGAAACCTTACACTTCACTAGCTTTGGTATCTGCCCCAGGGAGATGGGTCAGAAAGATGGTCACTCACTCCTATGAAGAATGAACAACTTTAAATGTTAAAACACAAACTTTTATACCTCTTTCCATGATATCATAGTGCTTAGGCTAACCTTCTTGCTGAGGGGCTAGGGAAATATCCACCCCTCTCTTTTACGACCGTTATAAAGCTCAGCACCTTTGGCTGAAATGATAGAACACATTACATCTTCTGATAGGCATATTCAGCGTGTTCACCTATATAAGCAACTTCCCAGGGACATCCTGAGAATTAGTTTGGTACCAAATATGACATGCCCCCCCTCATTTAGTGTCATAACATGTTCTGAGGAGAGGCACTGCTTTGTGTCTCTGGAGCTGACAAGTTTACTGGCTTTATGCATCAATGCATACGCAATAACATTTGGTAAAGTGAACCTTAGAAACTATTTATTAGGAGGGTCTGGTTTATCAAAGGAAAAACACACACACAGCACATAAACACAGTAACATATTTCTTCTTGAAAAACAGGCTTGTCGGGGTATATGAATATTATAAATGAAAATTATATATATATATATATATATATATATTTTTTTTTTTTTCCATATATAGTTGGTAAGACCACAGGATTAATTAAATTTGAGGCTATTTACAACAGTTCTATTTCACTGTAAATCACAGCCCTTCTGCCAAATGGTTTTGGCTGGGTGAAGACACATTTATTCTAATTAAAAGATAACATAGTTTTTTAAGCTCACAGCCTTGCAGGGGGTAGCAAACAGGGAATGTATGGAGACGACATTCTGAGCATAAAGCTAGTTAAGCAAATAAAATTCTGACTGCATAGTGATTAGCATAGACTTGTTTATTACCTCTGCCTGCGTATTGAAGCAATGAAAGTTTGACCAGCAAAAACACGTTTTAAATTATACTCTTAAAACCATTGTTAAAAGACAGCATATAAATGAATACATATATATATATATATACATGTACATATATTCAGACAAAATATTTAATATATATACCTTAGACTGTATTACATGTCTATAATGCAATTCAGATTCAAATAAATTAAATGAATAACTGCATTAGTAGATATAAAATGTTTAAATTATTCACAATTCTCTTTATTCCAGGAAGCTAATTCAAAATGAAAGGAAGAACATTAATGGATATAAAATTGTCTGTTCTTATAATATTAAATATGATTGTCTGCTAAATGAAAAATATAAATAACCTAAACTTTTATTTTTCAGGCATGGTTAACAAATACACACGTAGTTGTCCCATAAAGAAGTACACTGAATGCGAAATATGCTGTGTTTGTATATAAATGTGGGGAAATGACCTGGTGACATTTTAAATGGATTTTAAGCTAATCAGTTAGCAGTATAAATTACTTTGATGTTAAAAACATAATGTGTTTGGTATTGGGGTAATCAGAAAAATGATATGATACTACCCCATCTATAATTAATATTGTAATTTATTAATGCAATAAATTATAGTATGTCTAATATAATCATTGTATGGGAAGATTTTTGAACTGGCAGTGTGGGATAAATGTTAGAAATGATTAAATGTATTGCTGTTTTTTTGTCATGTTCCCCCTGAAATCCGGTATTACAGCCAAAAGAAAAAAAAAATACATTTCCGAAATGATCCAATGAAATGGGGCAAGCCTAGGGCCAATCAGAGAGATGCTTCCCAGGTGGCTAATGGGATGATCAGTTTCCATAGGACCGCCCATATGGTTTCATAAATGATTGAAAAAATATATAAGTAATGCAAGAGAAGGAAAAGACATGCTGCTGAGCTAACTTATAACTGGTTACTGGGCGTTTGAAATACAAGTATTTCAAGCAAGGCTAGCTACCTTTTCTCATTGATTGCAAAATATACTTGTTACAATTACACCTAACACTACACTATAATTAAATTAATTACCTAAACTAACTACAATTAATTATAATTAAATTAAATAAACGAAAGTACGAAAAAAAACAAACACTAAATTACAGAAAATAATAAAATAATTACAAGAATTTTAAACTAATTTCACCTAATCTAATCCCCCTAAGAAAATAAAAAAGCCCTCCAAAATAATAAAAATCCCTACCCTATACTAAATTACAAATAGCCCTTAAAAGGGCCTTTTTCAGGGCATTACCCAAAAGTAATAAGCTCTTTTACCTGTAAAAAAAATACAATACCCCCCAACATTAAAACCCACCACCCACACACCCAACGCTACTCTAAAACCCGCCCAATCCCCCCTTAATAAAACCTAACACTTGAAGATCACCCTACCTTGAGACGTCTTCACCCAACCGGGCAGAAGAGGACCTCCAGACAGGCAGAAGTCTTCACCCAGACGGCATCTTCTATCTTCATCCATCCGGGGGTCCATCTTCAAGCCATCCGACGCGGAGCATCCTCTTCCATCCGACGACTAACACTAAATGAAGGTACCTTTAAGTGACGTCATCCAAGATGGCGTCCCTTCAATTCCAGCCAATCGGAATTAAGGTAGAAAAAATCCTATTGGCTGATCCAACCAGCCAATAGGATTGAGATTGCATTCTATTGGCTGTTCCAATCAGCCAATAGAATGCAAGCTCAATCCTATTGGCTGATTGGATCAGCCAATAGGATTGAACTTCAATCCTATTGGCTGATTGCATTAGCCAATAGGATTTTTCCTATCTTAATTCCGATTGGCTGATAGAATTCTATCAGCCAATCGGAATTGAAGGGACGCCATCTTGGATGACGTCACTTAAAGGTACCGTCATTTAGTGTTAGTCGGCGGTTGGAAGAGGATGCTCCGCGTCGGATGGCTTGAAGATGGACCTGCTCCGCTCCGGATGGATGAAGATAGAAGATGCCACCTGGATGAAGACTTCTGCCCGTCTGGAGGACCACTTCTGCCCAGTTGGGTGAAGACATCTCAAGGTAGGGTGATCTTCAAGGGGTTAGTGTTAGGTTTTATTAAGGGGGATTGGGTGGGTTTTAGTGTAGGGTTGGGTGTGTGGGTGGTGGGTTTTAATGTTGGGGGGGTATTGTATTTTTTTTTACAGGTAAAAGAGCTGATTACTTTGGGGCAATGCCCCACAAATGGCCCTTTTAAGGGCTTTTTGTAATTTAGTATCTTTTTATTATTTTGGGGGGCTTTTTATTTTATTAGGGGGATTAGATTAGGTGTAATTAGTTTAAAATTCTTGTAATTATTTTATTATTTTCTGTAATTTAGTTTTTTTTTTCCGTACTTTAGTTTATTTAATTTAATTGTAACTAATTGTAGTTAATTTAGGTAATTTATTTAATTTTAGTGTAGTGTTAGGTGTAATTGTAAATTAGGTTAGGTTTTATTTTGCAGGTAAATTTGTATTTATTTTATCTAGGTAGTTATTAAATAGTTAATAACTATTCTACTTAGTTAAAATAAATACAAACTTGCCTGTAAAATAAAAATAAACCCTGAAATAGCTACAATGTAATTATTAGTTATATTGTAGCTATCTTAGGGTTCATTTTATAGGTAAGTATTTAGTTTTTAATAGGAATAATTTATTTAATTGTAGTAATTTTTTTCCGATTATTTTAAATTATATTTAAGTTAGGGGGGTGTTAGGGTTAGACTTAGGTTTAGGGGTTAATACATTTAATATAATGGCTGCGACGTTGGGGGTGGCAGATTAGGGGTTAATAAATGTAGGTAGGTGTCAGCGATGTTAGTGACGGAAGATTAGGGGTTAATAAAATTTAACTAGTGTTTGCGATGCGGGAGTACGGCGGTTTAGGGGTTAATATATTTATTACAGTGGCGCCGATGTCTGGTCGGCAGATTAGGGGTTAAAAAATGTATTTGTGTTTGCGATGTGCGGGGGGGCCTCGGTTTAGGGGTTAATAGGTAGTTTATGGGTGTTAGTGTACTTTTTATCACTTTAGTTAAGAGTTTTATGTTACAGCGTTAGCCCATAAAACTCTTAACTACTGACTTTTAAATGCGGTAGTAGTCTTGACAGGAGAGGGTCTACCGCTCACTTTTTCCAAGACTCGTAATACCGGCGTTAGGAAAATCCCATTGAAAAGATAGGATACGCAATTGACATAAGGGGATTTGCGGTATGCTCGAGTCGCGGGAAAAAAGTGAGCGGTACACCTGTACCTGCCAGACTCGTAATACCAGCGGGCGTTAAAAAGCAGCGTTGGGACCTCTCAACGCTGCTTTTTAACCCTAACGCAAGACTCGTAATTTAGGCGATAGTCTTTAGTGTTAAGTAGTTTATCTTTGCAAATATAGATTTATAACTCAGAATTGGTTTTAAATTGTAAGTAACTAAGAATTTATTTCAACTTAGATAAATTAGCAAAGGACAATTGGTTTTTGCATAGATAATAGATACTATTTTGATGTTATAAATTAGAATTGTGTTAGAATCAATTGTGACTATATAGTTGATTGTACCAGTCTGAATGCTAGTAGCTAATATCTTGGAATCTCATTGTGTCAATTGAATGAAATTCAATTGTGAATAAGGCTAGCTCTAAAGGTAAACGTTTATGAACTTTGCATAGCATATTTTATTAGTTTTAAACGTGCATAGTATTGATTCATATTCTTGTTCCTACAAATGCACTTCAGTGTGTCTATAAATATTAACTAATAAAAATAATTCAGGAATTTATATTAATTTTATGGTTTTAGTATATGCATATTGATTGAGGGTTTATTTTAAAGGATAATTATTAAATATATTGTGTTATAACCCGGCCATATACTGACAGGCTAAAGAATATTAACCTCTTAGCATCTAAATCATGAGGTATTCATGACACCTCCCCCAAATAAGAGACGCAAAGGGATGTGGCAAACACGCAACACTCTAGCTGTGTATCAAAGGGAGCATCCCTTTGAGGTGATAACGCCATTCCCAGACAAATTGCACATAGCAGTTTTGCCATCATGATGCCCACCTTTTGTAAATGACATACAATTTGCTCTACCCAGCTGATGTAATATATTGCAGGCACCCTCCCATGCAGCTTGTAGCTTGTTCTGCCTCATGGGTGTTAGTAGAAGAACCTTTTTGCCCCATCTCATACACTCCATCTCTGGCAGTAGAATCCTGCAATTGTTCTTTCATGACTATGGCATTGGCAGCGTTGAGTTTTTCAGGTACCTCCCCCAATAACACTTGCATCATGTCCCTGAAATGTACATCATACCCTGTTACAGAGGTGTCTGAGAAGCCTAGTTTATTTTCACACCCTCTGAATGTATTGTGTTTTGTCAACTTTTGATTAACTACACAGGGATCTTGCCCCTCCACCTGATTAGAATGCCTGTTGGTAGGGGGTTGCCTAACTGCCCCCCTTCTCTCCACTGTGGGGCCTATCTGCTGAGCCTGCTGGGGACTCTGACTCTGCAAACCTATCAGTGTATCTGCTGAATGGCACTGTGGGGCTGTGTAAATACACTTCTCTGTACTCCTCCCCCCTGCATCTGCAGTCTGTGTCAGTCTCTGTCCCCTAGTCTGTGCAGTCTGCTTGTAGGTCACAGCTGAGGTTATTGGGGTCTCTGTTACCCACAATCTTTCACACTTACTCTGGGTGTCCCTCAAAGAGTATCCTGTACCCTCCTCCCCCACACACTCTGGATTCTGGGGCGCTGCTGCTTCTGGCACAGAGTGGGCTACATTTTCCCTATGCTCTTTCTCACAGTCAGTCTGCCACTTCACCTCCTCACACATAATTTGGGATCCTTCTGACACTGGTACAGAC
The DNA here is from genome assembly GCF_027579735.1 of Bombina bombina. Lineage (NCBI taxonomy): Eukaryota > Metazoa > Chordata > Amphibia > Anura > Bombinatoridae > Bombina > Bombina bombina. Next base: position 1,421,334,876 of record NC_069499.1, on the reverse strand, counting down.
AAGCACATATCTTCCTTCTGCCAGTTATCCCATATATCCTGTCTCTTTCTTTCCACAGGGGATTCCACTTTTTCTGGCACAGACTGGCACACATCATCCTGCAGCCCAGTCATCCAGTCATTCTCTCCCCCCATATGCTCACTCCTTTCTTTATACTCCACTGTTTCAAGCACAGACAGACACACATCACCCATCTGCCTCCTTTCAGAGTTATTTTCTTCCTGTACATTTAAACTATGTTCTAGAAATACTTCCAGTTCAGGCACAGACAGACCCACACATTCTATTTGCCTTTCTCCCCAGTCAGTCTCACACTGTACAGTTAAATTCGGTTCTCCATATCCTACTGGGCTAAGCACAGACAGACTCACACCATCTATCTGTCCTTCTCTCCAGTCAGTCTCTCCTCTTACATTTTCATATCTCAGCACAGACACCCCCTAGTTCAGGCACAGCAGCTTGCACATATGTACCCTGTCCTCCCTCCTGGTCAGCATGTCTCTGAGCTTTTTTACACACAGCCCTCTGCTTATAAGGGCCCACAGCTAATGTCACATGTATCATTGTCAGGCACATACAAGGATAACAACCTGCCCAGATCAGTACCCAGTAAAACATCATTAGGAATAAAACCTCTCCCCGCCCCACAATCAAGGTATACACGTGCAATAGACACTGCCAATTGCATTCCCCCAATCCCTTTAACTGCTACAGTCCTGCCAGGAATAATGTCCTTAGTGCTCACCAGCCCTGGATGCACGAGAGTCACTGCTGCACCTATTTCCCCCGAAGCCCCAATGTTACTTTAGCTCCGACAGTCACATGTTGTAAGTTTTCATTGTTTCTTTCTTCTGGCCGTGTAACAAACAAAACAGATGCTGGTACTTCTGAGGGATTACTCCCTCCATCTGAATGCACCAATTTAATCTTCTCTGGGCAAGTGGAGCTGATGTGGCCCACGTTGTTGCAAGAAAAACACCTGCGGGTATACCCCCTGCCCAGGTGCAGCACTCACCCCTCCTTTTTCAGAGGGTACAGACACATTAAACAAAGGCACAACAGGCTTGGTGAAGGGGGGTTGCAAAGCAGCTCCTTTCCAGATGGATGCCCCCTTAACAAAGGATTTTCTCCCATTCACTGGTGACCTGTTGGCTATGTAAACATCTGTCAGCTCACCCACCTCAAATGCTGTTTTGGGTTTTCGATCCAGCACCCATTCCTGTACTTCTGCTGGGCACAGCTGTAGGAATTGCTCCTTCACTATTAGATCTCCCAGCTCCTCCATAGTGGCAATCTTTAGCCCTTTGGTCCACTGTTTAAATGCTGTGGTCAGGCTTCCAACAACTGCAGTATAGCTCTCTGATGTACTCCTCTGCAGAGTATGGAATGTCTTTCTGTACACCTCAGGAGTCAGATTATACCTCCTCTGCAGTGCAGCTTTAATTGCATCATAGTCCTGATCACATTCTGGAGCAAGTTCTGCAAAAGCCTCCAGTGCAGGACCTTTCAGACCAGGGGTAAGATACTTGGCCCACTGCTCCCTTGGTAGCTGGAACTGTCTGCAAACTTTTTCAAAGCTGCGCAGGAATATATCCAAGTCTCCATCTTTCTCTAGGTTTTTATTAAAGAGGAGTCTCTAGGTTCACTAACAATAGATGAGACAGTTTCTCTCTCCAACCATGCAAGCTTTAACTGATACTCTCTCTCAGGCTGTCGTTCATCTGCTTCCCTGGCAGCCTGTCTGTCTCTCAGCCTGTCTCCTGTGGCCAGAGCATCTCTCTCTCTCAGCCTGGTGCTCATCTGCTTCCCTGGCAGCCTGTCTGTCTCTCAGCCTGTCTCCCTACGATCAGAGCCTCCCTCTCCGCTGCTTCCCTCGCAGCCTCTCTGTCTCTCTCAGAACCATGCTCAGCAGCCTGCTGTTCTTGGAATTTGAGAATGAGCTTCATGTGCAAAGTTGTATCCGCTGAGCCCATATGTTTTGGAACGGTTTGCAAATAACAGTCCAAGGGATCTCCAGAGCTTAATGAATCACTGCCCACAGCTGCAGACACCTCTCCTGAGGCTTCATATTGTGGGGCCTGGGTGCCGTCATAGTCCAAGAGCTTGTATTAATCCATCTTTTGTATTCCCACGGGAGGGAATATCTCTCTCCTGGCATAACAGTGCCATCATTTCCTTGGTCTGCTGCTGGTATGCCTCCATAGTAAAAATAGAAAAGAAAACAGAATAGGGAAGGGGACTGTTTGCAATTAGTGATGTCCCGAACTGTTCGACCGCGAACGGTTCATGGCGAACTTCGGTTGTTCGCGTTCACAGCTGCGGGCGAACACATGCGATGTTCGATCCGCCCCCTATGTGTCATCATTGAGGAAACTTTGACCCTGTATGTCACAGCCTTCTGACACATTAGAGCCAATCAGCATCAGACACTCCCTCACAGACCCTCCCCTCTTCTTGGCAGCAGCCATTTTAGACTCATAACGACCTTGCTTTGTTAGTGAGAGGACATTTTGTGTTGCTGCTGCTGACATTATCGGGAAATAGATAGCTAGGCTAGTGTATTTAGTGTCCAATACAGTCCTGAAGGACTCATCTCATCTCTGCTGCAAGGACAGCACCCCAAAAAGCCCTTTTTAGGGCTATAATTCGAGACGTTTTTTTTTTTTCTTCATATTTTTATTAGCATTTTATTAGCATTTGCCTGGCTTTCAGCCTGTGTGTAAGGCTCACAGCATATGCTGTGATTACTGCCACCACTGATATCTGCCTAACAACATTAGTTTAAATTTAACCAACAAAAATTTGAAATTATTTTTTTTATTCAGGCCTGTGTCACACAGCATATACTCTGGTTCATTGCTCTGTGCCAGCCACCAGTGGTCATATCCGCTTATAACATTATTTTAAATTTAAAAAAAAACTTTTAAATCATTTTGCTAGTGTAATCTAATTTCATTTTCTATCAGGCCTGTGTCTGTCAGGCTCACACAGCACACACAGCAAACTTTTGGTTAATTGCTCTGTGCCAGGCAGCCACCACTCATATCTGCTTCTCCTTATTTTAAATTATAAAAAAAAACTTTTTAATTTTTTTGTTAGTGTAATCTAATATCATTTTCTATCAGGCCTGTGCGTTTTGCTGACTTACAGAGCATACTGTGTTTAATTGCTGCCCTCCCTAGTCTATGAGCCACGACTCATATGTGTTTAACCTTTTTTTAAATTCCCCAACAAAAAAAAAACTTTAAATCATTTTGCTAGTGTAATCTAATTTAATTTTCTATCAGGCCTGTGTCTGTCAGGCTCACACAGCACACACAGCAAACTTTTGGTTAATTGCTCTGTGCCAGGCAGCCACCACTCATATCTGCTTCTCCTTATTTTAAATTATAAAAAAAAACTTTTAAATTTTTTTGTTAGTGTAATCTAATATCATTTTCTATCAGGCCTGTGCGTTTTGCTGACTTACAGAGCATACTGTGTTTAATTGCTGCCCTTCCAAGGCTATCAGCCACGACTCATATGTGCTTAACCTTTTTCTTTAAATTCCCAAAAAAAATCTTTAAATCATTATGCTGGTGTAATCTAATTTTATTTTCTATCAGGCCTGTGTCTAACTGTCTATCTGACTTACAGAGCATACTGTTGTTAATTGCTGCCCTACGTAGCAGCCAGCCAGTGCCACCACTCATATGTGCACTGCTTAACATTATTTTAATATTAAAATATAAACTTTTAAATTATTTTGCTAGTGTAATCTAGCTTAATTTTCTATCAGGCCTGTGTTTTTCTCACTTACACAGCATACTGTGTTAAATTGCTGCCCTACCTACCAGCCACGACTCATATCTGCCAGCCTGTGTGCCAGGCCCAACTAGCCAATTAGTGCCACCAATCATAGTTGTTTTAACAGTATTGAAAAAATTGTAAATCATCACTTTTTTGACTGTGAATCTGCAGTCTAGTAGTGCCATTGAATTGCAGTTCCCTCCTGCCTGCCAGCCTGTGTGCCAGGCCCAACTAGCCAATTAGTGCCACCAATCATAGTTGTTTTAACAGTATTGAAAAAATTGTAAATCATCACTTTTTTGACTGTGAATCTGCAGTCTAGTAGTGCCATTGAATTGCAGTTCCCTCCTGCCTGCCAGCCTGTGTGCCAGGTCCAACTAGCCAATTAGTGCCACCAATCATAGTTGTTATAATTGTATAGAAAAAATTATAAATTATCACTTTTTTGACTGTGAATCTGCAGTCTAGTAGTGCCATTGAATTGCAGTTCCCTCCTGCCTGCCAGCCTGTGTGCCAGGCCGACTTGCCAACTAGTTACACCAATCCTAGTTGTTGTAACAGTATTGTTAATCTTTAAAATTACAAATTGTTCGCTTGTGAATCATCAGTTTGCTCGTTCCATTGAATTGCACTTTCCTCCTGCCTGCCAGCCTGTGTGCCAGGCCCAACTAGCCAATTAGTGCCACCAATCATATTTCTTGTAACAGTATAGAAAAAATTTAAAATCATAAGTTTTTTTACTGCAAATCTTCAGTCTCCTAGAATTGCAGTTCCCTCCTGCCTGCCAGCCTTTGTGCCAGGCCCAACTAGCCAATTAGTGCCACCAATCATAGTTGTTTTAACAGTATTGAAAAAATTGTAAATAATCACTTTTTTGACTGTGAATCTGCAGTCTAGTAGTGCCATTGAATTGCAGTTCCCTCCTGCCTGCCAGCCTGTGTGCCAGGCCCAACTAGCCAATTAGTGCCACCAATCATAGTTGTTTTAACAGTATTGAAAAAATTGTAAATCATCACTTTTTTGACTGTGAATCTGCAGTCTAGTAGTGCCATTGAATTGCAGTTCCCTCCTGCCTGCCAGCCTGTGTGCCAGGCCCAACTAGCCAATTAGTGCCACCAATCATAGTTGTTTTAACAGTATTGAAAAAATTGTAAATCATCACTTTTTTGACTGTGAATCTGCAGTCTAGTAGTGCCATTGAATTGCAGTTCCCTCCTGCCTGCCAGCCTGTGTGCCAGGTCCAACTAGCCAATTAGTGCCACCAATCATAGTTGTTATAATTGTATAGAAAAAATTATAAATTATCACTTTTTTGACTGTGAATCTGCAGTCTAGTAGTGCCATTGAATTGCAGTTCCCTCCTGCCTGCCAGCCTGTGTGCCAGGCCGACTTGCCAACTAGTTACACCAATCCTAGTTGTTGTAACAGTATTGTTAATCTTTAAAATTACAAATTGTTCGCTTGTGAATCATCAGTTTGCTCGTTCCATTGAATTGCACTTTCCTCCTGCCTGCCAGCCTGTGTGCCAGGCCCAACTAGCCAATTAGTGCCACCAATCATATTTCTTGTAACAGTATAGAAAAAATTTAAAATCATAAGTTTTTTTACTGCAAATCTTCAGTCTCCTAGAATTGCAGTTCCCTCCTGCCTGCCAGCCTTTGTGCCAGGCCCAACTAGCCAATTAGTGCCACCAATCATAGTTGTTTTAACAGTATTGAAAAAATTGTAAATCATCACTTTTTTGACTGTGAATCTGCAGTCTAGTAGTGCCATTGAATTGCAGTTCCCTCCTGCCTGCCAGCCTGTGTGCCAGGCCCAACTAGCCAATTAGTGCCACCAATCATAGTTGTTTTAACAGTATTGAAAAAATTGTAAATCATCACTTTTTTGACTGTGAATCTGCAGTCTAGTAGTGCCATTGAATTGCAGTTCCCTCCTGCCTGCCAGCCTGTGTGCCAGGCCCAACTAGCCAATTAGTGCCACCAATCATAGTTGTTATAACAGTATAGAAAATATTGTAAATCATCACTTTTTTGACTGTGAATCTGCAGTCTAGTAGTGCCATTGAATTGCAGTTCCCTCCTGCCTGCCAGCCTGTGTGCCAGGCCGACTTGCCAACTAGTTACACCAATCCTAGTTGTTGTAACAGTATTGGTAATCTTTAAAATTACAAAGTGTTCGATTGTGAATCATCAGTTTGCTCGTGCCATTGAATTGCACTTTCCTCCTGCCTGCCAGCCTGTGTGCCAGGCCCAACTAGCCAATTACTGCCACCAATCATATTTCTTGTAACAGTATAGAAAAAATTTAAAATCATAAGGTTTTTGACTGCAAATCTTCAGTCTCCTATTGCCATTGAATTGCAGTTTCCTCCTGCCTGCCAGCCTGTGTGCCAGGCCCAACTAGCCAATTAGTGCCACCATTCATAGTTGTTGTAACAGTATTGTTAATATTTTAAATTAAACATTGTTCGATTGTGAATCATCAGTTTGATTGTGCCATTGAATTGCAGTTCCCTCCTGCCTGCCAGCCTGTGTGCCAGGCCCAACTAGCCAATTAGTGCCACCAATCATAGTTGTTTTAACAGTATTGAAAAAATTGTAAATCATCACTTTTTTGACTGTGAATCTGCAGTCTAGTAGTGCCATTGAATTGCAGTTCCCTCCTGCCTGCCAGCCTGTGTGCCAGGCCCAACTAGCCAATTAGTGCCACCAATCATAGTTGTTATAACAGTATAGAAAAAATTGTAAATCATCACTGTTTTGACTGTGAATCTGCAGTCTAGTAGTGCCATTGAATTGCAGTTCCCTCCTGCCTGCCAGCCTGTGTGCCGGGCCGACTTGCCAACTAGTTACACCAATCCTAGTTGTTGTAACAGTATTGTTAATCTTTAAAATTACAAATTGTTCGCTTGTGAATCATCAGTTTGCTCGTGCCATTGAATTGCACTTTCCTCCTGCCTGCCAGCCTGTGTGCCAGGCCCAACTAGCCAATTAGTGCCACCAATCATATTTCTTGTAACACTATAGAAAAAATTTAAAATCATAAGGTTTTTTACTGCAAATCTTCATTCTCCTAGTGCCATTGAATTGCAGTTTCTGCCTGCCAGCCTGTGTTCCAGGCCCAACTAGCCAATTAGTGCCACCAATCTTAGTTGTTATAACAGTATTGAAAAATTGTAAATCATCACTTTTTTGACTGTGAATCTGTAGTCTAGTAGTGCCATTGAATTGCAGTTCCCTCCTGCCTGCCAGCCTGTGTGCCAGGCCGACTTGCCAACTAGTTACACCAATCATATTTGTTGTCACAGTATTGTTAATATTTAAAATTAAAAATTGTTTGATTGTGATTCATAATCATTAGTTTGCTCGTGCCATTGAATTGCACTTTCCTCCTGCCTGCCAGCCTGTGTGCCAGGCCAACTTGCCAACTAGTTACACCAATCATATTTGTTCTAACAGTATTGTTAATATTTTAAATTAAAAATTGTTCGATTGTGATTTTGAATCATCAGTTTGCTCGTGCCATTGAATTGCACTTTCCTCCTGCCTGCCAGCTTGTGTGCCAGGCCCAACTAGCCAATTAGTGCCACCAATCATATTTCTTGTAACAGTATATAAAAAATTGTAAATCATCACTTTTTGGACTGTGAATCTGCAGTCTACTAGTGCCCTTGAATTGCATTTTCCTCCTGCCTGCCAGCCTGTGTGCCAGGCCCAACTAGCCAATTAGTGCCACCAATCATATTTCTTGTAACAGTATTGATAAAAATTTAAATCATAACTGTTTTGACTGTGAATCTTCAGTCTCCTAGTGCCATTGAATTGCAATTGCCTGCCTGCCAGCGTGTGTGCCAGGCCCACTTGCCGTTTCCAACTAGTGCCACCAATCATATTTGTTCTAACAGTATTGTCAAATTTTTTTCAAAATAAATTTTTGGACTAAGAAGCATTACTCAGCTAGTTTAATCTAATTGAAGTTGCCTTTCTACCAGCGTGTGTGCCAGACAGGCCCATTTGCCAACTATTGCCAACAATCATATTTGTTGTCACAGTACTTCTAATATTTAAAAAATTTTTTGTTGTTGTCAGTCTTGCAGCGTATACTGTGCCCACTTGCCCAGTGCCACCACTCATAATTTGTGTAATAGTATTGTCAGTGTCCATTTTTAAAAAAATGACAGGCAGAGGCAGGCCACCCTGCAGGTTCCGTGGTCATGGTCGTGGTGCTGTGATTCCTTTAGACCCTACAAATATGCACATTGTTCAGACGCCGGGTGCCAGGGGGGACGCGAAAAGTTCTGAGGAGGACCTAGTTGAATGGCTAACACAGGACACCCAATCTTCTACAGCTTCCGCTCCTAGTCCTCCTAACCTTGACGCACCATCTACGTCCAGCTGTGCTTTGGGCAGGTCTCAAGTGACCAGTGCCATCCGCCCGCCTGTCGCCACCACCAACACTAGCACCACAGCCGCTTCACTTGATCTGTCACAGGAGTTATTGACACATCAGTTGGAAGAAATGAGTGATGCGCAACCATCATTGACAGAGGATGTAGATAACAGTGATATGTTTCAGTCAGGCAGCATTACAGACATGGAGGTACGGTGTGATGATGATGATGTTGTACCCGCTGCTGCTTCCTTTCTTGATGTGTCAGATACAAGTGAAGCGGTTGATGATGATGATGTGTCGGTGGATGTCACATGGGTGCCTGCTAGAAGAGAAGAAGAAGAGGGGGAAAGTTCAGATGGGGAGACAGAGAGGAGGAGGAGATGAGTTGGAAGCAGGGGGAGGTCGTCGCAAGGAGATAGTGGCACAGTCAGACAGCATGTATTGGCACCCGGGGTCAGCCAGACAGCATGCTGACGCCCATCAACGCATGCTGTTGCCACCACCAGAATGCCGTCATCGCAGAGCTCAGCAGTGTGGCATTTTTTGTGTGTGTCTGCCTCTGACAACAGCGATGCCATTTGCAACCTGTGCCAAAAGAAACTGAGTCGTGGGAAGTGCAATACCCACCTAGGTACAACTGCTTTGCGAAGGCACATGGTCTCCCATCACAAACGCCGATGGGAAGAACACATGAGTAGAAGCAGCACACAAACTGAAAGCCGCCCTCCTCCTCCTGCTCCAGCATCTTCAGCCACGTCAACCACTGCTGTCCTCCTTGCCCCTTCTCAACCATCCTCCACTGAGTCTCTCTTACGTAGCAGTTCCTGGTCATCTGCCCACAGTCAGCTGTCTGTCAAGGACATGCTTGAGCGTAAGAAGTCAATTTCTCAAAGTCACCCCCTTGCCCGGTGTCTGACAGCTGGCTTGTCTGAACTCTTAGCCCGCCAGCTTTTACCATACAAGCTGGTGGAGTCTGATGCTTTCAAAAATCTTTTATCTATTGGGACACCGCAGTGGAAGGTACCTGGCAGAAATTTCTTTCCACAAAAGGCAATCCCAAACCTGTACTCTGTTGTTCGAAAGGAAGTTATGGCATGTCTGGCACACAGCGTTGGGGCAAGGGTCCATATGACCACGGATAGCTGGTCTGCAAAGCATGGTCAGGGCAGGTATATCACCTACACTGCACATTGGGTAAACCTGCTGACATCTGACAAGTATGGAATGCGTGGCTCTGCAGAAGAGTTGGTGACACCACCACGACTTGCAGGCAGGCCTGCTGCTACCTCCTCTACTCCTCCTACTCCATCCTCTTCCATAACCTCTTCCATAACCTCATCCTCGGCTGAGTCCTCTTCTCCTTCTGCGTCTTGCTCCACATCTATGGCACCCCCCCAGCTCCCCAGGTACTATGCTACATCCCGTGTACGGCAGTGTCACGCCGTCTTGGGGTTGACTTGCCTGAAAGCGGAGAGTCACACCGCACCAGCACTCCTGACCGCCCTGAACGCACAGGTGGATCAGTGGCTGACTCCGCACCAACTGGAGATTGGCAAGGTTGTTTCTGACAATGGAAGTAATTTGGTGGCGGCATTGAAATTGGGCAAGTTGACACATGTGCCGTGCATGGCACATGTGTGTAATCTGATTGTACAACGATTTGTCCATAAGTACCCAGGCTTACAGGACGTCCTGAAGCAGGCCAGGAAGGTGTGTGGCCATTTCAGGCATTCCTACATGGCCAAGGCGCACTTGTCCGATATCCAGCATCAAAACAACTTGCCAGTGAGGCGCTTGATTTGCGACAGCCCGACACGGTGGAATTCAACACTCCTAATGTTTGACCGCCTGCTCCAACAAGAAAAACCTGTTAATGAGTATTTGTATGACCGGGGTGCTAGGCCAGCCTCTGGGGAGTTGGGGATTTTTTTGCCAAATTACTGGACACTCATGCGCAATGCCTGTAGGCTCATGGGTGTCCACGCTCCTCGACCCCCGGTATAAGCATAAAGTGCCTGAAATGTTACCAAATTTCCGCAAGTCGGAAAGGATGGAGCATTTAAATAATAAATTAAAAAATATGCTTTACACAGCGTATAAGGGTGATGTCACAGCACAACGGGAATGTAACAGGGGAAGAGATGAAAGTAATCCTCCTCCTCCCACGACCACGGCGGCAAGGACAGGACGCTTTCCTGACGTCTTGTTGATGGAGGACATGCGTACCTTTTTAACTCCCATGCATCCCCAGAGCCTTTCGGGATCCAGCCTCAGAGAAAGACTCAACCGACAGGTAGCAGACTACCTAGCATTAACTGCGGATCTCGACACTCTCAGGAGCGATGGACCCCTTGACTACTGGGTGTGCAGGCTTGACTTGTGGCCTGAGCTATCCCAATTTGCAATGGAACTTCTGGCCTGCCCCACTTCAAGTGTCCTGTCCGAAAGGACCTTCAGTGCAGCAGGAGGTTTTGTCACTGAGAAGAGAAGTCACCTAGGTCAAAAAAGCCTTGACTATCTCACTTTTATTAAAATGAATGAGGGATGGATCCCGAAGGGGCTGACATTGGGCGATACATTTGAGTAAAAAAGGCCTGATGATGAGATGAACTGGCTTGGGCTACAACTGGTACACACGCTGGCTTTTTTTTTCTTATAATGCAGGATGACTTGCTTGACTTATCCGCCAACAACTTGTGTTCAAGCCACAAGCTTTTAGGGCACTTTCTAAATGTTTTACAAACATCAATTTTTCTGGCCGCTGCTACAGCAGTGGCTACAACAATACACAATTTTTCAGTCATTTGTACATGCCTAATTTTTCTGGCCTCTGCTGCTGCTCTGTGGGTACAAAACTCAAATAAAAAAATAAGGCACATAACAGTGATTAAACTGCTAAGAATAGTACAACTTAACACACCACTCATATCTGGTGGACCATTAAATTGCACGCGCAGTGCCCCAAATGTGAAGGAGGAGGACCGGCCAAGCATCTTTATCCGTCTCTTGGTTGCTCTAAATTATCTTCGGGTTCCATCTATGCCATACCTGTACTCTATTGTGCAAAAGGGTGGCATATGTGGTGTTTCATGCTGTTGTGCCTGTTGCGGGTCGTGGCCTATGGTATAAAAAGGCTGAAGGAGAACAACCTGTAATGGGTGTCCAAGCACATTTTTTGAAAAATGTTCCCGGTTCCTCTCAATTATCTCCGGGTTCCTAAAATCAATGCCATACCTGTACTCGATTGTGCAAAAGGATGGCATATGTGGTGTTTCCTGCAGTTGTTTCTGTTGAGGGTGCTGGAGCCTCTTATAAAAAGGCTGAAGGAGAACGACCTGTACTGGGTGTCCAAGCATGGTTTTTTGGCCAATTTCACGTTTCCAAAAAATTATCTCTGGGTGTCCTGGGTGTCCAATAATTTTTTTGGTTCAATTTCCCAATTGCAACAAATTATCTCCGGGTTTATAAAATCAATGCTGTACCTGTAATCTATTGTTCAAAAGGATGCCATATGTCCTCTTTCCTGCTGTTGTTTCTGTTGAGGGTCCTGGACCCTCTTATAAAAAGGCCGAAGTTGTAAGAAGTGTACTGGCTGTCCAATCAATGATTTTTTCTATTTCCCGTTTCATAAAAATTATCTCTGGGTTTCTAAAATCAATGCTGTACCTGTACTCTATTGTTCAAAAGGATGCCATATGTACTCTTTCCTGCTGTTGTTTCATATGAGGGTCCTGGAGCCTCTTATAAAAAGACTGAAGTAGAAAGAATTGTACTGGGTGTCCAATCATTTTTTTGGTTCAATTTCATGGTTGCAACAAATTATCTCATGGTTTCTAAAATCAATGCCTTCCCTGTAATCTATTGTTCAAAAGGAGGCCATATGTCCTCTTTCCTGCTGTTGTTTTTGTTGAGGGTCCTGGACCCTCTTTTAAAAAGGCTGAAGTAGAAAGAAGTGTCCTGGGTGTCCAATCATTTTTTGGTTCAATTTCCTGGTTGCAACAAATTATCTCCGGGTTTATAAAATCAATGCTGTACCTGTAATCTATTGTTCAAAAGGATGCCATATGTCCTCTTTCCTGCTGTTGTTTCTGTTGAGGGTCCGGGACCCTCTTATAAAAAGGCTGAAGTAGAAAGAATTGTACTGGGTGTCCAATCATTTTTTTGGTTCAATTTCACGGTTGCAACAAATTATCTCATGGTTTCTAAAATTAATGCCTTCCCTGTAATCTATTGTTCAAAAGGATGCCATATGTCCTCTTTCCTGCTGGTGTTTCTGTTGAGGGTCCGGGACCCTCTTATAAAAAGGCTGAAGTAGAAAGAAGTGTACTGGGTGTCCAATCATGTTTTTTGGTTCAATTTCCTGGTTACAAGCAATTATTTCCGGGTTTCTAAAATCAATGCTGTACCTGTACTCTCTTGTTCAAAAGGATGCCATCTGTCCTCTTTCCTGCTGTTGTTTCTGTTGAGGGTCCTGGACCCTCTTATAAAAAGGCCGAAGGAGAAAGAAGTGTACTGGGTGTCCTGTCCAATCAATGTTTTTTTCTATTTCACGTTTCCTAACAATTATCTCCGGGTTTCTAAAATCAATGCCTTACCTGTAATCTATTGTTCAAAAGGATGCCATATGTCCTCTTTCATGCTGTTGTTTCGGTTAAGGGTCCTGGACCCTCTTCTAAAAAGGCCTAAGGATAAAGCAGTGTACTGGGTGTCCAATCAATGTAATTTTTTATTTCCCTGTTCATAAAAATTATCTCAGGGATTCGATAATCAATGCCTTACCTGTAATCTATTGTTCAAAAGGATGCCATATGTCCTCTTTCCTGCTGGTGTTTCTGTTGAGGGTCCGGGACCCTCTTATAAAAAGGCTGAAGTAGAAAGAAGTGTACTGGGTGTCATTTCATGTTTTTTGGTTAAATTTCCCGGTTGCAAGCAATTATCTCCGGTTTTCTAAAATCAATGCTGTACCTGTACTCTCTTGTTCAAAAGGATACCATCTGTCCTCTTTCCTGCTGTTGTTTCTGTTGAGGGTCCTGGACCCTCTTATAAAAAGGTCGAAGGAGAAAGAAGTGTACTGGGTGTCCTGTCCAATCAATGTTTTTTTTCTATTTCACGTTTCCTAACAATTATCTCCGGGTTTCTAAAATCAATGCCTTACCTGTAATCTATTGTTCAAAAGGATGCCATATGTCCTCTTTCATGCTGTTGTTTCAGTTAAGGGTCCTGGACCCTCTTCTAAAAAGGCCTAAGCATAAAGCAGTGTACTGGGTGTCCAATCAATGTTTTTTTTAATTTCCCTGTTCATAAAAATTATCTCAGGGATTCGATAATCAATGCCTTCCCTGTAATCTATTGTTCAAAAAGATGCCATATGTCCTCTTTCCTGCTGTTGTTTCTGTTGAGGGTCCTGGACCCTCTTATAAAAAGGCCGAAGGAGAAAGAAGTGTACTGGGTGTCCTGTCCAATCATTGATTTTTTCTATTTCACGTTTCTTAAAAATTATCTCCGGGTTTCTAAAATCAATGCTTTACCTGTACTCTATTGTTCAAAAGGATGCCATATGTCCTCTTTCCTGCTGCTGTTTTTGTTGAGGGTCTTGGACCCTCTTCTTAAAAGGACTAAGGATAAAGAAGTGTACTGGGTGTCCAATCAATGTTTTTTTCGATTTCACAGTTGCAAAAAATTATCTCTGGATTTCTAAAATCAATGCCTTACCTGTAATCTATTGTTCAAAAGGATGCCATATGTCCTTTTTCCTGCTGCTGTTTTTGTTGAGGGTCCTGGAGCCTCTTATAAAAAGGCCTAAGGATAAAGAAGTGTACTGGGTGTCCAATCAATGTTTTTTTCTATTTCCCGGTTGCAACAAATTATCTCAGGGTTTCTAAAATCAATGTCTTACCTGTAATCTATTGTTCCAAAGGATGGCATATGTCCTCTTTCCTGCTGTTGTTTTGTTTGAGGGTCCTGGACCCTCTTCTAAAAAGGCCTAAGGATAAAGAAGTGTACTGGGTGTCCAATCAATGTTTTTTTCGATTTCCCAGTTGCAAAAAATTATCTCTGGGTTTCTAAAATCAATGCCTTACCTGTAATCTATTGTTCAAAAGGATGCCATATGTCCTCTTTCCTGCTGGTGTTTTGTTTGAGGGTCCTGGACCCTCTTCTAAAAAGGCCTAAGGATAAAGAAGTGTACTGGGTGTCCAATCAATGTTTTTTTCTATTTCCCAGTTGCAAAAAATTATCTCTGGGTTTCTAAAATCAATGCCTTACCTGTAATCTATTGTTCAAAAGGATGCCATCTGTCCTCTTTCCTGCTGTTGTTTCTGTTGAAACGTAAAAGTGTACTTGGTGTCCTGACCAATCAATGTTTTTTTCTATTTCACGTTTCCTAAAAATTATCTCTGGGTTTCTAAAATCAATGCTGTACCTGTACTCTATTGTTAAAAAGGATGCCATATGTCCTCTTTCCTGCTGTTCTTTTTGTTGAGGGTCCGGGACCCTCTTCTAAAAAGGCCGAAGGAGAACGACCTGTACTGTACTGGGTGTCCAATCATGTTTTTTTTTTCAATTTCACGGTTCCTAAAAAATATCTCTGTGTAACTAAAATCAATGCCATACCTGTACTCTATTGTTCAAAAGGATGGCATATGGGGTGTTTCATTCTGTTGTGGCTGTTGAGGGTCGTGGCCGTGGACCATCGTATAAAACGGCTGAAGGAGAACGACCTGTACTGCCTTGCTGCTCCTTTTAGGCAGGCCAGCTCTTTGCATACATGCCCACAGACTCTGTAACGCATGCCTCTTTTAGGGAGAGGTGCAGCCATAATGCAGGGTCAGAACCTCTGCCTGCAACTGTTATACTCGATTTTGCGAAAGGAAGTAACCTTACCATGGTTCCCTGCCCGCATGTCTTGTTATATTTTGGTGAGGGTAATCATGATGGCCATGTAGACCACCCCCGAGAGGCCTGGAAGTAAGGGATGAGATGAAAGTGCTAAGAATAGTACAACTTGAAACAACCGAGTTAGCCATGGGTGTTAGTCCAAGACCGCTTTGCTTTTTTTTGGTTTGGGTGCGGCTAATCATGCAGGCCATATAGAGCTGCCACCATTCGGTGTTGTATCAGGTATTAAACTAATAAGAACAGTACTACCAAAATACAGCCAATTAAGGGCCTGTGAAGACTGAGCCAAGGTTGGATTGAAGTATTTTGTTAGGCTAATCATGATGGCCATGTAGACCACCACCGAGAGGCCTGGAAGTAACAGGGATGAGATGAAAGTGCTAAGAATAGTACAACTTGAAACAACCGAGTTAGCCATGGGTGTTAGTCCAAGACCGCTTGGCTTTTTTTTGGTTTGGGTGTGGCTAATCATGCAGGCCATATAGAGCTGCCACCATTCAGTGTTGTATCAGGTATTAAACTAATAAGAACAGTACTACCAAAATACAGCCAATTAAGGGCCTATAAAGACTGAGCCAAGGTTGGATTGAAGTATTTTGTTAAGCTAATCATAATGGCCATGTAGACCACCACCGAGAGGCCTGGAAGTAACAGGGATGAGATGAAAGTGCTAAGAATAGTACTACTTGAAACAACCGAGTTAGCCATGGGTGTTAGTCCAAGACCGCTTGGCTTTTTTTTGGTTTGGGTGCGGCTAATCATGCAGGCCATATAGAGCTGCCACCATTTGGTGTTGTATCAGGTATTAAACTAATAAGAACAGTACTACCAAAATACAGCCAATTAACGGCCTAGCAAGACTGAGCCAAGGTTGGATTGTAGTATTTTGTTAGGCTAATCATGATGGCCATGTAGACCACCACCGAGAGGCCTGGAAGTAACAGGGATGAAAGTGCTAAGAATAGTACTACTTGAAAAAACTGAGTTAGCCATGGGTGTTAGTCCAAGACCGCTTGGCTTTTTTTTGGGTTTGGGTGCGGCTAATCATGAAGGCCAGATAGACCTGCCACCATTCGGTGTTGTAACAGGTATTAAACTGCAAAGAACAGTACTACTTAACACAACCTAGTTACCATGGGTCCCAGAGCATATGTTTTATTATTATATTTTGTAAGGGTAATCATGCAGGCCATATAGACCTCCCCCAATAGGGTGAGTAACAGGTATTGAAATGCTAAGAACAGTACTACTTAACACAAAGTTACCATGGGTCCCAGAACATATGTCTTATTATTATATTTTGTTCGGTTAATCATGCAGGCCATATAGACCTCCCCCGATAGGGTGAGTAACAGGTATTAAAATGCTAAGAACAGTACTACTTAACACAACATAGTTACCATGGGTCCCAGAACGCATGTGTTGTTATTATATTTTGTTAGGGTAATCATGCAGGCCATATAGACCTCCCCCGACAGGGTGAGTAACAGGTATTAAAATGCTAAGAACAGTACTACTTAACACAACCTAGTTACCATGGTTCCCAGACCCAGAGCAGATGTCTTATTATTATTTTGTATGGGTAATCATGCAGGCCGTATAGACCTCCCCAGATAGGGGGAGTTACAGAGATTAAAGTGCTAAGAATAGTACTACTTAAAACACAACCTAGTTAACATGGGTCCCAGACCGCATGTCTTATTATTATATTTTGTCAGGGTAATCAGGCAGGCCATATAGACCTCCCCCGATAGGGGAGGTAACAGGGATTAAAGTGCTAAGAAAAGTACTAATTAACACAAGCTAGTTACCATGGGTCCAACACTTGTTGTTATACTTTGTCAGGGTAATCATGCAGGCCATATAGACCTCCCTTGATAGGGGGAGTAACAGGGATTACAGTTCTAAGAATAGTACTACTTAAACACAACCTAGTTACCATGGGTCCCAGACCAGATGTTTTCTTGTTATACTTTGTCAGGCTAATCATGCAGGCCATATAGAACTCCAACGAAAGGGGGGTAAGAGGGATTAAAGTGATAAGAAAAGTTTTACTTAACACAACAAAATTACCATGGGTCCCAGACCGCGTGTCTTGTTGTTATACTTTGTCAGGGTAATCATACACGCCATATAGACCTCCACCAATAGGGGGAGTTACAGGGCTGAAAGTGCTAAGAATAGTACTACTTAACACAACCTAGTTACCATGGGTCCAAGACCGCATGTTTAATTATTATACTTTGTCAGGGTAATTATATATCTAACAAATCTATCTATTTCTCTTCTATCAATTCTATTTAACTATCAATCTATGTATATCTATCTATCCCATCTATCTATCTATCTATCTATCTATCTTCTGTCCGGACTGTTTTGAGACAGCCACTTGTGTTTTTGACAAATTTGAAGTAGGAGGACAGACCAATCATCTTCTTCCATCTCCCGGTTCCAAAAATGAAGGCCATATAGACCTCCCCCGATAGGGGTAGTAACAGGTTGTAGTAAACTGCTAAGAATAGTACTACTTAACACACCACGGGTCACAGACCGCATGTCTTATTGTTATACTCTGTCAGGGAAATTATATATATTTCAAATCTATTTATTTATCTATCAAATCAATCGAACTATCAAACGTATCTATCAAATGTAGATTGCATCTATTGATCGATGTAATTCATATCTATAAAATGTATATTACATATTTTGGTTGATGTAATTCGTATCTATAAAATGTATATTGCATCTTTGATTCAATAACATTCGTATCTATCAAATGTATATTGCATCTATTGATCGATGTAATTCGTATCTATCAAATGTATATTGCATCTATTGATCTATGTAAATTGTATCGATCATATGTATATTGCATCGATTGAGCTATGTAATCTATGTATCTATCTATCTATCAAATCTATCTATCTCGTGGTTGTGGAAATGGACTGTTTGCGGTTGATTGCGGTGCGTTACACTTGGAGTTTGCTCTGTCACTTTGAAACGGCCATAACCCTTACACTACCTGATCGATACTACATCATACCTGATGTTTTAAAGTACGTTATTCAAATTTTTTTTAGGAATGTTAGGTGATTAAGGCACTTTATGGCTTAAAATCAGACTCTGCATCAACTATGTAATTTTCCGTGGGAGTTTTGCCATGGATCCCCATCCGGCATGCCACAGTCCAGGTGTTAGTCCCCTTGAAACAACTTTTCCATCACTATTGTGGCCAGAAAGAGTCCTTGTAGGTTTTAAAGTTCGCCTGCCTATTAAAGTCAATGGCGGTTCGCTGGTTCGCGAACAATACCGGAAGTTCGAGTCCGCCGTTCGCGAACCGAAATTTTTAAGTTCGCGACATCACTATTTGCAATGTGTAACTATATAATGCACTGAGTTTTAGCCTTTGGAAATTGTGAGAGTCACAATTTCTTTTTATACTGGGATTTTCACACTACCAAATCCATAAAGCACTAAAATCTAATAAAAAAAATATCTATACCACTGCCCACTAATTTGTGACGACCAGGGTTAACCAACCCTGCGCCAGTCACTTGTTTTACACGGAAAGGGTTAACAGACCCTTTCCACTTTCACTAATCTGTCACAGTCCAGCCACTCCAGGCAAGCCTGTGACTTAGTTCAGTGGATGCAAGGGTTAATAACACTGTAGTCTGTCCTAGACTTAGAAAAATGCCCAAATTCCCCTTTTACTGCTACCCAAACTGAACTAAAACTATATCTAAACTGCCACCACTTACTATTTATTGATGGGGAAATCCTAAGGAAAAACCCAGACTTACACATTAACTCTCAGATTAAAATTTAGCAAAAAATGTCCTAAAATCTCTTTCAGTAACATGGTTCAAATATTAGACAAAGGCAAAATCTTTATAAAGGAATGATTTATTATGCAAAAAAAAATATGCACAGTGCATTATTAATAAAAAGATGTTAACAAGTATAATTATACACAAGCAAATAGTTTTAAAATAAAAAATAACAGAAACCTTACACTTTACTAGCTTTGGTATATGCCCCAGGGAGATGGGTCAGAAAGATAGCCACTCACTCTGTAGTATACAGCCTCCCATGAAGAGTGAATAACTTTAAATGTTAAAGCATAACATTTTATACCTCTTTCCATGATATCAAATTGCTTGAGCCAACCTTCTTGCAGGGGGACTAGGGAAATATCCACCCCTCTCTTTTACGACTGGTCATAAAGTTCAGTACCTTTGACTGAAATCATAAAACACTTCTGATAGGCATATTCAGTGCGTTCAGCTATATAAGCAACTTCACTTGTGCACTATGGAACTCTTGCTCTGTTTGTAACAAACTCACTTCTATCCATGACCTCTTTATCTCCCACTCTCTCAATCTTCTGGCTCTCACAGAAACTTGGCTCTCTCCTTCAGACACTGCTTCCACTGCTGCACTGTCACATGGGGGTCTCTACTTCAGCCACACTCCTAGGTCTGACAATAGACAAGGAGGTGGTGTTGGTATTTTACTTTCCTCTCGTTGCACCTTTCAACAAATACATCCCTTCTCTTCCCTCACGTTTTCTTCATTTGAAACACACATGATTCGCTTATTCTCTCCCCTCTCTATACGCGTTGCAGTCATATACCGCCCCCCTAGCTTCACAACTCTATTCCTAGATCACTTTGCCGCCTGGCTACCTTACTTCCTTTCCTCAGATACCCCTGCCCTCATTCTCGGTGACTTCAACCTCCCTGTTGATAATCCCACTGCCACCTCTGCAAAACAACTTCTGCAACTCACTTCCTCTTTCGGCCTGTCACAATGGACTGATTCTCCCACTCACAAAGATGGTCACTCCCTTGATCTGATTTTCAGTTATCGATGCACTATCTCAAACTTCACAAACTCACCTTTTCCTCTTTCTGATCACCACCTCCTCACTTGTACCATCACCACCCTCCTTCTACCCCTCACACTAAACTTCACAGAAGAATCAAGTAATTAGATCTGCTACAGCTCGCTAGCCCTCTCGAACCTCGTCTCTCTTTCATCCCCTCCTTTTCCTGTCCTGATGAACCCATCTGCCACTATAATTCCACCCTTACATCGGTCCTTGATAACCTGGCCCCACCTACCATAGCTCGGAAAACATACACTCAACTCAGCCCTGGCATACTCCTCTGACACGATACCTACGCAGATCTTCCCGTACTGCTGAGCGACACTGGAGGAAATCTCGGAGTTCTGCTGACTTTCTTCACTATAAGTTCATCTTGTACTCTTACAATTCTGCCCTTAATCTATATAAGCAACATTACTTCTCTACTCTTATCTCTACTCTTTCTTCAAACCCAAAACGTCTGTTCTCCACATTTAATACTCTTCTCCGCCCACCCCCACCTCCCTCCACAGCTTTTCTCTCAGCCCAAGATTTTGCCAGCTACTTCAACAACAAAATCGACTCCATAAGAACTGAAATCAGCTCTCAACATACTACCGGTCTCCCATCCCCTCAAAAGCTCACAATCATCCAAAACCCACATAGCCATAAATTTTGTTCTTTTGAGGATGACGTTTCTGCCCTTATACTATCCTCTCACCTCACTACCTGTTGCCTTGACCCCATCCCCTCACAACTACTCCCCTCCCTCTCTTCTACCCTTACCCCTATACTCACACACATCTTCAACCTCTCCCTCAGCACTGGTATTGTTCCCACATCTCTTAAACATGCATAAATCACACCTTTCCTCAAAAAAACTTCTCTCGATCCAACCTTCCCATCCAACTACAGCCCTATTTCCCTACTACCTCTTGCCTCAAAGTTTCTTGAAAAGCTAGTATATGCACGTCTATCCCATTTCCTTACATTAAACTCCCTCCTTGACCCACTGCAATCTGGATTTCGCCCCCTTCACTCAACAGAGACAGCAATTGTTAAGGTTACCAACGACCTACTTACAGCAAAATCAAAAGGCCACTTCTCTCTACTTATCCTCCTTGATCCGTCTGCAGCCGTTGATACTGTCGACCACCCTCTTTTGCTCCATACCCTCCAATCCTTTAGCATCTGTGACACAGCTCTTTCTTGGTTCTCTTTCTATCTGTCTAACCGTACCTTTAGTGTAGCCTTCTGTGGGGTATCCTCTGCCCCGTTACCTCTTTCTGTTGGGGTACCACAAGGCTCTGTCCTTGGTCCCCTTGTCTTCTCAATCTACACGTCCTCACTAGGTTCCTTAATAAAGTCCCACGGGTTTCATTATTATTTGTATGCCGATGATACCCAAATCTACCTCTCTGCACCAGAACTATCTCCTTCCTTGCTAACCCGTGTCACTAACTGTCTCTCTCATATCTCATCTTGTATGTCCTCTCACTACCTCAAGCTAAATCTCTCCAAAACTGAGCTCCTTATCCCCCCCCCTTCTTCCAAAATCTCCACCCCCCATGTCTCTATAACTGTTGACAACTCCATCATTACCCCAAACTCACATGCCCGATATCTTGGGGTCACAATTGACTCAGATCTTTCTTTCACTCCTTACAGTCCTTGGCTAAAGCCTGCCGCTTTCACCTTAAAAACATTACTAAAATTAGACATTTCCCTACACAAGACACAACAAAGATTTTAATCCACTCTCTCATCCTTTCCCTCCTTGACTACTGCACCTCTATCCTCTCTGGTCTCCCTAGCTGCCGCCTAGCTCCTTTACAATCCATTATGAATGCCAGTGCCAGGCTCATCTCTTTGCACATCGATCTTCATCTGCGGCACCGCTCTGCCAATCCGTTCACTGGCTTCCTCTTGCCTCCAGGATTAAACACAAAATTCTCACTCTGACACACAAAGCCCTCAATTGCATTGCTCCCCCCTACATCTCAGACCTTGTCTCCAGATACTCTCCCTCCCGTCCCCTTCGCTCCGCTCATGATCTCCTACTCTCCTCTCTTGTTACCTCCTCACATTCCTGTCTACAAGATTTCTCAATACTGGCTCCCATCTTATGGAACTTACTGCCTCGCTCCTCAAGAATCTTCCCTAGTTTTAAAAGCTTCAAGTGCTCCCTGTAGACCCTATTATTCAGGGACGCTTACAACCTACACTAACCTTCCTATCTCCACTGCTATCCCCTAAAACCCCATAGCATGTAAGCCTATGAGCCCAGCTGTTTGTAGTTCACCTTCATAAGAGCCGACTACAACAGTGCAACTCTCGGCAGTACCCTCTCTCCCCATTTGATCCCTGTAATTGTTTTTTATATACCACCTATGTTCATAGCGCTGCAGAACCTGTTGGCGCTCTACAAATACCTGATAATAATAATAATAATAATAACTTCCCAGGGACATTCTTAGAATTAGTTTGGTACCAAATATGACATGGTTGTGATATTTCCCTCATCTAGTGTCATAACATGTTTAAAAGCATATCTTAAATTGTACTAGTGTCCTCTTATTGACCATATCTGCTTTGGAGAGAGGCACTGCTTTGTGTCTCTGGAACTGACAAGTTTACTGGCTTTATGCATCAATGCATACACAATAACATTTGGTGAAGTGGACCGTAGAAACTATTTATTAGGAGGGTCTGGTTTATCAAAGGAAAAACACACACACAGCACATAAATACAGCAACACATTTCTTCTTGAAAAACAAATGTTTTTAGCTCACAGGCTGAAGAATATTAACCCCTTCTAAATCATGAGGTTTTCATGACACCTCCCCCAAATAAGGGACGCAAAGGGATGTGGCACACCAGCCGCTCTAGCTGCGTATCAAAGGCAATGGGAACCAGGTTTGTGCCCAGTTATGCCAATTTGTTTATGGCTCAATGGGAAGATCTTTATGTGTATTGCCAAAATGACTGGGCGCAGTACCTGGTTTCCTATCGCCGTTACGTAGACAATATTTTCTTTATTTGGTCAGGATCTAAAGACCTACTCAAGGAATTTCTTTCCTATTTAGAAAGTAACCAATTTAATATAGGATTCACATGGAATTATAGTCAACATATAGTAGAGTACTTAGATTTATAAATGTATGTAGAAGAAAACAGAATAAAAAGCAATTTTAAAAAAAAGTGGATATAAACAACTTTATTAATACTACTAGTTGCCACCAATATAAATGGCTTTCAAATATCCCCAAAAGCCAGATCATCAGGCTTAAAAGAAATTGTAAAGAAAATCAGGTATTTATAAATCAAGCAGAGACTCTAAAAGAAAGATTCGTAGAATTTTTTTTTTATAAAGAAACATCAATTATTAAGACTATAAAAGTGGAAAAAATGGAATGCAAGGATCTTTTAAAATATAAAGACAGAACAGATGGGATTCCAAAAATACCAATGGGCCCACTAGTATTAAGACATAGTTCACAGTATAATCAAATTAGGGATATTATTGACAACCATTGGAAGATACTATTCAGAGACCCCATATTAGAAACCATTTTGGATGAAGACCTAATATTGTATACATAAAAAGTGCCTAACATAAAGGAACAGTTAACTAAAAGCTTTATTAGAGATAAAGATTTAAATTGGCTAC